>NC_064646.1:253584997-253896971 GCF_023864345.2 Schistocerca serialis cubense | reverse complement strand
CTGCCCTACGCACGGAGATTGGAGCGGGACGACCGTTGGTTGGTCTTTCGGTTGGTCGTCTCTTCAGCCGACATATATTTGGTCCTTTCACCGTTTCCGGGACCGGGTAGTCGATTGGTTACCGTGGAGCAGCAAGAAAGTCTCCGTCGTACGTACTCTGGCCGAGGCCGCTGGCGGTGTGCACGCGTGGTTGGGGCGTGAGGTGCTGCTTGCGGGCGCTACGAAGGTCGTCGCCCACCGATCTTGGACATGAGTTGAGTCCTCACTTAACCTACTATCGGGCCGGAACTGTTTACATTTCTTCGTTTGATCCAGGTTGCCGCTTTTGGGACATTCCTGCGAGCAGCAACGTGTGTGTATTCAAGTCGGCTAAAATCCCAGGCGTCTTCCTGTGGGTTTAACTTAATTTATTCCCTGTTATTGAAGTTGACCAGCAGTTTCTTCTGCCTTGTGGCCGTTGACGTTCCGGTTACCTGCCCTGGTCGTTGACGTAGTTTTCGGCGGTGTATTTTCCTCGTCGTGTTGTTGTTGCCGAGTGCGGCGTGTTGTTCGACATCTGAGGTGTGGTTGGTCGTTGTGGGCGCCAATATTCTGTGTGTCGTTGTATTGAAATCCTGTGGTCGTTTTTCTGGTTGCGTGGAGCGGAACTGATTTTGTTGATTGGGCGGTCAGCTGTCTGACGGCTGGGTTGCCTTCAGATTAAGAAGTCGTTGGACAGGCTGCCTGTCTCACCTAAACGGGCGTTAGTGTTACAATCTCAGGCCGACCCTTGGAAAATTCTGAGCGCTGTTCCTTGTGTGTTACATAGTAATTTCCCTGTTTGAGTTTTAGTTATTTGGTTGATGTGTGGCCTTCAACCGAGTGTCAATATCTTTTAAATTAATGTTCTTGTCTTGCCCTTAAGGTATGAGATTGTTATTCTTTTATATGGAGCCTTCAGCCTAATTTTACATGATATGTTTTAAGATAAGGGCTTCCTCCTTTTAAAACTGAAACTCTTCTTTCTAGGGCTTAAGCCATTAAATTATTTGTTGATGTGCGGCCTTCAGCCGAGTTATAATATATCTTAAATTAATATTCTTGTCTTGTCCTTAAGGCATAAGATTGTTATGCTTTTGTATATTTTGCATGAAATGTTTTAAGATAAGGCCTTCTGCCTTTTGATTGAAATTCTTCTTATTGTTTAATATGCGGCCTCCAGCCAAGTTCCATTAAAATTAAATTGCTAAGGCTTTCAACCTGTTTAGATTGAAGAGATGGAAAGAAGTTTTGGGAGGAACCTCCAGAAGAACCTTGTATTTCAATATCTTGCTTAGGCCTTGTGTCTTGGATTTTGAGCGTGGCCTTCAGCCGATCTAAACTTAATCAAAGGAGGTCTATTAAAGTTTTGAGTGTTTTGCATCATTGTTGTAATATTGTGTGTTGACCAATAAAGTTTGTATGTTGAGTGCAACTGATTGCAACTTATTTTGGCCTCTTTCCACAGCCTAATCCGCTCTGTCCTACTAGCCCAGGCATTTCAATGTTCTCTCTACTTCGACCATCTTCCTAAGAGAGGACCTTTATTTGGGCTGTAAGGGCGCAACGGTACCGCCTTAGTACTGCATCATCCACGGCGTTTTATCGAGGCAAACGGTGTGCAGAAGGCTTCGTCAGAGTGGTCTTTATTGTCGGGGACATGCTGTATGTCTACCTCTGATGCGTCTTCACGGAAGGGAACGTCCAGAGTGGAAACATCAACATGACACCTGGAAAGTTGAACATGCATTCATCGTAAGCAGAACAACACAGGCACTGCAATATCGTGTTTATCTGCCTATACCGTGCAAGCTACTTACAATTACAATGCCTGACCTTTGTTGGAATATAACGGGTGATCTAAAAGTCAGTATAAATTTGAAAACTTAATAAACCACGGAATATTGTAGACAGAGATGTAAAAATTGACACACTTGCTTGGAATGACATGGGGTTTTATTAGAACAAAAAAAAAATATAGTTCACAAAATGTCCGACAGATGGCGCTGGGCAGCAAAACTGCTACCGTGATGGGTGAGAGGTACGCCGATATGTTACAGAATCGCATCATCCCCAGCCTGGCTGATAAACACCTGCTGGAACGTACGATATTTATGCAGGATGGCGCTCCACCCCATATTGCTAGACGCGTGAAAGACCTCTTGCACGCGTCGTTTGGTGATGATCGGGTGCTCAGCCGCCGCTTTCTTCATGCTTGGCCTCCCAGGTGCCCAGACCTCAGTCAGTGCGATTATTGGCTTTGGGGTTACCTAAAGTCGCAAGTGTATCTTGATCGACCGACATCTCTAGGGACATCCAACGCCAATGCCTCACCATAATTCCGGACATGCTTTACAGTGCTATTCACAAAATTATTCCTCGACTACAGCTATTGCTGAGGAATGATGGTGGTCATATTGAGCATTTCCTGTAAAGAACATCATCTTTGCTTTGTCTTACTTTGTTATGCTAATTATTGCTATTCTGATCAGATGAAGCGCCATCTGTGGGACATTTTTTGAACTTTTGTATTTATTTTTTTTTTTGTTCTAATAAAACCCCGTGTCATTCCAAGTATGTGTGTCAATTTGTACCTCTCTATCTACATTATTCCATGATTTATTCAGTTTTCAAATTTATACTGACTTTTTGATCACCCGGTACTTACATAACGGATGTACCAGTACAAGTCGTAGAAACATGGTTGACGACATACGGAAAATTGCGTCTGGCCGAGAGTCGTGCACGGACAGCCAAATGATAAAGGCGACCGATCGCGATTAACGGGAATTCTGGGTTCGAGTCCCAGTCCGGCACAAATTTTCATTGCCGTCATTCCTTTCTACAGCTGACGGCAGTCCTTATTCGCAATTACGAATTAATTTGATGTGTTAAACAGAATGGTTGAGCAGCCCTTGGTGAGCTACACATTTCTGTAGGCAGTGCTAAGCGACGCTTGAGGTGGTGTAAGGAAGGACGCCACTGCACAGTGAATGACAAGAAACGAGAGATTTAGAACTGCGAATAACCACCATGAAAATCCGATGGAAGTATAAATGTTTGGTGAATACCTGGAGGATACTGCTTGCCATAGCTGGAGAACGTTACATGCCGTCGTGTACAGTACGGTGGTGGTAGTGTTGCGGTATGGCAGTGATCTTCGTGGTTGTCCCTTTATTGTGTTCAAGAGGCCAGAGTAGCAGCGTGGAGCCTTGCGGGGAGCAGCGGATCGAGCTGGACACATGGACAGCAAAACAAGGTTCGCCAGGTGCAGCAGAATCCGCCTGGCGGCTGGCAGCGTATCGTGAGGCTGAGCTAGCGAAGGAGTAGCCGGGTGGCCGGCGGTCTGGGAGGACAGCGGCGCCGACTGCTCGCAGGAGGGCGACGGAAGTTTTCCGATCGATTTTGTTCCTGATGCATGCAGAATTCTTATTGTCGAGTGTAAGGGCAGCGCCCTACCGTTCTGCTTTGGTGCCCTGCACTTAAGATTCTGGAACTGAAAGAATGTCCTCGTCCTCTGCCGTATTAGGCATTACACCGAATCAGCTGTATATGCTGCTTAGTTCTCTTATTTCATTTTAAAGCACTTGAGATCGTATTGAAGTTAATGGTGTGACGAAAAGCTTCCACTTGTGTTTGATTTCTTAAATATTTTGTGACCTGAATTATACTTTTATTATTGTCGCTGCTTAATACCAAGACACTATTTTTGTGTAAAGGAATTGTAGCTATAGCACAAATTAATTTTTTGTAATAAAGCTGTATTACCTAAGGAAAGACACCTGCTTCTCCACAGCTCTTAGTCATTTCTCTCCACAGCCCCAGTGCCGCCCGATGCCTTTCACAGGCATCAGTATGGATCGTCCATTTCGATACTGCTGTCACAATAAACATTTTCTGACTCATGTTATGTCTTTTCTTTCGAGAGCTTTGACATTTTAGAAAACAGCTCCTGTTAATATATTCAAAACAGGAGGCGTTTGTTACAGAGTTTACTTGTGTGTAATGATTCAACGTTCATTATTTGGAGCAACTTCGTGACCCGGAAGGTAACTGTTATTCTTTGGAAGACGGTAAGTCCCTTGAAACTAATTTTTACACAGTTCATAGTTATTCAGCGGCCCGTCGGCGAAAATACCATAGTCTGGAAACATTTGCATTGCTTAACAAAAAGCGAACGAACCAGAGGAGATGGCAGCTTTGGCCGAGCGGTCCTAGGCGCTTCAGTCTGGAACCACGCTGCTGCTACGGTCGCAGGTTCGAATCCTGCCTCGGGCATGAATGTGTGTCATGCCCTTAGGTTAGTTAGGTTTAAGCAGTTCTAAGTCTAGGGAACTGGCGACCTCAGACATTAAGTCACATAGTGCTTAGAGCTATTTGAACCATTTGAACAAGAGGAAGAGAAAAAAAACGAATTGAAACTTCACATTTCCGAGGGCATCTGATTTTATAGCAGTGATTACAGCATCGAATCGAATTTACAAAGAAGCAGCAGTTTGAGCCCACTTATCAGAGTTACGTTGCACTGCTCGCGCTATTTTAGTTGGGAGCGGTGTCATAAGGCCCCCATGTTTTTCTGAGGCTTGTTGGTCCACAACTGCTGTAAATGGATCTTGATGTCGTTGATACTGACTCCGAAGTCCATACTGGTCCCACACGTGTTCTATTGGGGCGACCAGACAGGCCACGGAAGTAACTCAACATCACACAACTCAATACGCGCCATGTGTGGAAGAGAATTGTCCAGTGAAATTTGGCACTAGCGCATGAGGACACGCACTGTCTGTGACGTACTACTATTCTGTCAGTTGCCTTAATCACTACCGCCCATGATCTCACGTCACTCCTGATGGACCTCCACACCATGACGCCACATTTGACATCTGTTACAATTCGTATTGAAACCTTCAGCTGTCATTTATTTAGCACATTTCGCTACTAGTTTCGGTCACTGATCTTTATGAAGCTTACCTGGCATAAACGGCTGGAAAGTTATGCCACAATTTTAACAAAAGTAATCTGTTGTTTAAGTAGGTAAAAGAATTTCACGCAACGATAACTACATACGATAATTTTCGTCAGGAAGCAAGTCCACATCGAAAGCAAGTAAAACATTAGCAGCGCATTGCGCAGAATAAATGACAGCTGACGGTTTGACCACAAATTTTTACAATTGGTTGGGGGCTGAATATCCCCACCTGCAAACATACATGCATTTGACATCATTCTGCCTCTCCAGAACACTGTAACGATAGGACGTATACTCAGGTCACCACCATACTCGCCGAAGATGTTCATATCAGTACTGCAAAACAACAATTCAACGCTGTGAGCCGTGCGCGGCTCGTGTTCGCGCCGTTATTGCTTGACATCTTATGTTGTCGTTACTGCCGTCTCGTTTCTTATTCGATTTACTGGCATCGCTAAGTCGCTGGCTTGCCTGCCCGTGAATGGCAGCAGCAGCGCTTATCGATAAGGGCACTGTCGTACTATCTTTGGAGCGACCGCTAGTATTTTCCGGGTCGTCGTGTGTCGGGTGTTCAGTCGGGACGGAGCAGCTGTGAGGTTCGGACTCGCCCGGCTGTTACCAACACACGGCCAAAGTGGGGCGACCTTGGTTGCTCGTTAGGTCGGTCGTCTCGTCGGTCGACGTGTATTTGTTCGCCGACCGCTTCTGGGTTCTCCGTGTGAGTAGACTTACGATTCGTCGTAGTTGTTCCACAATCACTGGTTTTAGTATTGGTTCAAATGGCTCTGAGCACTATGGGACTTAACTTCTGAGGTCATCAGTCCCCTAGAACGTAGAACTACTTATACCTAACTAACCTAAGGACATCACACACACCCATGCCCGAGGCAGGATTCGAATCTGCAACCGTAACGGTCTCGCGGTCCCAGACTGTAGCGCCTAGAACTGCTCGGCCACTCCGGCCGGCGTTTTAGTATTGTTCGAGCTGTTTGTGGAAGTGTTTCGTGGAACCGTGTGTAGCTTGTGTGGTTTTGACTGAGCATCTATTTTAATGGTATGTGTGTTCTGCATGTAGTTAGTTGGAACGGGCAGTGAGGAAGTCTCCTCAGTGCGAGGCCAGGCTGGGACCGCTGGCGCTGTGCACGCACTGTCGGATCGTGAGGCGCTAGTTGCGAGAGCGATTAAAGTTCGTTGCCCACCGAACCTGGACGCTGAAGTTGAGTGATCAGTTAACCTATTATGAAACCTCAACTATTGTCACATCTCTTCGTTGATTTGCGGGTTGTTGCTCCCTGGGCTGTTCAAAATAGCAGCATCGTCTGATGTGTTGAAGTGGCAGCCGTCTTCCTAAAAAAATGGTTCAAATGGCTCTCAGCACTATGGGACTCAACTGCTGTGGTCATAAGTCCCCTAGAACTTAGAACTACTTAAACCTAACTAACCTAAGGACATCACACACATCCATGCCCGAGGCAGGATTCGAACCTGCGACCGTAGCGGTCGTGCGGTTCCAGACTGTAGCGCCTTTAACCGCTCGGCCATTCCGGCCGGCAGCCGTCTTCCTATATTGTGATTAATTATTAAAATGACTGTTACTTGCCGGTGAAGTGCACCAACGGTATTTTCTGCCCTGTGGCCGTTAACGCACCAGTTACCTGCCCTAGTCATTAGCGTAGTTTTCCGGCAATGTGATGATGCTGTAAGGCATGGCGTGTAGTTCGACAGCCTTTTAAGTTGTTTGGTTCATATTTTGCGTAGAGTGGTTTTTGCTCCCTTGGCTGTTTCTAGACGCCAATTTCTGGAGACGTAGTGCTGTTCGTATTCTCGTCCTCGGCCGATATTTTCCATCGTTGTGCTGTTGGTCAGATGGAAGGGAATTGGTTAAATTGTTGGACGGTCCTTCGGCCGTCCCTAGTTTGGGTGGCCATCCGATTACTTAACTTTAGCTCTTGGCTACCGGTCTCACCTCATCTTACTTTTGAGCTATCTTCTAAGGCGGACCCTTGAAACACTTCTGAGAATCACTTGATCGGTTTGTTTTAGACTGTGATTTTAATTTTAACTAAAAGTCTTGTGCGAGGCCTTCGACCGTGTATTAATTCAGCTCCTTTTAAATTTTACATAAAGGCCTTTAGCTGTGTTAAATTAAAAGTTTGAAGATTGATTTTATTTGAAAAAACTTTTCTTCAAATTTTTTCTATCTGAAGTTTTTAGTAATCCAGGACCTAAGCTGTTAGTTGTTCGGTGTGTTATGTGTGACCTCCAGGCGAGGATTTACGTGAACTACTTTTAATAAGGCCTTCAGCTGTGTGTATTCCTTAAGGGAAAATTTTTTATAAGAAGGAAGGGGATTATTTTAAATTCTTTGTCTGACTTGTTGTTCAGGCCTTCAGCCGTTGTTTCAAATTTGTATGTGGTTCTCACCCATGCAATAAGTTAATATTTCTTTAATTAGGCTTTTGGCCATTCTGTTGTAATTTTAAAAAGAAATTTCTTGGATAGAAAAACATCTTCATTAATTGGTTTTAATTATAGTTGTCCATCAGACTTGTAGTGTAGGCCTTCAGCCACTAATTGTTTTCAATTGCTTTTTTTTATTTTGCCTTCTATTTTTAATTGTTTTTGATTTCTAAGCCAGGCCTTCAGTCGATCTTGTTTCTTGTGTGGTTTTGGGCCTTCAGCCCAGAAAGCATATCAAGTTTCTCTAATTGTGATCTTTTAAAGCAATGTGTAAATAAGTGATTCTTAGAAAAATAAAGTTGTATGTCTGATTGTGCAACTCACAGTAACTGTTTATGGCTCCATCCACACTCGTCACCTCTTCCTGTGCCCTCTCTGAGTACCTACCAACCTGGTTTCATGCTGAGCACAATGCGATAACATTAATCAGCAGTCTCTGCTTATAGTCATGGTATCATTCCCAACGCTGCCGTTTGTGTTGTGATGCTAATGGCAGTCCATGCGTAGTAAGGTAATTCCTCAATACAACTGCCACCAGTTTCCGACCAATGCTGCCGGAAAACACAATATGTTGCACGGAGTCCACTACCTGTTCTTGGATGGCAGATGTAAAGGGCAAGAGGCTACAATTTGCTCCTTGTAGTGGTCAGATTTTTTCAACTGGAACCTTCCCGTTTATACAGCATTCTCATTCAATTCAATGTCAGGCCACCATCACAACTGAATGTTGGACAAATATGGATGAGGGTCTACTCAATCAGCTGACAAAATGGAGACAAGGAGTAGGGCGATTCGATCCTGAACTGATTCAATGTGATACATTCTTCCATAGTATGTGCGACTCGTGACCTGAAAAAAATGAGCAGTAGCTCTTTGGATCCTAAAAGCCTATTCTGTGATGTCAGTGTGTGGAACGTAGATTCTGGGGCTGGCTGAGGAAGCACCGTCCAAACCTGCTGAACTAGTCGCTGTGGCATAGAATACGCTACAAAGAAATTTTGCCATTAAAAATGTGTTGTACCTCACTGTTAAGAGTAGTTTTTTCCACAGTGAAAATAATGGAAAACAGGGAGAGGTCACTTTCTAAGAGCACTGCATTAAAGTTGGAAACAATTTCTCACCTTTTATTTCTGCTTGCAGCTTTTAAGAAGCTATCATTTAGATCTTTCGACACTCACCACAAGAGCTAAGGCTCTGCGAAGAGGAAACACTTGGCTCTCCAGACGGCATGGAGTTGCTCACAGGTGTCTTATGGGTCACTGCGCCCTTGGCTCACTAACTGATTCGGCTCCCAGCATCTGGTCACTGTTCCAGACTACATGCTGAGTGGATAAAAAGGCAACTCAGGAGTCACCCAGCGTTTTCCATTCACGGCGCTATTGAGTTATTCGCTGATTCAGCTCACACCTCGAATTGAATCTTTGACTCATCACTCTCCCTTCGAATACAGCTAGCTGTGGATATTGCTATCTGTAACAATAATGGTATGTATGTTACATTATCAAATTTTATACATATATCTGTGAGTTTGTACAAGTATATTACAGAATGCAATGCGTGTCCATTTGTTCTCATTTGAAGGTTTTACTGCTTAAAAAGTGAACCTTAGAGGAGAAACTACAGAATGTGATGCATGTGATTTCTTCTCATTTTAAAGTTTTACTATTTAAAGAGTAATGTCAGAGATGACATGCACTTATTAAATATTTCAGTCTAAGAATGGAAACAAATGTCAAACTAAGTGTCCTATGTAGATATAAATCCAGTCTGAACCAAAACAGTCACCAATAATAAACCAATGGAACAGTTAGCCTATTTCAAATATTTAGCATGTGACAAATAATATTATTATGATATGAATATACAGAAATAGCCAATACTCACCAGCATTCGATTATGATTAATCTCAAAGATAAGAAAAGTTCCCTCTTCTGCGACAGTGTACCAGACATGTTTCAACTGTTCATATTAGGCATCTTCAGTGGTATTCATTTTGTATCTTGTTTATGCAACCATTTGTTGTTGCATATGCGCTAAATGCACGCAGTTCAGGTTTCTTCCATTAAAGATTTCAGTGCATATAGCCTTTTCTGTAGTTCACTTACCTACATATATGTGGCACGATAAGGAGAACACTTAAGAGTAAAACGAGGAAAAAAACACAACTGAAGTTTTCTAAAGTCTCGGATGTTCCCACTTAATTACATGGGATAGAAAGCTGGATGGTAAGAAATAAGGACTTACAGCAAAGAGAATCATCAGAAATGAAATTTCTGAGAACTGTAAAAGGCTGCAATAGGCAAGAGAAAATCAGAAACGAAGTAGTAAGGCAAGAACTAGGAATTCAATCAATAACCCAAAGGCAATCCAATACAAAGAAAAATGGGGAGAACATGTACTTCGTATGCTGCCACAGAGACTTCCTAAAACCGCAATGGATTATAAATCATGGGGTAAGAAAAGTGTTGGTAGACAGAGAAAGAGATGATGAGGCTCGAACAGGATAAACGCCTAACCCTTGAGTTCCAGAAGAAGAAGAAGAAGAAGAAGAAGTAGAAGCACAAGAAGTAAAAGTACATCGTCACAATAAGTACTTTAATTTTTCCATATAAGGTATTTATCTGAGATACGGGACACAAGTCCACCATGTCGCCTTCGCTTACATGAGTTTCATGTGATATATGGTATCATTTCAACAAACTGGATAAACAAAGGAAATGTTGTTTCTACGTCTAATACCATCGTCTTCTTCTGCCGCATGGTCAAACCTGAGGACACATCTTAAGTTCAAGTATCGAACAGTACCTCTAAAATTGTGTGGGTCAGGAAGCACATCAGGATCGCAGTCAACTGATGATTATTCTACAGAAACTCGAGAAAGTGTTCCTCGTGAACTATTTTCAATTATGTATGAAGCTCTCCATCCGGCAAATGAAAGTCAGTCACAGCCTGGTTACAGCCATTCATTGCTATCTGGTTCCCAGCCAGTTCCTAATACAGTTTCTTTTGTGACACCCTCACCGATAACCAGTTATATGTTCGAATCAACTCGTAAAGAAATCTGTCAATACTATAAAGTCGATCTCATGAAATTATTAATTTATTGTACTAAGGCCAACAGCTTCACTAAATTTTTTAGAAAACCTCATAAAATCAGAAATCAGGGAATTATTTCTGATTCCGTGGTTTCTGATTTTATGTTTAGTTGCCTGCAAATGAAAACTTGCTTATGAAATGCCACCCATAGCGTATGAAGATGGCCTTTGAAGGCCTAAACCTGTTATGATTGTATCATTAAAAAGCGACTGAATCAAAAATAAAAATTAAAATATCTTCTAATAAGACAATACCTCTGCAGAAGAAATGTCGTATTTTGGAAGAGTCCTTTTCTCTTAAGGAAGCTTGGTGAAGTACAGAAGAATTAAAAATAAAGAACAGTCACCAACCAATTGGGTGGGAATTGTTCAATACGGAAGGTTTTCGATGACATTGTTATTCAGGTCCAAAGAAGCCAAGAACTAGGACCTTCAGTGATTGTCACAGTAGACATATACACTGGTGTCCAAAACTAAAGCAATAAACCCCTATATCCCCGTGTCTAATTCACATTATAATTATACCAGCAGCCTAAAGGTAGCGGTATGATCGTGTTCTGCTCGGAGGATGGCATTCCGGTCAGTGGGCAACGACGCCAGCGATTACGTCAGGGAACCCGTGAAACGGGGTAGTATTTGCCGGGTAGTCCCACATCCACAGTCGCTGTGTACACAGCAACAGACGATGCACTATATAACAGAGTAGACGCCTACCAGACTCTCTGCAGTGGAGAGCCACATGAAGAATGGAAGCAGGACAGTCGAAAATTGATGTGACCCTGTGGTTTAATCTGAATCATTCTACTGTTTCTCAGATGTAGTGACAGTTTTTAGGGACCGAAACTGTAAAACAAAGACCAGGGAAGGGCCGACCATCTGTGATATCAGATAGAGACGACACTTATTTAGCTGTTAGGGCATAACGGTACCACCATAGTATTGCATGGCAACTGGAATCTGACCTTGCAGCATGAACTCAACGTGTTGTATCGAGGTAAGCGGTGTACAGAAGGCTTCGTCAGAGCAGCCTTTATTGTTGGATACCTGCTGCATGTGTACCTCTGGCACGTCTTCACAAAACGGAACGTCTGGATTGGAGTCGCCAGTATTCCACCTGAACGGTCAAACAGCGAGCCAATGTTCTTCTCATAGATTAGTCCCGATTTGGTCTTCAGAGTAATTCTCGACGGATCCTGAGAAATCAGTACCTAGAAGAACCACCTCTGGCCGTAATAACGGCCCTGATACGCCTGGGCATTGAGTCAAACAGAGCTTGGATGGCGTGTACAGGTACAGCAGCCCATGCAGCGTCAACACGATACCACAGTTCATCAAGAGTAGTGACTGGCGTATTGTGACGAGCCAGTTGCTCGGCCACCATTGACCAGACGTTTTCAGTTGGTGAGAGATCTTGAGAATGTGCCGGCCAGGGCAGCAGTCGAACGTTTTCTGTATCCAGAAAGGACCGTGCACTATCCTCCTGACGGCAGTATGGCGATGACGAATACACCCTTCCAATGTGCGTTCACCGCGATGTCGTCAAACACGGATACGACCATCATGTTGCTGTAAACAGAACCTGGATTCATTAAAAAAATGACGTTTTGCCATTCGTGCACCCGGGTTCGTCGTTGACTACACCATCGCAGGCGCTCCTGTCTGTGATGCAGCGTCAAGGGTAACCGCAGGCATGGTCTCCGAGCTAAAAGTCCATGCTGCTGCAAACGTCGTCGAACTGTTCGTGTAGATAGTTGTTGTCTTGCAAACGTCCCCATCTGTTGACTCAGGGATGGAGACATGGCTGCACGATCCGTTACAGCCATGCGGATAAGATGCCTGTCATCTCGACTGCTAGTGATACGAGACCGTTGGAATCCAGCACGGCGTTCCGTATTACCCTCCTGAACCCACCGATTCCATATTCTGCTAACAGTCACTGGATCTCGACCAACGCGAGCAGCAATGTCGCGATACGACAAACCGCAATCGCGATAGGCTACAATCCGACCTGGTACGCATTTCTCCTCCTTACACGAGGCATCACAACAACGTTTCACCAGGCAACGTCGGCCAACTGCTGTTTGTGTATGAGAAATCGGCTGGATACTTTCCTCATGTCAGCACGTTGTAGGTGTCGCCACCGGAGCCAACCTTGTGTGAATGCTCTGAAAAACTAATCATTTGCATATCACAGCATCTCCTTCCTGTTGGTTAAATTTCGTGTCTGTAGCACGCCATCTTCGGGGTGTAGCAGTTTTAATGGCCAGAAGTGTATTTTGTCGAGCAGAGCATATAATACATAAAGGTAGTATAGAGATCATATCTGTGACAGGCAGGCGTTTTTTGACTATAAGGATTTTGGGCACAACTTTTACAATCACAGCCCTCTCAGCCGAAAAACGAAATATCAGGCAATGTCCAAGAACAGAGAAGTTTGTTGTGAGAGGGGACACACATGGAAATGCTGTGGTGGAAGCGTAGGGCAATACCAACAGCGAAGTGATGCGATTTGGCAGTACTATATGCTACGACCACAGCTGGGTTGTGGTTTATTGGACTAACTGTGATCCATGAGATCATAAGAGGCCGTACTTAACTCTCAAAGGCGACGCCCTTCAAGTTTTTAGCTTCCATCAGCTCCAATGAAACATTTAAATCATCATCCTTAGATATTTTGGTAGATCCACTGATAAACCATTTCGAGAAATCGAAGATCATACTTTTGCAGCTGTTACTTATCGGTAGTTGGTTGGAGTTATGTATACGTCTGATGTTAAAGGTAGCCTCAAGGAACAAATAATCTCGTGTACCATTCTGTAAAAAATCATGTGGATCATAGATATACGGCGCCAGGGATTAGAGTGATGAATGTCATTCGCCTTGTAACAGGCATCTCAGCTTCAGACTATAATGTCAGATTTCAGAGTACTATATGATGCTGATCGCTGACCTATCAGGGTTGGTCGCATTCCTCTGGTTTGGAGCAGAGTGGAAAGTCTAAACCAGAGACTCAGACGACTCCGCGACGTTATCGAATGGAACTTTCTCTATCTCCGCTATCACATTTGTAGAGCTCCCCTCAATAGGTCAGGCGTGAACCACTCGCAGGAAGCGTGTACTGGGCTAGCGGAGTACGTGTGGCGTGCACATCTGCCTTTTTTAGGTTAGACAAATCCTCCCTCGTGATCAAAGACGATTTGCCTGATAAATTAGTTACAATGTTCTCACAGAAAGTTCGCCGTCGTAGATCATAGAAAAATATGATTTCGGTAAACTGCAGGGGCATGCAAGGAAAGGTAAGAAAATTTTAGAAATTTGTGGTAGGGTCTTATGGGACCAAACTATTGAGGTCATCGGTCCCTAAGCTTACACACTACTTTATCTGACTTAAACTGACTTACGCTAAGGACCACACACACACCCATGCCCGAGAGAGGACTCGAACCTTCGACAGGTGGAGCCGCGCGCACCGTGACAAGAGGCTCCAGACCGCCCGGCTACCTCGCGCGGCCCAGAATTAGTATCGCCAACTGAAAGCTAGAATGCACAGATAGTATTAGGAACAGAAAGTTTGTTGAACCCAGATGATTGTGACCTATTTTCAGTTGCGAATATTTATCGTAAGGATTGTTGTCGTCAATGGTGCCGGCGTGTTTATTGCACTGAAGAATTCGACAAAATCTAGCGAGGTTATCATGGACTCCGATCGTGAATTAAACTTGGTGACGTTAAGCATGAAAGATCGGCCACAAATGGTAAGCGGATGCTTTTATAGACCGCCTGGGTCGGGAGCTATGGTGGCGGAACGCTTCAGTCAGAGCTTGCAGACATCGTTAATTATTTTTCTATCATACCGTTGTAGTAGTGGGTGATTTCAACTAGAGAGGTACAGACTTGGACTGTCATGCCATCAAAACTGGTACCAGAGATGGGGATTCGTGTGACATTGTTCTGGATGTTCTATCCACAAATTACTTTCACAGATAAGTAGGGCAACATCTTACTGAATCAGTTAACGCAGAGGAAGGTATCAGTGATCGCGAAGATGTTAAGAAAGGTACGAAGATATTTTTGCTTAGCAAAAGTGACAGGATACAAATTTCAGAGTATCTGAACAGTCGGAAACAAAAATTCGGTGATCAGGACGAAGATGTGGAATACAAATGGAAGAAATTCAAAGTAATAGTGCAATACGCCGTAGACAAAGGTCATAAGGGATAGGAAAGACCCATCATGTTTTAATAGCCGTTTCAGATTTTAGAGAAGAAAATATCTAGCCGACAGACAAAAACTAAACGAAGCGACAATGAGCGTAAGGAGAGCAATGAGAGAAGCGTTCAATGACTTTGAAAGCAAAACTTTATTTAGCGATATCAGTAAAAACCTAAGAAGTTTTGGTCGTACGCAAAACCAGTAAATGGGTAAAATTCATCTGTTTATTCACTCAGTGATCATACTGGCACCGAAACGGAAGATGACATAGAGAAGGCCGAAATGCCGAATCCGGTCTTCCGAAATTTCAGTTGTCTTACGAACGTCGAAATGGTAGATATTGACATAACCGATCGCGGAATAGAAAACAACTACAATCGCTTAGTAATGGAAAGATGTCAGGAAAAGATACCTATAAGATTCTACAAAGAGTTTGTGAAAGAACATGCTCCTCTTCTACCAGTAATTTATCGTAGATCGCTTGAGCAATGAAAGGTACCTAGCGACTGCAAGAAAGTGTAGGTCATTAACGTTTTTAAGAAGGGCCGCAGGACAGATGCACACACTTATAGACCTATATCGTTGACGTCAATCTGTTGTATAATTGTGGAACATGTTTTATGCTCAATAATTATAACATTTTTGAAGAAGGAATGTCTCCTCCATAAAAATCAACATGGCTTCCAGAAACAGAGATCCTGCCAAACTCAGCTCTGTTCCTCGATGACATCCACAGCGCCGTAGACATTTGCGCTTAGGGTGATGCCGTACTCTTTGATTTCAGGAAGACATTTGACAGCCTCCCTCAATGCCATTTAATGTGCCGTAGCAGATTTGAGAGTCGATTCAAGACTTACTTTCAGATGGGCCTCAGCACGTCGCTCTTAACGGGATAAAATCGACAGATGTAAAGGTAATTTCAGGAGTACCCCAAGGAAGTGCGACATGACCGTTACTGTTTACAATATATGGTAAGTCACTAACTATTGGCACCTAGAATAACTCCGAAAGCATGATGGTAGCGGAAATGTTTGTGTGACAAATGTTGCATGGGACAACGGGGGCTTAAAATGACTTTGGTTTTCTGTTGCTAGGTGGGGTCGCTTCAGAGATATGAAAGCCAAGTTTGTTTTTTAAATGGGATGCTGTAGTTTGGTATTTATTTTCTGATAGCGGCTATTGAGATGAATCCAATGATGTGTAGCATTAAGGTCTTTGAAGGTCAACGAAGGTTAAAAAAGGTGACAAGAACGTCCATTTACAGGAGCTGTTCGAAGTGATTACATTGGATCAATGCGGTGCTGCAATCTTCTTAGCATGGATTGAGTGGTATCCCTTATCACTTCGGCACTTATCGAAGCACATGCTGTGACAATTCTCTCTCTTACACCTTGCAAATAGTACATATTCACCGATTACGGCGTATCCATCTAACGCACCATTGACGAGTAAACACCATTAAATGGCTCTACAATACAGCACTAATTGGAACGGCAAGACTAGTATCGTCGAATCAAGCGAATGTGAATGATGTATTCCTTCGAAGAACAAGTTGATATGCTTCTAATTTACGGAGAATACGAACGAAATTCAGTGCGAGCTAGAGACTTATACGCAGAAAGATATCCTTAACGGACATACCCTACACGTCTTACATTTAAATATGTGTTTGATAAATTGAGAACAATTGGATCTTTAACGATTCGGAAACATATCATGCAAAGGAAAGTTACTAACGAGGAAACGGAAATTGGTACTCTTGCCACTGTGGTTCGAGATCCTTGTGCTAGTTCGCGTCAAATCGCAAGGCAGTCTGGCATGAGCCAGAGTAGTGTTGTTCGTGTTCTGCATCATAATAATTATCATCCTTACCATATCAGTCTCCACCAAGAATTAACTGGTACGGATTGTATGCGTAGCACAGAATTCTGCCGATGGGCTCAACTTCACATTCAGAGAGATGACGCATCTATTAATTTGATTTTATTTACTGACGAGGCTGCATTCATTAACAACGTCAATGTTAATTTGCGTAACATGCATCACTGGACAACTGAAAATCTATGTTGGCTACGGCAAGCTGCACCCCGAAAACCGTGGTCGGTGAATGAATGGTGTGGGATTGTGGAGGACAGAATTATAAGCCTCTATTTCATCGAACGAAATCTTAATGGTAGGAAGTACACCACATTCCTGCAAGAAACATTGTCATTGGAAGAAATACCTTTGGGAACAAGGAACGGAATGTGGTACCAACACGATGGGTGTCCGGCACATTTTTCACTGATGGCTAGAAATGAGATGCACAGACAATTCCCACATCGTTGGATTGGACGCGGAGGAGATGTGTCGCGCCGGCTTATTCGCCAGACTGGATTTTTTTTTTGTGGTGATTCGTAAACAACAATCTTTTAAAAACGTTCCATCTACACTTGAAGAAATGCGAGAGAGAATTGTCAGAGCTTCGGTAAGTGCCGATGTGATAAGGAATGCCATTCAATCCATGATAGACAATAGCAGCACTGCACTGATACTAATGGTCATCACTTCGAACACCTTCTGTAAATGGACGTTTATGCCATCTTTGTGACCTTCGTTGATCGTCAAAGACGTCGCTGTTGCACATCACTGGATTCTTCTCGATAGCCGCTATCAGAAAATAAATACCAAACTATAGCATCCCATTAAAAAAAAAGTTTACCTTCATATCTCTGAAGCGACCCCACCTAACAACAAAAAACCGATCATATTATGGCTCTCGTTGTCCCATGCAACATTTGTTCCACAAATTTTTCAGCTCCTGTCACACTTTCGGAGTTATTCTTGGTGGCAATAGTTAGTGGCCCTCCCTGTATCTGTAAATAATCTAGCGGAAAGCGTCGGATGCTCTCCAAGACTTTTCCTAGGTGATGCGGCTATCTATAACAAAGTAGCAACGCCAGAAGATTGTAACGATTTGCGGAATGACCTCCAGAGAATTTATGAATACTGCAGGCTCTGGCAGTTGACCCTGAACGTAAATAAATGTAACATACTGTGCATGGATATGAAAAGAAATCAACTACTGTGTAGCTACGTTATTGGTGACAAACCGCTCGAAACAGTATCTGCACTAAAGTATCTAGGAGTAACTATCTGGAGTGACCTTAAGTGGAATGATCACATAAAACAAATAGTGGAAAATTAGATGCCAGACTCGGATTCATAGGAAGAATCTTAAAGAAAAATAACTCATTCAGGAAGGAAGTGGCCTGTTTGATTATTGAGTAATGTTCTCTATCTGGGATCCATACCGGGTAGGACTGATAGAAGAGATCGAGAAGATCCAACGAAGAGCGTCGTGTTTCGTCACGGGACCGTTTAGTCGGCACGAGAGTGTTACGGAAATGATCAACAAATTCCACTGGCAGTGGCAGACGTTACAAGAGAGGCGTCGTGCATCATGGAGAGATTTACTACTGAAATTTTGAGAGAACTAATTTCGGGATGAGTCATACAGCAGATTACTTTCCCCCCACCGCCCCAAGTAAGACCGGCGTAATGACCAAGAGGAGAAAATTCGATAAATTTGAGCCAATACAGAGGCTTACCGGCAATCATTCTTCCCCCGCGCTATTCGCGAGTGGAACAGGTTTGTGGTACAAGAAGTACCGTCCGCCATTCACCATTAGGTAGCTTGCGGAATGTGATGTAGATGTAGATTCCGTTTCTCTGCTGTTATGTCGCTTCTACATAAGTGAGTTTCTGTAGATCTTTTGCCAGTACATCGACTGAGTACGGACCAGGAAGGTCGTTGCCGGTATGTCCTATAACATTAACGAAGTCTTAAAATTTAAGATCTCCATGAATGAGAATCAGAAGCACTTGTTGTGAAGTAAATTCAGAATTTCTACGTGTATTTAGACATGCCTTCGACTCAAACGCTTCATGTACAATCCTCATACAAGCATCCCAAACCCAAGAAACACAAGAAATGAATTATGTATGTATGCATGTATGTATTAAACCAGGGACCTACAAAAAAATGGAGAGGCTTCGTCCCGCAGTTGTCCTCAATGGATCACAACCGCACAACCGGCCACAGCTGTCCACACATCGCACCGCCGCCCCACACTGAACCCGGGGTTATTGTGCAGTTCGGTCCCCGGTCGGTATCATGCTCGCTAAACAAACCTGTGACGAAATGTCTCCTTATCAGTCGATCATTATAGGGATCCCTGACTGACCAGCAATATTCAGGTATCCTTCGAATGGTTTTGTGAGCTACCACTTTCCAAACGACTTTTCCAATGAATCTCAGCCTGGTATCTGTCTAATATGCCACTGCTTCTGGTGATGGGAGTTTCACTTTAAATTACGTCTTTACATTTAGACAATGTAAGGGAGTTCAGAAGTTTCCTAATTTGGTAATCTGATACCACAGTGTTTTATTTTTCTTTTATGTTCAATAGCCGGCTTCAGTTCACATATAAAGAGAGTTTCCATTGAGTTTTCAAATTACGGCTCGGATATTACAACTGACAGCCGTAATTCTCATACATCAGTTTTATGTCGTCGCTTACATTTAAAGGCTACCATCGACTTTTTATACGCTACTGTTTGTGTGTTATTCAGTGACAGAAGTGTTCCTTGTCTTATTGCATTATGATCCATGGGCAATAGCTCGACTTTTAGTCATTCTAACGAAGTGAGGAAATAATCCGACTAATGCGAGGCTTCATTGTAACCCTGGCACAGTCTGTTAACATTATAGAAAACTCAACGGAAATGCATGAATGGCAAGCTACCATGGGAAGTCACCTACAGCAGATGGATCATGTACGTCTTTCCTTTAAAAAAAATCTTTATTTATCACTGTAAAGCAAACCTCTCTGGGACATAAGTCACCTCAAAACAACAGTTACAATGGGGGGCTACAATAAGGGGCAAATTTTCTCGCAGGATTATTACTTAGTTGCAAAGTGGTATTAGATTTGCAGTGAAAAAAAGTCTATCAATATAATTCTATGTATATGGACTGAAACGGTGAATGGAAATTTGTACCAAGTCCAGGAATCTAACCCTGGTCTCCTGCCTCTAGGTAGGTGTGCTACACACTAGTCCACTTTGGCTCAGCGTTCCCACACCTGCACGGATTACCCTGGAAAGCCCCCCCCCCCCCCCCCTCCTAGATCCTAATTCTTTCTACCGCACAGTACTACTTTCAATTCCTCCTTACACAAGAACAGATTTGTCGAGGCTCTCCATGTTCTGCAGTGTAGTAGGACCTCAGCATCGAACGTTAATGTGGGATCAGCCTCCATTTGTGATAGTACCTACTCCTGTGTTTCAGGCTGCATCCCCCATTTACGGTCGATGCTGAGTTGCTATTGCAGAACATGGAGCGCCTGAACAATTCTTTTCGTGTATAAGGAGGAATTTAAAGTAGAATGGGGAGCCACTGAGAATGAGGATCGAAGAGGGAGGCATGCCAGACTAATCCGTGCAGTTCTGTGAACCGCTTTGCCGAGGTGACGTAGTGTCTAATGCACTTGTATGTTAAGCAGCAGACCCGAGTTCGATTCCCTGCCTTGCTCTAAATTTACACTCGCCGCTTCGGTCTGTATAAATAATATCTGTATGAAATCATTTCAATTAATCAATTCACATTTATTTTGGAGTAAAAACCGTGTAAAAGAAATCAACAACCTTACAACTGGACTGAGTACTCTAATCCAGAGCATTGGTGATAATAACTTCTGCAAAATTAATTTGGTCTTTTCGCTAAGAAGGCACATAGTCATACAGGATCTAGGAACAGGATCCGGATTGAATCTGGTTACCACATTCATCAGTACGCCAGGCATGCCATCTTACAAGCACTTGAATGTTGTCACTACGACAGTGGGTAGTCATCCAAAACTACATAATGAGGTGAGCAGATTGAGCAAAGTTGTGACTTCTAGACACCTACGTGAGCTCGACATAACAAACATCAACTATCATACCATGCAGCCTTTCACGGCCGATATTGTCTTCACTTAAATCTTCCGGGCTGATAGGCAGTCGGAGGCGAAACGTCAGGGGAGAGTTTTATACATCGACCACGGATCATCAACCCGGAAGTTTTAAGTAGAACCATCAACTAATTGTTTAGCTGGCCACAGCCTCCGATGACCCACCTACAGAAGGGACTTCATGAAAGTGAATAAATTTCGATCATCAACCAACGCTATTCCGTACGGAATATTCTTTAAACTAAATAACAGCATACATGAGGAGGTGTAAGGCTAATTCTTGACCAGATGGGCACATGGCTGACGCTACCGAAATGTGGGGAGTGGGAAGGGAGACGGATGGGCTGAACAATAAGTGGTATTATATCACGCGGAGTTATCTTAGTTACCCTTCAGATTTTATAATCAAGCCCTTCCTACAAGAAGGTTCATATTAAACACACAATAAGTCAAAATAAATAATCAAACACGAACGAGGGAAACATATGATCGAACATCAGCTACATAGAGAGTATACTAAATTTATAAAATTCTTATGTGAAACGGGGGCAGCTTCACTTAGTTGAATAAACTGGGCTCTAAACGCAGGGAAACCTGTTCGTATAATTGATTTAGATTCCGTTAATCAACGACGTGGTGAATGGCGGATAAATTTGGGTGGGTACTACTTACAAAGAAACCACAGTAAATTCAATAAAATTTCTACACAAAATTGCAGAGTCTTACTCATGCTTTTTATTAATCAAGTTCTCAATATAAGAAAGTTCGCACGAAACGTAGTTCGGACACAGTTAATCTAACATACGACAAATGCCGCTATAATATGGTTGAACGTTGCTTACAAAGAAACCAACGTAAATTCACTAAAGTTCCCACATGGAATAGCCTCAACCACATTCATTTAACCAAACTCGTGAAACAATAAATACCACGCGGAACACGACAAATGGCTGGAACATGGCCAAGTAGTACACACGAAGCAACATCATTAATTTTCACAGCATTTAACTTAAACGATGCCCTCAGAATGACACCATGAGAGTTTTCACTTGATAGAAGTCTTTGTAACTGTGCTGCAAATGTAGTTAGAGCGTAAACTAATGGTTCACACTTGACCCGGGTGGTCACGACTAAAACCCCTTCCTTGTACAGTCTAAAAGACCAAAATAATAAAAATTAACACATCCCCATAGTTTCCCTGACTATAGTTATGCTAAAAGAGAAAACATTACCATTTCCTACGACTAAACAGCACATTCTAGTGTCTTTGTTTGACCTTTACGGAGGAACCCTTTCGGGACATCCACAATGATTCAAACACTCCTCAAAAATTTGCAAATGGAGGGAGTATGTCTCTTCGTTCAAACTTAGTGGAGGGGTAGATTTCTCTTTGGCTGTGACCTACGTGACATCTTCCAGCGTGGTAACTTAGTTTATCATCGGTTCGAACATTCAAAAATAACCTTTGCGTAATTCGCCCACAGGGTTAAACTGGTACAACCTTCATCCTACTTTCACTACACGGTTTGCCCTATGTACTCCTACCTTCACCACATCCTTGATCTGATGCATTCACACAGAAATGGAAATCGAAAGAAAGATGGGAAGTACAAAATATAAAACAAACACGAATGGGTCATTTGTTCTCTCCAAAAGGCGCCATGTATCATTATTAAGAGGAGATAGTCATCCATGTACCATTCAACGATATACCATTAGAATCAGGTGAAACGAGTTAATGGGGCGGAGGTAATACCACCACTTCAGCTTGAGGTTATTTCAGACTTTATCGGTTTCCAGCATTTATAATCCACCAAATTTTAGGCGTACTCAGGCAACGGCATTTTTCATAATCTGTCACTGTAATCAACCCGCGGCCTTTCCACGATACGTTACCTGAAACATTCTTCCTGGGTACACTGTGACTCTTTTGAGAATTACTGATTGTATTCTTGTTTCCAGTAGTTTATGGGGTGTGTTCCTTATTGCGGCTTCTGTGCGTGAAGATAGCTTATCTGTTTGTAATTTGAATTGAAACAGACCTTCTCCACAGACCGCTCCAAAATATTCTGGAGTAACGTGGAAGAGTTGTTACTTCGCTGTACTCTCTACATTATTCTCAATTTTTAAACAAACCAGGTGCCGAATAAAGTCTTTCTAAGATGAAAACGTGTATGAAAGGTATATAGGATGGTGAATGAAGTACTCTAGCAGAAACACTGTAATACATAAGACTGTCATGGCTTGGCCATTTCCCAACGTGAAGTTGTGTTGCAAATTACTTACCAGCTACACTGCGGCATACATTACTTTGCGACACCTGGCTGCATCAGCAAATATTCCGAGTAATTTGTTTAAGCCGGATTCAAGGTAAAGCACCACGCAAACGCGACATCCGCATTCGACTGCATATGTATGTCTTTCTTGGGAATTTCCACTAACGTCCATTTTTCACTGAAGTGAAATATTTTGAAATTTTTAGTTGCCCAATTTTGCTTTCTTTGCATTTTCTTGTGGCGCTCATCGATCTGTTTATAAAGCAAGCTCTCGGTAGGAACGGAAGACTACATCCTTGTCTTACACTCTTTCCAAGCATTCCTTTTCCAATCATTCTTATTTTTCTCTTTTGGGTATTCTACATATTACACATTACTTGTCTTTTCCTATAACCTACACCTACACTGTGCGATCAAAAGTATCCGGACACCCAAAAAACAAACGTTTTTCGTATCAAGTGCATTGTGCTGCAACCTACTGCCACGTACTCCATATCAGCGACTCAGTAGTCATTAGACATCGTGAGAGAGCAGAATTGGGCTGTCCGTGGAACTCACAGACTTCGAGCGTGGTCAGGTGATTGTATGTCACGTGTTGCATACGTCTGTTCGCGAGATATCCACACTGGTAAACATCTCTAGGTGCGCTGTTTCCGATGTAATAGTGAAGTGGAAACGTGGAGGGACGCGTACGCGTACAGCACAAAAGCGTACAGGCTGACCTCGTCTGTTGACTACGCCGACAGTTGAAGAGGGTCTTAATGTCTAATAGGCAGGGACGCGTACAGCACAAAAGCGTACAGGCTGACCTCGCCTATTGACTAAAGAGACCGCCGACAGTTGAAGAGGGTCTTAATGTCTAATAGGCAGACATCTATCCAGATGATCACATAGGAATTCCAAACTGCATCAGGATCCATTGCAAGTACTGTGATAGTTAGGCGGGAGGTGAGAAAACTTGGATTTCATTTTCAAGCGGCTGCTCATAAGCCACACATCACGCCAGTAAAGCCAAAGGACTCCTCGCTTGGTGTAAGGAGCGTAAACATTGGACGACTGACTAGTGGAAAAACGTTGTGTGGAGTGACGAATCACGGTACACAATCTGGCGATCCGATGGTAGGGTGTGGGTATGGCGAATGGCCGGTGAACGTCATCTGCCATGTGTGTGGTGCCAACAGTAAAATTCGGAGGCGGTGGTGTTACGGTGTGGTTGTGTTTTTCATGGATGGATCATGCACCACTTGTTGTCTTGCGTAGCACTAACACAGCACTGGTCTATATTGATGTTTTAAGCAACTTCTTGCCTCTCACTGTTGAAGAGCAACTCGTGGATAGGAACAGCATCTTTCTACACGATCGAACACCTGTTCACAATGCACGGAGTTGGCGGAGTGGTTACACGAAAATAACATCCCTGTAATGGACTGGCCTGCACAGAGTCCTGACCTGAATCTACAGAACACCTTTGGGACGTTTTCGAACGCCGACTTCGTGCCAGGCCTTACCGACCGACATCGGTAACTCTACTCATTGCAGCACACCGTGAAGAATGGATTGCCATTACACAATAAACCTTCCAGCCTTTGAGTGAACGTATGCCTGCGAGAGTGGAAGCTGTCATCAAGGCTAAGGGTGGGCCAACGACATAATGAATTCCAGGGCGCCACGAACCTATAACTCACATTCAGCCAGGTGTCCGTACTTTTGATCACATAGTGTATTGTCCTAAGAATTCTGATCAGCAGCTGCTATTAGTTATCATACTAATAGTATTTTATAACGAGAATTAGCGAAGTTGCACTGATATACAAATGTCGTGTTACGACCGCTTTCGTTCATTATAACATCATTTGGTTGTCGAATTGGGCTAATATCGTAATTTAAGAGATAAAGCTACACGAGGCAAACAGACCTCTTCTGTGTTGATACTGGTACAACTCGGCAGCCTGATAACTTTCTAACGAACTCAATCGGTTGTACCAAACGAACGTCAGTCAATCAGCTGTGGTGGTTCTGATAAACCATTAATGATCGTTCTGTAACAGATTACCAGTTTCTTTACATTTCTCTATATATTCGTTTTATCAGCAATTTGAATGCTGATTCTGCAATAGTCGTCGCACTTATTAGTTGTTGCTATTTTAGGGATTGTCTTTTTATGAAAGTCTGATATTATGTCTTCTGACTGGCAGATTCCACAAACCAACTTGAATGGTATATTTGAGCATTTTGAGCAATGTCTCGCGATTTACATCATTTAGATTGACTGTTGTCTCCTTTAACGAACCCAATAGAAGACAGAGACCTCTTAATTCGATGGAAATGTGTCTCTGTAGAAGAGAAAGTAACGAGGGCAACTTGGCCTGAAAGAAAATTCGAAGAAACTGTTTTGAAGGAATTCAGTGAGAGAAAATACCGTACAGCACCTACTCACACAAGGAAGGAAATTAGTTTTAACGTTATTCTGTTCTGAGTCCTCAGTCTTCTGACTGGTTTGATGAGACCAGCCACGAATTCCTTTCCTGTGGCAATCTCTACGTACCAGAGTAGCACTTACAACCTATGTCCTCAATTACTTGCTGGATTTATTCCAAATTGTGTCTTCGTCTACAGTTATTGACCGCTACAGCTTGCGCTAGTACCATGGAACTTATTTGCTGATGTCTTAGCAGATGCCCTATCATCCTATCCCTTCTCCTTGTCGGTGTTTTCCAAACATTCCATTCCCTTTCGATTCTGCGCAGAACCTCCTCATTCTTTACCTCGGATCAACTAAGTTTCAATGTTCGTCTGTAGCACCACATCTCAAATGCTTCGATACTCTTCTGTTCAAATTTTTCCACAGACCATGTTTGGACACATACATGCACCTTCGTGAGGTAGTATTGGTCAAAAGTAGAAGAAAAGTTCCAATAATGATGCGTCTGGAAACCAGTGGCTGTTGAGATACGGGTCGCTGAATATCCTCAGTTCACAGAGTGCTTTTTGTTTATATATGAGCCAGAGTTCACTAGAAATGGCATAATAAATTACTCCAATACGATTTTGTGCGCAGGTGCATACTCTCGAGCAATCGTGGAGGTGAGGCACCAGTATCGTGCGATTATCGATCAAGTGCCCATGAAGTAGGTTTCGGTTTATGTAAGTGACGGATAGTATACAGCTAAAAGCATAAGCTACAATTACCGTAATTAATAACAGTACGTGTATGGTATGGTCATGGAAGAATGCTAATTGCTCAGTTGTGTAGCTATGAATCGTCATTGACAGATCATAGGGCCATACATTTTACCAAACAGATTAACAGGTGCTGTGTATGATCCATTTGTGCGTTATGAGCTACCAACGCTGTTAGGGAACATCATCCTAGCGGAAAAACAATGCCTCCACTTTATGTACATGGCGCACTACCCGATTTTCTAGGGATCGAGGGACCCCACCGCAACGTTTCAAGGGCGAAGGACTGCTCAGAATGGTCTGGTAGCATGGCGTCCTCATGCACCGGATGATCTGAGTTATTATGATTACTGACTATGGGGACATTTAAACGCAGTGGTGTAGGTCCAACCCATCGACAATCTGCAGACTTTACAGCTTCGTATCAGCAACTCATGTGACGCAATCGAATGGAGCTACGTGTATTTCAAAGAGTGTGTGATTTACTGCGTTGAAAGGCTGAAGAATGTTTCAGGATGCATGATAACCACATCCACTACTGCGGATAGTGACTGCTTCTGAATAATAGACAGATCGGAATGAGAGGACAGACTCGCTTTTGTCTCAATCTATAGATACTAGTATGCAGACATATCGTAATCTCTCTTCTATTTTTCCTGTACGACTTTGTGACACTTTGTTCGTTTAACCATGTTAAGTATTAACAAATGCATTGGAAGGCAGACTCTATAGCAAAAGTCGGTAGCGCGCTCTTCTACCTACAGCAACGCATCAGTTGGCGGTAACCAGTTTGGTTCCTGTTTTTAGAAAATGTTTTCATTCATATTATTTGTCTGGCCAAAAAATGAGAGGTGGTGGCGTACTTTTACGGATAAAACGACTTTGTGCCATTGTTCTGGGTTTCATTCCAAATTCTTCAGCAAAATCTCTAAGGGGATGTTTCAGGTTGTCGCTTCCATTTACCGATAAAAACACAAACACAAACAGATACTATAAAAGCAGTCATCATAGTCATCCACACGAAACAGACACAGAAACAATCTTATAACAGGTCGGAAGAAGAAAATGGCAGTCCGTATCTAGATTAGGTGCTTGTCCAGGTCGGTATGGCGCGATTTCGTGGACTTACGCAGACTGTGATTATAAGAAAGAAGTGTAGGAACGAAAAGTAACGACAGGTCAATAAAAATTATAGTTTTTTTACGGGGAATACCGAAAATTATAGAGAAGAATGGGCACTGTGACAGTGTATAGTAAATAGTAGCTGATGATGAAAATTTTTTCCTGAGTATTCGTTTAAGATCCCAGTTTGTCTGGCCCTACTGAGAGGAATGAATAAATATTAAAACAGTTCCGGAGTCCACGTGATACAAATTAATCAAAGAAACTGCGGCCACTGGTGTGTCCGCTTCCAACATCAATCGACTACAAGGATTTGGAAAGGAAACTGCGTAGGCAGACGGTGAATAGCATTTGTGTAACCTGTGGTGAAGATTAATTACGTATGGGAGAGGCTCCCGTACCGTTACTCTTGGGTTAAGGTCTGACATTACTATCCATCCATCAACTAGCTAAAGCCTCTGTTTCGGTTAAAGACAACACTTAACAAGGAACACCATTAATGCTGCAAATGTGAAGTGCATGTCTTTGTTCCATTTATTTTATGCGAGAATTTGACACGTGGCCACATTGACCACTGAGAGCTTTGTGCGTAATTTTGATGACGCAAAAAAGAATCGGGCAATGGGTTCGTCTCAGATTAACGGCCTGCAGTATGAGTGTTTGGAGAAACCAAGAATAACCTTATTGAGAATTTTATCCGTTACCTCGTTTCTTGGCCAATTTACTTCGTCTTCTCTGTGAAACATTTATCTCAAATTATTACCAATTTCCCTTTTTATGTATATTTGTTGTAAAGGTACACTTCCACATGAATAAGTGGTTATAACAGGTGTCTTTTAAAACAGCTCTTAGACATGTAGCAGTTTACCTGAAATGCGTATGAAATAAGATAGAAATATGTGGGCAGATAAATTAAACATGGTAACAAACGAAAAAACTTTTAAAACCCGAGTGACAGACTACATACCTGGTTTCCAGAATGATTTTTCAGTCTTGAGAGGAGTGTATGTTGAAATGAAATTTCCTTGCACATTAAGACAAGGTGCCGGACCAAGACTCAAACTTCGGTCTTTAGCTTTTCGCTGGCAAGCGCTCTACCAAAGTTTTGTTCAATTTATTGTCTCTCAGTTGGTGCCCATTCAGCCACCTCAACAGTGTAACGTCAATTATGGTCATACGAGAGTATGGATAACACAATACCCAGCCCCGAGTGGAATCGAACCAGAACCCCTTTCGCCAAGCAAACCAACTGAGCAAGCTAAACACGATTCCCTCGCCATCCTCATAGGTTTACTTCCAGCCAAGTCTCATCTACAGTGCCTCGCGAAAGGCAAAGTGCCCGTGCCTGGGACTTGGTCCGGTAGGCAGTTTTAATCTGCCACCAAGTGTCACAACAGTACACCACTCCGTCTCAGAGTGCAAATTCATGGCCGGCCGGAGTGGCCGAGCGGTTAAAGGCGCTACAGTCTGGAACCGCACGACCACTACGGTCGCAGGTTCGAATCCTGCCTTGGGCATGGATGTGTGTGATGTCCTTAGGTTAGTTGGGTTTAAGCAGTTCTAAGTTCTAGGGGACTTATGACCACAGCAGTTGAGTCCCATAGTGCTCAGAGCCATTTGAACCATTTTTTTGCAAATTCATTCTGTAAACCATTGCCCAGAGTGGCTAACCCATGTTTCCGCAATATTCTTTTATATATTTGTTTTTTTTTTTCCTTTTGTTTGCTCCGTGGAGATAGTTACCACTCATTTCGGCCTAGTAATCCAGTCAGGCTCTAAGTGCCCCACTTACACAACTGCATGGCGGCCAGTTTTTTCTGTGGCGTCTTAACAGTACATTTCTTAAATTTCGTTCATGTTTTTCTGTTCTCTTTATGTAACTGTAATTGTAAATTCAGCCAGTAGTTTCCTATTTCTTGTGTTGAAGAGTCAGCCGCCTTTTGTTTCAGAATAGTAAGCCAGTCAGTCTGGCTCTTACCGTCATGTGTTACACACTTGCGGAGCGGCAGCTTACATATTTGGCTTCTCTGTTTTGTTCTTAGTAGCATATTTCTTAAATTTCCTGCCTGTTTTTCTTTGTAAGATGAGTAATTTGGAGTCTTTGTAGCTGTGTAGAGTGAGAAAGTATGTATCGTAGTTGCATGTTTCTTCTAACAACCAGCTACACAGCTTAGCTAAATGCACTTTCGGCTACTGTATGCTGCTACGTCAGGGTGTAGCGGTATCGCACATTGTAGCGTACGTCGTGGATCCGCCCTCGCGGCAGGGAGAGTGGCGGAGGGTCGATGTAGTGACTAGCCATCTGGCCTCGCCTGTTCACGATACGAGTTGACAGGTGGCAGTTCCTACAGCAGGGCCCGAGCAGGCACATGGGGGCAGAAGTTTGCTACTTGTCGGCAGCTCCAGCGTTCCAGCGTTATGGAGCTCATTAGGAAAACAGCTTTCAGGTCCGGAAAGAAGGCCAATGTGTACTCTGCATATCTGCTAGCAGTGCTCATCTCAGATGTGGAGGAAGACTTTGCTACTGCTAGCGAGCGTCTGCACCAATGACGTCTGTTGCTTGGGTTCTGAGGCCTTCCTCAGCTCATACAGGCGACTGGAGGAAATGGTGAACGCTGCTCGCCTTGCACACAGGGTGTAAGCAGAGCTTGCAGTTTGCGACATTGTTCCCAGAGTTGATTCGGGTCCTTCGGTTAGAGCCGGGTGGAGGGGCTCAACTAATAAGTTCGGCGAGTCTATGACGGTCTCGGCTGCAGATTTCAGGACCTTCGTTGTCGATTGGAGGATTGTACGACTCCCCTTGATAGGTCGGATGTGCACTATACAACGCATGCATTTACTCGGGTAGCAGATCACTTGTGGAAGAACGCACGTGGAAGTTTTTTAAGCTAGGTGGTAGTTTCAGGTATTCTAATGAACACTCGCCGTGCGACACGTAGATAACGAAATCAGACCGCGTTCGGACTAACGACACTTTGAGTGTCAAAATTTTATCAGTAAACTGTAGAAGCATTCGTAAGAAAGTTTACGAAGTTATTGTCCTTCAGGAAATCTCTCGCAGTAAAATTATTCGCGGGACTGAGAGTTGGCTGAAACCCGAAGTAGTAAGCTCTGAGATGTTTAGCGAATTATGGAACGTATATCGGAAGGCAGATTAGACGCCATAAGAAGGTGACTGTTCTTTGGAATTGAGAAAAGGAAAACAGAAGTTTTAAATATCGCGTTTAATAATAGTTCATGTAGGGGAATTGTACAAACATACCGTTGTTTGACCATCCCACAGAGTCCTGTGTGGAGCATACAAACTTAGGCATCCCTGGCGTGAAGAAACAACTGAGATCGAATAAGTGACCAGGTACGGATGGAATCCCTGTTCGGTTTTACAAGCAGTACTTTACAGCATTCACACTTACTTAGCTAGCATTTATTGGGAATCTCTCGCTCAGCGCTAAATCCCGAGCAACTGGAAAGAAGCATAGGTCGTTCGGTATAAAAGATAGGTAAAGTAACGGACCTCCAACGTTAGAGACCAATACCCTTAACATAGGTTTGGTGCAGTTTTCTTGAACATATTATCAATTTGAATAATAACAAATTTCTTTGAGACGGAAGAGCTTCTGTCCGCGAATCGGCATTGATACATTAATAGAAAGCATCACTCGCGTGGGACTCAGGATTTTTCACATCATATCTTGAAAAATATGGATGAGAGAGATAAGCAGATACCATATCAGTAGACTTCTGAAGTGCATTTGACACCGTGCCTCAAGGTACAATGTTAACGAAGCAGCGAACATACGGTATAGATTCCCAGACATGTGACTGGCTCGAAGACTTTTTAAGTACCAGAACCCAGTAGGTTGTCCCAGAAGGAGAGTGTCTGTCAGTGACGAGGGTATCGTCAGGAGCGCCCCAAGGAAGCGTGACGACACGCCTGTTATTTTCTACATGCGGGGTTTTCCAAACTCTGTAGAAATAACGCATCTGATCAGAATGACGTCAAACTGCAACGGAATATTATCGGAGAAGGGGGAAACATTTTTTTTTTTTTTTTTTTTTGGTCATCAGTCCACTGACTGGTTTGATGCGGCCCGCCACTAATTCCTCTCCTGTGCTAATCTCTTCATCTCAGACATCTCAGAGTAGCACTTGCAACCTACGTCCTCAATTATTTGCTTGACGTATTCCAATCTCTGTCTTCCTCTACAGTTTTTGCCCTCTACAGCTCCCTCTAGTACCATGGAAGTCATTCCCTCATGTCTTAGCAGATGTCCTATCATCCTGTCCCTTCTCCTTATCAGTGTTTTCCAGATATTCCTTCCCTCTCCGATTCTGCGTAGAACCTCCTCATTCCTTACCTTATCAGTCCACCTAATTTTCAACATTCGTCCATAGCACCACATCTCAAATGCTTCGATTCTCTTCTGTTCCGGTTTTCCAACAGTCCAAGTTTCACTACCATACAATGCTGTACTCCAGACGTACATCCTCAGAAATTTCTTCCTCAAATTAAGACCGGTATTTGATATTAATAGACTTCTCTTGGCCAGAAATGCCTTTTTTGCCATAGCGAGTATGCTTTTGATGTCCTCCTTGCTCCGTCCGTCATTGGTTATTTTACTGCCTAGGTGGCAGAAGAATAAAATAATGTGAAAACTGATCTGTAGAGGGCGCTATATGTGTGAGAATACGTAAATGAAGCCGGCCAGTGTGGCCGAGCTGTTCTAGGCTCTTCAGTCTGGAACTGCGGGACCGCTACGGTCGCAGGTTCGAATCCTGCCTCGGGCATGGATGTGTGTGATGTCCTTAGGTTAGTTAGGTTTAAGTAGTTTTAAGTTATAGGGTACTGATGACCTCAGCAGTTAAGTCCCATAGTGCTCAGAAGCATTTGAACCATTTTTGAACGTAAATGAAAACATCTGTCATCTGTATGACCCATTGAAGTTGGTATAAACAGCAGGGTACACGGCTTTTCCTTCTTTCTCGTCAGTGACGTTCGCCATGACTCTCTCAATGCAGGATCGCGCTCTGCTTGTAATGCTGTACTACAAGAATGATGGCTGTGCACACGACGCTCTGCAGAGGTTCCGGACACTGACGGGTTTGAAAAAACGCGTTGGTCCGATGGCTGCCGTGGGTCTGGAGAAAATGATTCGTAAAGACGGGTTCTTTTTGTGTGCATCCTGGTGGTTGGAGGAAACGAATTGATTCGACGTCGGTGGAAGCAGCGGCCTCGGCAATGCGGGAGGAGACGAGATGTGGTGTGCAAACGTTTAGTGCAGGGCGAATTTCCCGGACATTGGACATACCCGTGAGCACGGTGCGTAAAATCCTACGAAACAGCCTTCTTTGCTATCCATTTAAAGCTAACCCATGTGCACGAGTTGCTTCTTGTTGACCTTCCAGCAAGAAACACGTTTGATTTAGAATGTCTTGCTCGCATAAAACTGGACAATAACTGGCCGTGGAAGATTTTGTGGACAGACGAAGCCCACTTCTATCTGATAGGATGTACCAATACACAGAATTGTCGAATACGGGCAACGGAAGATCCATACGCAAATCAGCCAGTATCACCTCATCCCGAAAAGGTCACTGTGTGGCACAGATTTAAGGCATCATTTAACATAGGGCCATATATTTCGAAGAGACAGGTGCTTCCACTCTTGTTACCTATACCGTCACTGGTAAGTGCTATTAATGACTTTTGCGCAACCACATCATTCCAGCTCTCCAGCAGCTTCGATGTGTGGATAGGATAATTTTTATGCAAGATGGCGCACCTCCACACACTGCAAATCCAGTTAAGCAGCTGCTGAAGCCCCATTGAGGAAAAGCTAAGATTATCAACCGCCATATCCCTACAGCCTGGCCGTCCCGATCACCTGATCTTAATCCGCGTCACTTCTGGCTGTGGACCTAACTAAAAGATGTTGTGTTCAGTGTTCAGATTGCAAACTTGGCCGCGTCGAAGGCACACATTGCGCAACATACTCTGAACGTGACCCCAAAGACACTTCGATCATTTGTGGAACATGCTGTTTCTCGATTTCAAAATGTTGCAGAAAACGGTGTACAGCATATCGAACATGTTTTGCGCCAGTCACACGGAAATTAATAATGCTATTTGATTTCGATTGATGCTTTTTACTCCGTTTTTGGCCTCAGGACAATCAAAAACCCATTCAGGCTTTTTATGAGGTTTTGGACTCAGAGTAGTGAAAAAACAATTTTTCCCATCCGATGAGGTATGACTTTACCGTGGTGAATGGGCTTATGTAACTAACAGTATTACACCTATGGGCACTGAGTAGTACAGTTTGTTTAACGTCAGACGTACACCTTGGGCATTGTTGTATGATTCATTTGTCGTTTGTAGTCGACCACTATTAAATTATGATTCTTACAGCGCCTTCTACTGCTACATTTTGTAACTATATATATTTCTTCTGCCATACGTTCCCCCTTCCCCGATAATATTCCGTTGCAATTTGACGTCATGCTGACCAATGGCGTTATTTCTACAGCGGTTTGAAAGTTTAATTGTAATCACCCTGTACATAAGTGAGGTGGTGGCCAGAGTGAGCAGTAATCCGCTGCTGTTTGTTGACGCTGCTTTGGTTGCGGAAAGCTGACGTTAAGTAGCTGTAAGAGAACCAAATTTGTACCTGGTGTGATGAATGGCAGCTAGCTTCAAATGTTGAGATATGCAAGATAATGCACATGAGTAGGAAACCCGTAATGTTCGCATACGGTAAAACTACGTGCTGCTTGACACAGTCATGGTGACTAAATATGTAGGCGTAAAGTTGCAAAGCGATATGAAATGGGACGAGGACGTAAAGAGTGTAGTAGGGAAGGCGAATTGTCGAATTCTGTTTCTTAGGAGAACTTTAAGGAGGTGTGGTCCATCTCTGAAGGACACTGCATATATGACGCTAGTGCCACCCATTCAAATGCGGCAGGCCGGAGTGGCCGAGCGGTTCTAGGCGATTCAGTCTGGAACCGCGCGACCGCTACGGTCGCAGGTTCGAATCCTGCCTCGGGCATGAATGTGTGTGATGTCCTTAGGTTGTTGTTGTTGTGGTCTTCAGTCCTGAGACTGGTTTGATGCAGCTCTCCATGCTACTCTATCCTGTGCAAGCTTCTTCATCTCCCAGTACCTACTGCAACCTACATCCTTCTGAATGTGCTTACTGTATTGATCTCTTGGTCTCCCTCCACGACTTTTACCCTCCACGCTGCCCTCCAATGCTAAATTTGTGATCCCTTGATCCCTCAAAACATGTCCTACCAACCGATCCCATCTTCTAGTCAAGTTGTGCCACAAACTTGTCTTCTCCCCAATCCTATTCAATACCTCCTTATTAGTTACGTGATCTACCCACCTTATCCTTAGGTTAGTTAGGTTTAATTAGTTCTAAGTTCTAGGGGACTGATGACCTCCGATGTTAAGTCCCATAGTGCTCAGAGCCATTTGAACCATTCAAATGCTCGATTCCTGTTCGACCGTATGAATTCACCGATAGGTCGGATTAAAAGAAGACATCGAAGCAATTCAGAGGTGGGCTGTTAGATTTGTTACTGGTATGTTTTAACAACACGCAAATGTTACGGAGACATAATCACACGGGTACCTTTGTTGGACTCATTACAACTTATAGGAACTAAGTTGGAGCAGGACATCGTACATCTATTCAAACATATTGAGACGCTTTGCTAAACCTGCAGGACAGATCAGGTAGTTTAAGTTGTGGAAAGGGGCCAAAATAAGTGGCTGTCAGTTACACTCGAACATAAAACTTCATTTATTTGACCAAACATTACAAGAGCCAAGAAAATTTATATAAAAATACAGCATTAATTTACCGACTGAATGCGCCATACTATCTCATGCCTTAAGGGCAAGACCACTTCAATTTAAAATCGGCTGAAAGACAATAACTTAAGACGCAAATCAAAATCAGAAATTTAAAAGGCGGAAGGCCATATCTTAAATCAGTGCTCTCAATTAGGCTAAAGGCTCAAACAATCTCACACCTTAAGAGCAAAACAGCTTCAATTAAAAAAAAAAAAATCGGCTGAAGGCCCATCCCTTGAGACTGAAATCAAAATTAAATTTTGAAAAGGCAAAAGGCCTTATCTTAAAACAGTTCTTTAATTAGGCAGAAGGCCCAAACAATCTGACACCTTAAGAGCAAAACAGCTTTAATTTAAAAATCAGCTGAAGGCCCATCACTTAAGACTCAAACCAAAATAAAATTATAAAACGGCCGAAATTAGACTGCAGGCCCAAACTGTCTTACGCCTTAAGGGCAAAACAACCTTCATTTAAAAATCGGCTAGAAGCCATACAAATACAAACTCATGAACAAATAAGAAAAGGCAGTACACCCAACGGCCCTCAGAAGTTTACGAGGGTCGGCCTGGAATTCAAACACGTAAGTGAGACAGGCATTCGACCCAACCATCCTCGACCCGACGACAACCCGACCTACAGACAGTCAACCGACCCACCGACAAGTTAACTTCCATTCCCCTCGACCAGCACACAACAGGGGGTTCAATGGAACAACGTAGAAGGTATTGGCGCCCACAACCAATTATATATCGAGCTGTCAAACTACACACCATGCTGGACAGCGACGACACGATGAGGAAAATACACTGCCTGAATTTACGTTAACGGGCAGGGCAGGTAACCGGAATGTTAACGGTCACAAGGCACAAGATTCCGTTGGTGCACTTCAATTCAAACTGACGAAGCACAGTTAAACTCAACCGGAGGGTGGCTAAAATTTGCCAACTTGAAAACACACATTGTTGTTCGCGGGAATGTCCGAACAGCCGACAACGAAATCCTAACGACACAATATGAACAGTCTTGACTTGCTGGTAGATTAAGTCAAAACTCAACTTTCGTGTCCAGGATCGGTGAGCCATAGACCTCGTAGCAATGGGAACAGCACCACACACAACGACCTTGGCCTAACTACGCCCTGCGGAGACTTCCGCACTGCTCCACCCCATCGATCAACTACCCAGGCTCGGAAACGGTGAAGGGACCAAATATACGTCGGCCGATCAGACGACCAACCGAACGACCGACCAACGGTCATCCCTCTCCAATCTCCCTCTGTCGGACAGTTCATGTGTGACGCCAGCGGTCGGCGAGCACTGGCTGTTGGCGCCTACCCGGGGCTCCGTCCCAGACTTCACTGCTGGTCCATCTCCAACAGACTGCCAGATACACGACGACTCGGAAATGCAATCGGTCGCTCCAGAGATGGTACAACAGTGCACTTACCGATAGGCGCTGCTGCTGCCGCTCACGGGCAAGTAAGGCAGAAAGTTAGCGACGCCAGTATATGGAATAAGAAAACAAGGCGGCAGTACCGTAATAGAAAATTACAAACAATAAATGAGATAAACGCGAGCCGTGCGCGGCTCACATGTGGTTTTTGTTTAGCGAACTATATTTTGAGCAGACCCCTGACGGTGTTTGCTATAGGTAGCCCTTTGTCTCCCATAGTAGCTAATCTTTTTATGAAACACTTCGAGGGAAAAGCGCTTCAATCAGTGGTGTTGAAACCTAAATGTTTCTGGAGGTATGTGGACGACACTAGTGCAATTTGGCCACACGGAGCAGCAACGCTTCCTGCATTTCTGTAACACCTTAACTCTCTCCATCCCAGCACTTGCTTCACCACGGTACTGGATAAAAATGGAGCCCTCCCGTTTCTTGATTTCTTGGTGCACAGAAAAGAAGATAGTTCCTTGAGTCAAGTGTGTTTCGTAAACCGACTCACACTGACCTTTATTTGCGAGCTATGAGCTGCATCACCCATCTCAATGTAGTGGCGTGTTCCGCACTTTGGGTCATTGGCCAGATTTTATTCTGATGCAAGAGCTTATCAACAGAACTTAATCACCTTCGCTGTGTGTTTGTACAAAACGGGTACTCAGCTGAATGCATTTAAACCTGCACCCTCTAAAGCTCGAGACCAACCAACACCATACGTTGATGTGTTTCCTTTAAGATTGGCAGGCTCTTCAAAATATAAATAAAATGTGCCTTCCTCCCTCCAGTATAATTGCAAACTATGCTGGGTTCTGTTAAAGAAGTATGGGAAATCATACATTGGCCAGACTTGTCACACTGTTAAGGATATATGTGTTGAACATAGACGTCACACCAGCCTGGATCAGACACAAATGTCTGCGGTGGCTGAACAGTCTTGACATGGGACACAGCATGAACTACGGGAAGACAAAGATCCTTTCGTCCGCTTCTACGTCCTGGCACTCCATCTTTAAAGAAGCACTCGAAATTTGTGTAAGTAACGACCTGATCAATAGAGACACGGGATTTCTAATACGTCAAAAATCCATCTCAGATGCGAAATGTTACTGGTCTTTATCCAGGGTTCAGCTAGAGTAATCTAGCCTTCTTCAGAAGAATAAAGTAAATTAATACGTGCCAGAATAAGGCACGGTCAAACATAAAAAGTTGAAGTATCGAGGTACCATGTCAAGCTACGTTACTTAGCTGAGGAACAGCCTCGACCTCACTTCGTGGAAAGCGGTCAGTTAGCCGCGGACGCTACGTTGAAACGGACTGTGGCACGCAGATATGTACCGAGTAAGACGGCGGATCACGCGCATGCGCGCACGGAAAGTCAAAGGTGCCTGCCATCGGCTGTATTTATGTCATGTACTGGGATATTACCTGTAATGTTAAACCGCAAGTTTGTGAGAGAACAAGGCGCTAAGTAGATAGAATCCCGATGAGCGTTAACTGTAAACCGACACCTTATTAACGAATAAGAAATTTACTTAGACGTTAACTTCAGCTTGTTAGATTAAAAACCACATATGATCACCGCTGTGTTGTATGGTTCATACGATCTCATGCGGGGGATGAACAAGGTTATATGTCCGTAACGCTAGAACTTCTCAGGGTTACGAGAAGGTGGAAATAAAATAATTTCCGTTATACATGGGGTAATACGTCAAATTCTTAACGCGAAATTTGACTAAGGTTCTTATGTTATGGCACTACATTACTACGCATTTATGAGTGACTGGGTGTGTAAAGCTTAGGGGATCATTTATGACTTCATGCACAGATGGCCAACGTTGTATTTAGGAAACCTGTAATAACTCAAGGAAGCATACACTAACGATAAATATATGTACGACCGTCCACTACAGGGTGTTACAAAAAGGTACGGCCAAACTTTCAGGAAACATTCCTCACACACAAAGAAAGAAAATATGTTATGTGGACATGTGTCCGGAAACGCTTACTTTCCATGTTAGATCTCATTTTGTTATTTCTCTTCAAATCACATTAATCATGGAATGGAAACACACAGTAACAGAACGTACCAGCGTGACTTCAAACACTTTGTTACAGGAAATGTTCAAAATGTCCTCCGTTACCGAGGATACATGCATCCACCCTCCGTCGCATGGAATCCCTGATGCGCTGATGCAGCCCTGGAGAATGGCGTATTGTATCACAGCCGTCCACAATACGAGCACGAAGAGTCTCTACATTTGGTACCGGGGTTGAATAGACAAGACCTTTCAAATGCCCCCATAAATGAAAATCAAGAGGGTTGAGTTCAGGAGAGCGTGGAGGCCATGGAATTGGTCTGCCTCTATCAATCCATCGGTCACCGAATCTGTTGTTGAGAAGCGTACGAGAACTTCGACTTAAATGTGCACGAGCTCCATCGTGCATGAACCACATGTTGTGTCGTACTTGTAAAGGCACAAGTTCTAGCAGCACAGGTAGAGTATCCCGTATGAAACCATGATAACGTGCTCCATTGAGCGTAGGTGGAAGAACATCGGGCCCAGTCAAGACATCACCAACAATGCCTGCCTAAACGTTCACAGAAAATCTGTGTTGATAACGTGATTGTACAATTGCGTGCGGATTCTCATCAGCCCACACATGTTGATTGTGAAAATTTACAATTTGATCACGTTAGAATGAAGCCTCATCCGTAAAGAGAACATTTGCACTGAAATGAGGATTGACACATTGTTGGATGAACCATTCGCAGAAGTGTACCCATGGAGGCCAATCAGCTGCTGATAGTGCGTGCACACGCTGTACATGGTGCGGAAACAACGTTCTCCCGTAGCACTCTCCATACACTGACGTGGTCAACGTTACCTTGTACAGCAGCAACGTCTCTGACGCTGACATTAGGGTTATCGTCAACTGCACGAAGAATTGCCTCGTCCATTGCAGGTGTCCTCATCGTTCTAGGTCTTCCCCAGTCGCGAGTCATAGGCTGGAATGTTCCGTGCTCCCTAAGACGCCGATCAATTGCTCCGAACGTCTTCCTGTCGGGACACCTTCGCTCTGGAAATCTGTCTCGATACAAACGTACCGCGCCACGGCTATTGCCCAGTGCTAATCCATACATCAAATGGACATCTGACAACTTCGCATTTGTAAACATTGCACTGACTGCAAAACCACATTCGTGATGAACACTAACCTGTTGATGCTACGTTCTGATGTGCTTGATGCTAGTACTGTAGAGCAATGAGTCGCATGTCAACACAAGCACCGAAGTCAACATTACCTTCCTTCAATTGGGCCAACTGGCGGTGAATCGAGGAAGTACAGTACATACTGACGAAACTAAAATGAGCTCTGACATGGAAATAAGCGTTTCCGGACACATGTCCACATAACACCTTTTCTTTATTTGTGTGTGAGGTATGTTTCCTGAAAGTTTGGCCGTACCTTTTTGTAACACCCTGTATATGTAATCATAAGGAGAGGCTAACTGAGGAGACTCTAGACTGATCAGTAACGGTTACAAAGTCAAAAAAACCTACAACGTCCAGGAGAGAGGTGTGCCCCTTCATACCGCATCGCTGACGCCATTGGCGTATGATGACACGGCGGTCTGTAAGGGCTAGAATGCGGAACTTTTCTTTCTTACCTATGCTCTCTTAAAACATAACCTATCTTCCTATTTGTTCGATCTCGTAGTTTGTACTACGTATTTACTTTGCGCGACAATTTTACGGAAGACTCCTCGTTTCTTATCACTTCATTTAATTTCTGTTACGCAACATCTAAGACGCTTTGGTTGTCCATTTTTTTCGGTTTCCTCACAGGACGTGTTACACTTACTGCGTTCCAGATGGACAGTCTTAGAAACTATCAGTCCTATGTTTGATCCTAACAGACTTCTTTTAGAGAGAAAGGTCCATTTTGGTGCTCATAGTCAGCTACTTATATCCCTTTTGTTTCATCTCTCATTCGTTACTTTGGGTCCTACATAACAGATTTGCTTCACATTTTCTACTAGGTGGTTCCCTGTTTTCACATAAAGTGCATCGCACACGTCATTTCGGATAGCCCTTACCCGTTTCACCTTTCTTTTGTGTACAGTATGTCCATATTTTGTGGTCATTAGACGATTGGTTGTACTCTGCAAGTCTTATACTGTAACTGTTCCTCAACTTCGCTGAGGACAGCAATAATATCAGCGAACCTTACCGTTGCTATCTATTCAACTCGAAATTTTATTGCCGGCCGAAGTAGTCTGGAACCGCAAGACCGCTACGGTCGCAGATTCGAATCCTGCCTCGGTCATGGATGTTTGTGATGTCCTTAGGTTAGTTAGGTTTAACTAGTTCTAAGTTCTATGGGACTAATGACCTCAGCAGTTGAGTCCCATAGTGCTCAGAGCAATTTGAACCATTTTTTTTCGAAATTTTATTCCAGCTCTCAACATGTTATTCCCTTCTTTGCCTCTTCGATGTACAAGGACAATTACTACATCCTTGCCTTCCATTCTTCTTGCACCCTCTTAGTTAATGTTTTTATTCTATATTACCGGTCTTACCCGACAGCTGATAGCTGTTTTTCAAATGTCACGCATCATTTTAGTTCGGCGAAGGCGTTTCCTACGCAGAGAAATTCTGTGACATCTGCCTCTGTCACAACTTTCTCCAAAGCAAAACTGATTGCCACCTCATATCTCTCAATTTTCTTTTCCAATCTTCCTATTTTCAACAATTCGCAGGCGTGATTGTTAAACAGCACAATACTTCAGGCATTTACTTGCCCTTTTCATTCTCGGGATTGTGCGGTTGATCATCTGAAGTCCGTTGACATGTCTGTAGTCTCATGAATTCCACACACGAATTTATTACCAATTATCCCAGTAATTTTACAAATTCCGATTGAATATTATCTATGCCGTCTGGTTTGTTTCATCCCAAATCTTGCAAATCTCTTTCAGACCCTGACTCTGATACCTCCCTGTCTTCCCAGTAGATACCCATACCTTCGTCTCCGTTAGCAGGAATATCTCGACAATCTGCTGAGAAGCTCCTCATTTCTTAACAGCACATATAGTTTTCAGTATCCTTGTGCAAAACTTCGTCCTCAAGTTGGCAATAAATGTTTATATTTCTCTGTAGTTAACTTCCTCCAGGCTGCGATGACTGAAGGAGGCCTCAAATTTTATACACCTATAATTCATTACATTACTATCTGCGAAGGGTGGAGGATCAAAAGTTATGTGGTCGTTAACTGTATCGTAAATAACGTCGTGTGACTCAACAGCCTTTTAGTGACTTGCTTGTGCTAATAGTTGTTGGGAAAAACGTAGAGTCCGAACCTCATTTCATTCCTGACGGATTCTCGCATCTTTCAGCATTGAGGAGTAGTATAGCCAACTACTAACTCGGACACTCTGACCGTCATTAAACGCTTGTAATGTCACACACGTGGATCAATAACGTACCCATGACGTCACTTTGTGCCAATGTGCCGCCAGCAGCAACCTAACATAGTTACACCAGCAAAACTTTTGCTTCGTCAGTTAACTTCGTATCTCTCTCTCTCTCTCTCTCTCTCTCTCTCTCTCTCTCTCACACACACACACACACACACACACACACACACACACACACACACACACACACCCCATTCACATCTCCCAATCATAGCCCCAATATTTTACTTACCATAAAAACGAAAAAGAAAGTAAATAAGTAGCCTGAGAGCCACTATCTTAGCCACACTAAAAGTGTGAAATTTGTAAATTGGTGTCATGTCCAAAAGTATCTGAACGACCTGAATTATGCATTTGGCGCGTTGTTCAAAGGTATGTGAACTACATAAACTGTGTAAACTGGCACCATTTTCAAAATATCTCAGCAACCTTTATTGCAAAAATTTGTGCTATGTTCAAAAGTCTGCCAAAGCCATGAAGTGCGGAAATTTGTCAGAAGTATCTGATTGGTCCGAATAGTGTAAGCGAAACGTCCAATCAGTATGTACCCATAAGTCACTATTTTTCCATGTTGAGAAGTATCCAAATGATCTTAGTTCTGAAACCTGATGCCACGCTTAAAAGTACCCAAATGTTTTGAATTATTTACCAAGAAGGCATAGCGATATTGACAATAGTGGTAATGGTGCTTCTTCACGTCTCAAATGACTATTATTTACAAGGGGACATATTGACAATACTGTTGTAAGATACAGTGCAAACAAATATGAAATGTGTGCATTATTTATAATTAGTACGTAAACCTCAGCAACATCATACAAACACACATAATGTTTATATTAAGTTTCACAAAGGTATTTCTACTGCTGAACTATATGACTAAAATACATAAAGGTGTTGGCAATATTAGTTTAACTTACAGTATTTCCACGTCTGAAAGGTATAGACAAAGGAAAGTCTTTTAAGCCCAACCGACCTCAATGTGGTCCTCTGCCAAGTTGCAGGTACGGACGGGCATGTGGTCATTACTCCAGTCTCCCAGTCGTCGTCGGGTTTCGTGAACTTTGAGCCGCTACCAGTCGACCGAATAGCTCCTCAGTTGGCCTCAGGATGTTGAGAGCGACCCGTACCAATCCTCACATACGGAAAAATCGCTGGCTGTACTGGGAGTCAAACCTTGATCGCCCATATGACAGTCAACCGTACAAGCCACTCAGCTACGGAGCCGCACGTCTGAAACTTCTGTGTTATTTATCAAAATACACGTGACACAGTCGATCTGATGTACACGTTAAAGTGCACTCGGCAATGAACGAACTTCGATCTATGTTGCACACTTCGTGCAAAGCACAGTGGAGCCGCGAATCCAATCGAAACTATTTGCATTATTTTTCCGTAACTGTAAAAACCGCTCGTGCCTAAAATAACATGCTGAGCAGTCATGGCAGCAATAATTGACAGTTCCTCTACGGCCAACAGGAGACTGTGTTACTGGTGAGCCGGCCGCGGTGGTCTAGCGGTTCAGGCGCTCAGTCCGGAACCGCGGGACTGCTATGGTCGCAGGTTCGAATCCTGCCTCGGGCATGGATGTGTGTGATGTCCTTAGGTTACTTAGGTTTAAGTAGTTCTAAGTTCTAGGGGACTGATGACCACAGATGTTAAGTCCCATAGTGCTCAGAGCCATTTGAACCATTTGTTACTGGTGACACAATAACGAACTTTCGTAAGATGACCACGCACCATTCCAGGAAGCTAGAAGATCATGCACCGTGTTCTGCACCAGAAATATAACTGACGTTACTGACTGGCTAATTATCTGATCCTTATTTCTTTAGAGATAGGACCTACCTGCTGTACAAAACCACACCTTTCAGGGTGGTTGCAAGATTTACTGACTGGAACTATGACGCAAAGGCTCTCCAAAATGGCTGGAGCGGGTACCTCCACAATCAGCTACTAAATAATACTATCAGTAGCCTCTTGATCCACTGACTTCTAATTTTCCGACACTCAAGCAACACAAATATACTAAAAACGCATTTTTTCAACAACTGAAACGTGTAGCACCAGTTAAATAACACATTTTTGTTCTATAACAGTAAATAAAACACATTGCTTATTGGCACTACTGATCCAACTTAAGTTACGTAGCACTTGACCACGAGCAACGCTGTGTTTCACTATAAATAAACCAATAACGGTCTGCTTTAGTTATCAAAATGACCGAAGACTTGTTCCCCAACACTGAAATAGGACTTATCACTATAGATTTAGCTTACAAATTAAAGCCACTTGTCAACGATATTAGCTGAACCATTGTACCACAGTTTAAGGAAGTAAAACATTTTCTGAATCATTTATCAACACACATATGGCCGCTTATTGGTAGTATTGATTTAAAAAATGGCTCTGAGCATTATGGGACTTAACAGCTGTTGTCATCAGTGCCCTAGAACTTAGAACTACTTAAACCTAACTAACCTAAGGACATCACACACACCCATGCCCTAGGCAGGATTCGAACCTGCGACCGTAGCAGTCACGCGGTTCCGGACTGCGCACCTAGAACCGCGAGACCACCGCGGCCGGCAGTATTGATTTAACTTACTGGTTAAAGTGAACTTGTTGACGACAAAATTAACTTGTTGATGACAATACTTCGATTTCTGTATCACACATTAAGTAATAAGGAGCCCAAATGAAGTTGCAACAGATTGTTCCATTCATCACCATTTTTCATTCAAATCTTTTTTTCTGCTAATTCATTTGAGATTTGGCATGTGGCGTGTGCTACATGGAAGGTGCCCCGTTGTGAGTGTCTTGTGCCCCTGAGTCGCTCGTTAATGGAGATGACTCGAGGGCAGCAGCAACACTTGCTTCTGGAGTGGGTGCACGGGAGCAGAATCATGGCATTGTGCTACCAACACTAGCGAGCAGCTTCATACGCTAGGAGCGTCGGCTGACTGGTTTGTCTGGCAATCTGGCAGTTGGTCGGACCGCAGCAGAGCTGTGACGTCTGGCAGTGGGCGTCTGGGACTACAAGCTGGCTGCTGGCAGTTACATCTGCCGGGGGTTTCTGCTGTTATCGTGGAATCAGTCGGAGAAGAGATCCTGAGGAAGGACGATGATGGAGCAATAGAGATCTGTGTCAGCAGTATAGATGGAACTGCAAGTTCACATGGCCAGCAGTGGGGCTGTTTGATGGACTCCCGAAATGAACGAGCATTTAACGCAACTTGTTGTAAATGCACGGGCATTGGTTCTTGTTCCAGATAAGCAGATTGTGTCTAGCATCTTGGCTCCGTGACAGGCCATGCCAACAGTACGAGTACACAAGTGGTGATTCCTCTTCAGCACTGGGTCGCAAGAAGAGAGTAAAAAATGGTTCAAATGGCTCTAAGCACTGTTATTGTTGTGGTCTTTAGTCCTGAGACTGGTTTGATGCAGCTCTCCATGCAACTCTATCCTGTGCAAGCTTTTTCATCTCCCAGTACCTACTGCAACCTACATCCTTCTGAATCTGCTTAGTGTATTCATCTCTTGGTCTCCCTCTACGATTTTTACCCTCCACGCTGCCCTCAAATACTAAATTGGTGATCCCTTGATGCCTCAGAACATGTCCTACCAACCGATCCCTTCTTCTGGTCAAGTTCTGCCACAAACTTCTCTTCTCCCCAATCCTATTCAATACTTCCTCATTAGTTATGTGATCCACCCATCTAATCTTCAGCATTCGCCTGTAGCACCATATTTCGAAAGCTTCTATTCTCTTCTTGTCCAAACTATTTATGGTCCATGTTTCACTTCCATACATGGCTACACTCCATACGAATACTTTCAGAAATGACTTCCTGACACTTAAATCAATATTGGATGTTAACAAATTTCTCTTCTTCAGAAACGCTTTCCTTGCCATTGCCAGCCTACATTTTATATCCTCACTACTTCGACCATCATCAGTTATTTTGATCCCCAAATAGCAAAACTCCTTTACTACTTTAAGTGCCTCATTTCCTAATCTAATTCCCTCAGCATCACCCGACTTAATTAGACTATATTCCATTATCCTTGTTTTGCTTTTGTTGATGTTCATCTTATATCCTACTTTCAAGACACTGTCCATTCCATTCAACTGCTCTTCCAAGTCCTCTGCTGTCTCTGACAGAATTACAATGTCATCGGCGAACCTCAAAGTTTTTATTTCTTCTCCATGAATTTTAATACCTACTCCGAATTTTTCTTTTGTTTCCTTTACTGCTTCCTCAATATACAGATTGAACAACATCGGGGAGAGGCTACAACCCTGTCTTACTCCCTTCCCAACCACTGCTTCCCTTTCATGCCCCTCGACTCTTATAACTGCCATCTGGTTTCTGTACAAATTGTAAATAGCCTTTCGCTCCCTGTATTTTACCCCTGCCACCTTTAGAATTTGAAAGAGAGTATTCCAGTCAACATTTTCCAAAGCTTTCTCTAAGTCTACAAATGCTAGAAACGTAGGTTTGCCTTTCCTTAATCTTTCTTCTAAGATAAGTCTAAGGTCAGTATTGCCTCACGTGTTCCAGTGTTTCTACGGAATCCAAACTGATCTTCCCCGAGGTTGGGTTCTACTAGTTTTTCCATTCGTCTGTAGAGAATTCGTGTTAGTATTTTGCAGCTGTGACTTATTAAACTGATAGTTCGGTAATTTTCACATCTGTCAACACCTGCTTTCTTTGGGATTGGAATTATTATATTCTTCTTGAAGTCTGAGGGCATTTCGCCTGTTTCATACATCTTGCTCACCAGATGGTAGAGTTTTGTCAGGACTGGCTCTCCCAAGGCCGTCAGTAGTTCCAATGGAATTTTGTCTACTCCGGGGGCCTTGTTTCGACTCAGGTCTTTCAGTGCTCTGTCAAACTCTTCACGCAGTATCATATCTCCCATTTCATCTTCATCTAAGCAATACGAAACTTAATATCTGCGGTCATCAGAACCCCACTTAAACCTAACTAACCTGAGGACCTCACATACATTCATGTCCTAGGCAGGATTCGAACCTGCGACCGTAGCAGCAGCGCAGTTCCGGACTGAAGCGCCTAGAACCGCTCGGCCATAGTGGCCGGCAAGGGAGTCATGCCATGCTTGATCAAAACTTCTTTTGTGCAGTCGCTTGCATTCTAGTTGTGGTCCATCTTTAATCTGTGCTAGTAGTTCAGCGTTTTCATAGTTACTACTGCTCTAACAGCAGGGCCGGAGGAAGGTCCAAGTGTGTTCGGCTGAAATGTATTTCAGTTGTTGAAGATTTAAATGAATTAGACTCTATAGGCGTTCGCTCTTGTATTATTATTGTTTTGAAATGGGTGATCTTTTTGTACCTAATCGGTTAGCCTAGTGTTTGACGTTCCTGGACTTTTCTGTCATGTCTGTGTTCCAGAAAAGCGTTAGTCTTATTATTTATTCTTTAAGTTATCCGTTTTGTGCTGTCTTGGTTAAGCGTTTCAAAATAATATTTCCTTAAGATATTTGTATGTCAGTTGTCAGATGTATTTTGTTTGTGAACGGTATATCAAACTAATACGTAACCACCTTATTACATTAGTGTTCCTTCCAACTTGTATAGTTAATAACTTGTAGGCGTGTTGATTTTTCCTGTGCTCACCTGTTCTGATAAGGCTGCATTTATTTTCAGGGCCAGGGATTTTGTTAATATGGCGTTTTGTGTTAAATGTTATGTTGCCATGTTTTCATATGATGACATGGTTGGAGACCGTCGCTGCTATTTCAAGACAAATGTTGATGGTGTTGAGACAGCAACCTACCACAAATTTATTTTAAGTTCCTTTATTCAAAAGGTACCGTTACCGGTTTCGAATCATTACGATTCATCGTCAGCCGGCTTTCATGCTTTCATTACATGTGATGCGTTTTTTACTGATTAGTTATCCTCAAATGTAAATAATATATAATTATAAGCACGTCACAAAAATGGTTGAGTTACAGATTTGCATTGGGAAGTGACTCACTTAAATGTCGGTTTGGAGTACTTGTTTTCATAGTTTTCGTCCAGCAGACAACGTTTGTAGTTTTCGCCGCATCCACATCATTGCAGATATAAACTTGCATAGTTGAGCGCTTCAGATTTGTCACTTAATGCATTTTCACCACATTTCTATCAAAGTTGCCCAAGTAAATTTGTATCACTGAGCACTTCAGCTTAGGCACAGAACAGACTTCTAACACGCACCGCATGTTTTGATAAATACGTAGTGTTTACAAACACATGATTGTGAAAGATGCTATGATACATCGTAATATTACAAACATGCTACATGTTTGGAAAAAGTTCATATATTCACTTATATAACTGAAACACCTTTTACACCAGTACAGAGAGATATTGATTTTGTGAATATCAGAGCGATTACTGCTGCACTAATTATAAAAAAAGTTCCATGTCCAAGTTTTTTTTTAATTTTAAGACAGTACATTATTTATTTACATTTACTATCATGAGAACTGTAGTATGATATGTTCCTCGGTATTTCTTCGAATTGTTTCTAATAATATTTACGTTGGTTTATTATGATCAGACACTCCGATTTGCAGACCTGTATTATTAATAAATGTTTATGACATTAAACAAGAAGTCTGTGAATTGATCTGTGATCATGTTGGCGCTAATAGTTATATGCTGGTCTTGATCCCCAAAACTTATTTTTTGTTTATAATGTCTAATGACTGAATTTGGTTTACAGGTATTTAACATCAATATGCAGTATCTTCCCACTTATAATCATTACGTCAAACATTAGCGCTCAAAGTTTTTACACTTCGTAAGTGTTTACAGCTCCACAACTCACAGACACCTACATTACCAAAGCTCACAGTAGTGATCTTTGTTTTACTATCACCAGCAACGTAGCATATTATAGGCTCAAGAGGAACTTTCAACTACTACTCCCTTCTCTACCTAGGACGTTATTTTAGCTAAATGTGTTTTGTAGATTTATATAATATTCTTCACAGATATTTTATATGTGGAAACAACACTGTGAGAGTTGTTATAAACATCGTATGTGTTGCTGATGAAGCTGATTTATTTTTGATGAATTATGTAGACACGTTTAGCGTAAATATTTTTACATAAATTTTGATAGACGTGAAAATACCATTGACCGTTTATACACATGACATAAACATTGTGTGTGTGTCAGCAGTAACACAAATTTAATATTAAAGTATATGACCCATCATTACATATCGCGCCCATGTGTTATCAGAGAGTATTATGTCCCACAACCCACTGTATGGAAATCGAGGGACGTTTAGTAATCATAAAATGTAACACAGACGGGTGTATCCGTGCACTGATCTCATGATAAGGAGATATCGTGACAGAATTGTCCAGTACATAAACATTACCGAAAAAGGTGCTAAATCACTATAAATTGAAATTTCAAAATCTATATTGAAATGTATCTTTCGAAATGTATAGTAAGGTTTTCTAACTTTTCCTTATCATGTAATTATCTTTTGATCATTATTTATGACAAATATTTTGTGTTTAAATTTAATCTTTTCATATATAACACTCCGACATCCCGTTCCGAAACCATGTTCTAATTTAATAATAAAGTTTTCTTTTTGTACACCAGTGTCGATATTTACGACTCTGGTTGAACACCAGTGATTTTTACTGTTGCTACATCAGTCGCAAGGATAATGGAAATGATAAATTATGTTTCCGCGAACGAACAAAAATAAATCTACTATGCATTGACACGACTTTCTACTTTCTGTTCCTTTTGATAAGAATGAATTTGGCTTGCGAGTGATAATGGAAGCAATGCTTAATATAAAAAAAAACAAGGCACTTTATGTGAGTTCTAGACCTAGAGGAAGCTGTTTGTATTGTAAAATGATGCAAGACATTTGAAATTCTAAGGCAAATAGGCGTAACCTCTACGCAAAGATGGGTAATATGCAAAATGCACAAGAACCAAGAGGCAAAAATAGGAATGGAAAACCGATAGCGAAGTGCTGCGATTGAAAAAGATGTAAGCTAGAGGTGCAGTATTTCGTTCCATGTCTTCAGTCTGTAATTTTAAGAAGAAATTTCTGAAAATATACGTTTGGAGCACAGCACTGTATGGTAACGAAACGCCCGAATCATGAAAGGTGGAAAAATCAGAGAAGGAGAGAACCATAACATTTGATACGAGGTACTATAGAAGGATATTAAAAACTGAGTCGATCGGTAAGATAAAGAAGATAGTGGTTCTCGGAACTGTTGAAGAAAAGAACATGCGCAACACACTGATTGCAAGAAGGAGCTGGATGATAGGACATGTGCTAAGACACAGGCAACAACTTCCGTGGAGCGTGGGTGAGTTGCAGAGTGTGAAAACTGTAGATGATGAGAGAGATTGGAATACATTCAACAAGTACAAGGACTTGGATGGAAATGCTACTCTAAGATGCAGAATTTGGTGCAATAGAGGATGCATGGAACTAGTCAGATAACCAGTGATTGAAAAATAGCTCCGTTTTCTCTGATCTGGTTTAAAAAGAAAGAAGAATATTGTGAGACACTATTCTATCTCATTTCACCACAATTATCCGGGCTGACACCAGTATCTTCACGCAGTTAAGTGCATTAAATTAGAATTCGTCCCTCACAATGTAGTCATTTGTACGTTGCAACCAACACTTCGAAGATGTTGCGGAAAAAAACCCTTAGGGGTGCTACTAGTCTTTATCGCTGAATGGAACTAATCGATTGCTCTGCCCAAAGGCAAAGGGGTGTAAGTCCTTGAAACACATGTCAGCTGACACGATTATCTTCACGCTATTACATTAGATTACATTAGAATTCGTCTCTCACAATGTATTCATTTGCACGTTCTAACCAACACTTCGTAGATGTTGCGGAAGAAACACTTAGGGACGATACTAATCAAGATCCGTATCGCTGAATCGCACTAATCGATTGCTCTGCCTAAAGGTAAGGGGGTGTGAGCCCTCGAAACACTTCTGGGATAAAATAAAATAAAAGAGACTGAAACAGATAATTTAGATCCGACACAGTCGCTTTCGGTACATCGTAGTCCATGCTGGACGACATATAGGCATTATATTCAGCCACAAAGCTGGCGACACAATTTACACAACTGATTTGGCGTTTCATACACTTACGAAAAACTTCGGTTCGTTTACCAGGTTATGAATGGCGTTGGTACAATATCGACTCTGTGTAAATGGGGTCCAATTTCAGTGAAAATGTGGGTTGCCTACAGATGTGAACGCGGACGATACAGAGACTTACTGTTCCATTACGTCCAGTTGTCTGCCCGCCCTCAGCATCCTAAACACTTCAGCAAGACAACGCATCGGACCGTCACTTACGAATTGTGTCAGAGGGATTCGGCGTTATGAGCTTGTGTGATTTCCCTACGCATTTCTAGCTGTGTCATATGACTGTCACTCGTAGAATTGTACATGTGCTAATGCTTCATTATTACGTATCAGATTTTCAGAGGATGTTCGCCCGAGTTCAGTATAGCATACGAAATTTCCTGAATGCGCAGCGCTAGAATTGAGAAAACTGTTTCCCGTTACTTATTATGTAATTTGACTTAGTCATTTAACCGACAATTCACACAGCTATCACGCAGAGTGCGACAACAGTCTCCAAGCATCTGTCTCCATATAATGTCACTAGTATTTCTAGGAGCTGCTGTTCTTGGAATGAATAAAACAGGTGTCATTTGGAAGATATTTATACCTGCTACACGAGAATTCATTACTTTGTGGTCAGGATAACGCGAAATCCAAGAAACCGAATGAAGGTCATAAAAGTTTTCGTAATTTAAAAGTTCGCCGAACTTGCCCTTGAGTTAACCCTCACCATGTGTCAGTTGTGATACTGGCAGTGGTGGCAGCCTTGCACGTTTCCAAATGGCCAATCCAATTATTGGTCATCGATATTATAGCACATCGCTTCTGAAGAAGCATCTACGCAATGGCTCTCACTCCTGAGAGTATAAGTCAGCTACAATTAATGAAACATTCAAAGAATCTTTGATCTGAAAACGTAAGTCTTCTCTCCTTTTTAGTGTCACCATCACGACTTCCTGTTATGTGCCGACCTCTTCCTCTCAGAGTCGCACTTAAACCCAAGGTCGTGGATTATTTGCTAGATAATATATTTCAGTATCTATCTTCCCCTACATTGCGGTGCCCTCTACAGTTCTGTCTAATTCAATGGTAATTATTTCCTAAGGTCTTACGATATACAATCCAGTCCCTTCTTTTACTATGTTTTCCATAAATTTCTACCTGACGTAAGGAAAAAGAGACCCTTAGAAACGAGATGGGATAACTCAAGTTTATCAGTCAAACGAACTGAGAAATGTTGCTGAAAAAGAAGCTATGTACATCTAAAAAGGGGTGTTCCACTTTTCAATAGACAACGAAACTGTTTGGTAGCGAGAGGATAACTACAAAGCCTAAGGAGATGGATGACATTTGGAAAAATGAGAAGCACATGAATGAAGATAAAGAGCTCAATGGGAAAGTTGCTATTACACCCAAAATTTTATGTATATACGGGCTATATAAAGGACACATATTTGAAGTCAGTATTTTAGAAATGGTAGAGGTGGATGAAGACGCAATGGATGTCATACTGCGAGCGAAATTGCACACATCACTGAAAGACCTAAGCCGAAACTAGCCACATGTAATGTACGACATTCGATCGCATTTTCAAGGAGATCGTAATAATCCAAAGACTACAGTTGGGAAGAGTCTACAAATGTTAGTATTTAAAAATCAACAATGTAAAAACAAATGACTACAAAACATCGATGTAATATTTACAGAAGGATAGAAGGACTGATGGCAGGAGCTGGTTGAATGTCAGTTTAGGTTCTTGCAAAATGTTGGATTACTTGGTTCAGCAGTGACATTTAAATCCCGAAAACAGATTTTAAAAAGACAAATCTACATTTATATCACTTGTAGGTTTAGAAGAATCTTAGGAATAATCAAATACCCAAACAGTTTGACAGTATTAAAGATACTGTAAGTAGGCTGTTTAGTTTTTTATATTGGTAACGCCACGTAGCGCTCTGTATGAAAATTACTGGCTGTGCTGTGTGGAGTCTGTGGCTAGTTTGCATTGTTGTCTGCCATTGTAGTGTTGGGCAGCTGGATGTGAACAGCGCGTAGCGTTGCGCAGTTGGAGGTGAGCCGCCAGCAGTGGTGGATGTGGGGAGAGAAATGTCGGAGTTTTGAAATTTGTAAGACTGGATGTCATGAACTGCTATATATATTATGACTTTTGATGACTATTAAGGTAAATACATTGTTTGTTCTCTATTAAAATCTTTCATTTTCTAACTATGCCTATCAGTAGTTAGTGCCTTCCGTAGTTTGAATCTTTTATTAGCCGGCAGTAGTGGCGCTCGCTGTATTGCAGTAGTTCGAGTAACCAAGATTTTTGTGACGTAAGTGATTTGTGAAACGTATAGGTTAATGTTAGTCAGGGCCATTCTTTTGTAGGGATTTTTGAAAGTCAGATTGCGTTGTGCTAAAAATATTGTATGTCAGTTTAAGCGCAGTCATGTACAATTTTTCTAAGGGGACGTTACAATACTTAGCAGTTGAGAAAGGAGTGAGATAGTGCTGAAGCATACCATCCATGGTGTTCAATCTACACGTGGTGGAAACAGTGGTGAAACAGGGTGAATTGGGAAAAGAATGTGAATTAGCATAAAAAAAAGTAATTGTATGATTTCCCGACGGTATTGTAACGCAGAGATGGGAAAGGACTTGCAAAGATCAGTAGAAATGAGTGGATAACATCTAGAGGACAGGTTGTAAGGCGACCATTAACCAAATTAAACAACGGTAATGGAATGTGGCCCAATTCAGTCAGGTTAAGTCGACAAAATCAGATTATGAAACGAGACACTGTGAGAAGTAGTTGCCTTTTGTTATGTGGGCTCAAAATAACTTTAGATGGCAGATTTGACGAGGATGAAACATCCAGACAGACACTAGTACGGAAAGGTTATCCCAGCAAGAGGGCTATGTTCACACTGAAGTTTAAATTTTACGAACGCTTTTGTGAAAGTGCAAATGTTTTGTGTAGACTTACTTTTTTGGTTCGTCAGTAGAGCATGGATAGTTATGTAATATCAACATGGAATATACATGTATATTAATTAAGGAAACTGGGTACAATATGTGAGACAAAATGTAATATCATGAAAATGTTTTAGGAAATATTTAAGATAAAACAATCACTTTCACTGACTTCAACTAATAAATTACACCATAGCCTACAATACCGTCTTAATATACACTTACACGTACAAGAATGGCCACATGTTCATTAAAAAGGTACAATTTACGTTACTTATTTTATTTGGAACTTATTTACTGCCCTGATAAATGAAACGTTTTCCGTCAAATCTCATCACTATAATGTACATCATTACTGAAACCACTGAGGTGTATACCTTAATTTCCTTTTGAGTCGCATGTAAGATCCAGGTACTCCTCTAAATTCTCTGAAATCGTAAAATGTCTTCAACTAGACCGAATGTTTTTATAGGAGGAAACTGCTCAATCAGCACTGCGAGACGATGGTGACGCAACTTTAACGAGAAGTAATATTCCTGGATGCACCTGTGATATAGGTGTAGCGTCTCTGATTAGTTACCAAAACATCCTCGGTCCAAATTCGAACCCCGCCACAGTTTAGATTTTGAATAAAAATCATTATCAGTGGCGTTCCAACGCTTTCGGCATAAGAATTTCCCCTCATTCAGCCGTCGGCCTTCTCAAAGCGGTGGAGAAGCGGACAGACTTTCAGGGCAAATTCTTGGCCTTTGGGTGGGAAACTGACCCTCAAAGCGGAAGTATCAGCAACGATCAGAAGCATGAGAATGCAGAACGCCGCGGAAACCACAGCATTAAACAAAACATAGTGTGTATCCACAGGACATGTGGCCTGTAATTGAAGAAGTGTCAGGTAATCTCTGCGTTGGTCAGATATTCCAGACTGGTACCCCATTAGGTTCTCGGGAGGCGACTGCCAAGGCGGAAATGACCATGAGAAAACGACTGAATAACCAACGAACGGATGACGATCTACCAGCCGAAGCGTGGAATGTCAGAAGTTCGAACGCGCCAGGAAAGATAGAAAATCTAAAAAGGGAAAAGCAAAGGTTCAGTCCAGACATTGTGGAGGACAGTGAAGTGAAATGGAAAGAAGACAAGGATTTCTGGTCGGATCAGTAGAGTGTATATCAACAACAGTAGAAAATTTTGTAACTGGATTCGTCATGAATGCGAAGGTAGGGCAGTGAATGAGATACTGCAAACAATTCAGGGATGGGGTTGTTCTCATCACAATCGACAGCAAACCAACATCGACAACGACAGATCAGGTATACATGGCGACGACGCAAGCCGAGGGTGAAGAGACAGAGAAAGTATATAAGGATATTGAAAGGGTGATACAATACGTAAACTTAGATTTAAAAAATAGCCATGAGGGACTGAAATCCGGCTATAGGGGACAGGGTTGAGGAACGGGTCATGGGAGAATATGGGCTTGGAAGCAGCAGTGAGAAAGAAGAAAGACTAATTGAGTTCTGTAATCAATTCCAGCTAGTAATAGCGAATACATTGTTCAAGAATCACAAGAGGAAGAGGTGTACCTGGGAAAGGCCGAGAGGTACGGGAAGATTTCAGTTACGTTTCATCGTGGCCAGGAAGAGATTCCGAAATCAGATACTAAATTGTAAGGTGTACCAAAGAGATGATGTAAATCCAAACCACAATTTAGTAGTGATGAAGAGTAGTTTTAGATTTAAGGGACTAGTCTGAAAGAACCAATTCATATAGAGGTGGCGTACGAATGTATTAAAGAATGAATATGTATGCTTCACGTTTTCTGCAGCAATAGGTACTACTGCTAGGAATAGCTCAGTAGACAGATCAGTTGAAGAGAAGTGGACATCTTTAGACAGGGCAATCACAGAAGCTGAAAAGAAAAACATAGGTGCGTAACTGTGAAGAAACCATGGGTAACAAAAGAAATACTTAAGTTGATCGATGAAAGAAGAAAGTACAAAAATGTGGGGGGAAATTTAGGAATACAGAAACACAAATTAAATGAACAGGAAGTGCACGAAAGTTAAGGAGAAACAGCTGCATGAAAAATGTTAAGAAACCGAAAAAGAAATTACTGTCGCAAGAACTGACTCAGCATAAAGAGAAGTCAAAGAAAGCTTCGGTGAAACTAAAAGCAAGGGCAGTAATATTTCTAGTGCAATGGAAATTCATTCTTTAATGCAGAAAGAGTACGTCGAGGGCCTCTACGAGGGGGAGGATACCAAAGAAAAAGCAACAAGAGTCGACAGGAAAGAAGTAGGGGATTAAGCATTAAAATCAGTAATTAGATGTCTGGAAGACTTAAAATCAAATAAGTCAGGTGGGACAGATTTTCTGAGATCTCTGGGGGAAGTGGACGCAAAATGGCAGTTTACGTTTGTGCGCAGAATGTTTGAGTTTGGCTATATACCATCTGACATTCGGAAAACGTAATTCACACAATTCCGAAGATTGTAAGAGTGGGTAAGTGCGAGAATTATGGTACAATCAGCTAAACAGCTCATGCATCCTATCTGCTGACATGAATAATACACAGAATAATAGAAAAGAAAATCGAGGATCAGTTTTGCTTTGGAGAGGTAAAGGCACCATGAGGGAAAATCTGATATTCACGGCTGATAATAGAATCTAAAGAAAGATATCCTCTTCCTTCAAAATCTCTTTAAATCATAGAAGCATTTGCGCTTCATATCTACGTTATCAGCTGGAGACATTTCGAACTCTGTGTTCTCATATAATTTTTGCTTCTTACGGAACCCTCTAGTACTGCGGTAGTTATTTCCATATATCCTAACGCATTGCCTACCATACTATCCATTATTCTATTCAGTGTTTTCCGTACAAACCTTTCCGCGCCGATTCTACGGACGTCTTCCCCATTTCATATCAGTTCACTTTATTTTCAGCACCTGCAACATTTGAAACGCCGCTGTTCTCTCATTACACAGATTTTCCACAGCCAAGTTTCGTTTCCATATAGTGCTGGATTATAGACGTACATACTCAGAAATTCTATCATCAAATAAAAGCCATTGTTTGACACTTGCATCTTTCTCATGGTGAGGAATGTGCTTTTTTCTAGTCCATTCTTGCTATGCAGATAGTATGTCCCGAAATTCGTTCTTTTCATTTCACTTCCAGCACAGAATTAAATGGGATACATTTATTTACTTTTCAAAAATAAGTTGTATCACAAGCTAAGTTTCTTTTTTTCCAAAATCTACATCAAATCAAAACACTGCCACATGAGCCCCTGGAGCAACGCGTGGAACGTCTAGTGTGCACTGAATTTCCATCCAGGTTCGTTGCATCTTTTCCGGAGGGATGGTACCGATGACTTCCCCAAACCGAGTGCGGAATTCTTAAAGGTCCCGCACTGCAGTGGCGAACATTCTATTCTTCACGTATCACAGATGAAGAAAAACAATGTCCTGATGTGAGGAGAACGTGTAAGCCAATTCACAGATTCATCACGTCCAATCCAGTGTCCTGGATATGTTCGATTCATCGAGTTTTCCGAATATCCAACCAAAAGTGAGGTGATGCACCAAATTGTTGAAAATAAAAATTTGGATGCAGGTCTTCAACCTGGGGAAAAGCATGCGTCTACAATGTGTCAAAATACGTCGTTTCTGTGACCTCTTCTCCAAAAAGCAAAATCGAATTACCTTTCGCATTTAAGTAGAGACCAAAGTGACACTTTCGGACGTTCACGCAACTTTCCCCTGACCTGCGTGTGTTCTGTGACCCACAGATATGATTGTTATGTTTCTCCACAGATCCTGAGACATGAAATCTGGTCTTATCAGATAAACTATACACTTGAAAAGAAGCAGCATTCCGTTCAATTCGGTTAAGCATTTCACATACAAATCCAATAGCGGTTGCTTCCTATCAGGCTTTATGGACTGGCTTTTTGAGAACCTCCTGAAAATTTACACGTGTCATCTGAAGTTCCCGTGAAGCCGAGACACTGATTTGTATGGACGTCGAAGGAACGTTTGGCGGACATTCTCAGCTTGTTCTTCAGTCATATACCGACTCCAGCATGCCGCGTCAGAATGCTGCGATTGTCCAGAAACTGCCATGTCATCGTTTTCTTCCACTTACTGATGACGCTACCTTCTCGCAAACGAAACTAAATTGCCTTTGTACCACAGAAATGGACTACACTCTGCATACCAAAGCGCAGATTGTGCCTTCTCATGAAGTGACGCAATTTTCGATTGGACAATAATAAAACACCAAAAACGTGGCAAATGTTGACAAAAATTAGAACGCCCAAAAGAAAGAAAGATAAATAAACGGCCTCAAAACATAGAGCACTTCTTCCTTCCTGCGTTATTTTGATTCCAAGGTAGCGGAATTACTTTACTTCGTTACTAGGTGGTCTATAATTTTAAAGTTAAATTAATCGGTAAATTTTTGTTACCCATCATTGCTTCCGTTACTTTGGGCTACTTCCAATCCATCTTGCGTGCTCGCAACCGGTCGTTATACATCCCAGATCATTTTTCCTTCCACAGATGATGGCAATGTTATCAGCGAATCTTGTCACTGGAGACGTTTCTTCTTTATTTTTGGTCTCATTTCAGAGCATTTCTTTCATTTTCATCACTGCTTCTTCCACGTACAGGTTACAAGGTATGTAGGGACCATGAGAATTAGACAGATTCGACCCCACACCGAGACTTACCGGCAGTCGTTTTTCCCACGAACTATTTGGGAGTGTAACAGGAAAAAGAGGATAGTGGCAATAGTACTCAAAGTGCCCTTCACCAAACACCGCACACAATAAGGTGGCTTGCGGAGTGTAGATGTAGATGTAGAAGAAATAATTAATACTTGCTGTGCACCCTTTTATAATCAGTGCACCTGTCTCTTGCCCTTCCAATCTCACTGCTCCATCTTGGTTCTTGTACAGATTGCACATTACCAGTCAATCCCTATAACTTATTTTTCCACCTATATACCTAAAAATATTACTTTTCTCAGAAAGATGGACCCTCTCATAAGGAGCGCCTTCACCAGCAGTAATAAAACAACCGACCACAGTCAAAAGTAACCATTGCGGCAGTGGCGCATCCACCATGACCTGAATTTCCTGGACCGCACTCTTTCACGGCCAGTTTATGTACGATTCTCAGTCAGTGAACTCCTGGTAACACTTCTTTTCTGTCATCAGTCTTCCGACTTATTTCATGTACCCAATCAAGAATTCTTCTCTTGTGCCAGCATTTTCATCTGAGAGTAGCAGTTGCAACCTACGTCCTCAATTGTTGCTGGATGTATTTCAATCACTGTCTTCCTCTACAGTCATTACCCTCTACAGTTCCCACTACTTTAATTTCGTGATGTCTGAAAGATATCCCTTCTTGATGTCTGAAAGATATCCCTTCTTCTTACGTTATTTTTCAGGTATTTCATTACCCACCAATTCCTTTCCTTATCGGTCCATCTAATTTTTAACATAAAATGACGGATCAATAGACCTTCAGAAGTCTAAATTTCCAGTTGTTATTAGAGCAACCAGTTTCAGCGCTTCATTACGTCATCTTCAGGTCCCCTGACCGACCTGTAGGAAGACTCCCACTTCTGGTACAGAAAACAGGCGCCAGCATTCAGTGACTGGCATCCGTAGATTTCTTCTAATACAGCGATCACTTCAATGGATAATGGATGATGGAAGGGATCGCTGTGTTGTGAAGGACTCTGCGAATGCGAGTCACTGAACTCTGGGCCTATCTTGCCTGGACCGGAGATAAGATTCTTCCTACACGTCGGTCGCAGGGCCTGCAGATAGCGTAATGTAGCACTGAAACTGATTCCTCAAATAAATTAACAACTGGAAATTTATACGGCTTAAGGTGTTTTCATTTGACATTTTATACTGGACAGCCGAGGTCTCTCAACCATCTGTATAACGAGAGAATTACAAGCATTTAATTTTCAACATTTCTCTTTAACGCCACATCTTAAATGCTTCGATTCTCTTCTGTTCCAATATTCCCATAGTCCCACTACCATACAATGCTGTGCTCCAAACGTACATTCTCAGAAATTTTTTCCTCAAATTAAAGATTCCGTTTGATAACAGCAGACATCTTCTTGGCCAGGAACGCCCTTTTTGTTTCAATCCTAGACTGCTTTTTATGTACTCCTTGCTTCGTCCGTCATGGTTATTTTTCTGCCTAGATGATAGAATTTTGTTCACCTACCTCGTTATCTCCAATTCTGATGTTATGTTTCTCGGTATTTTCATTTCTGCTACATCTCATTACTTTCGTCTTTCTCCTATTTACTCTCAATCCACATTGTGCACTCATTAAATAGTTCATTACATTCAACAAATGTTCAAATGGGTCTGAAATCTTATGGGACTTAACTGCTAAGGTCAACAATCCCTAAGCTTACACACTACTTAACCTAAATTATCCTAAGGACAAACACAGGGAGGAGGGAGGACTCGAGCCTCCGCCGGGACCAGCCGCACAGTCCACTTGCATTCAACAGGTGCTGCAAAAATTCTTCACGTTCATTCAACACTGCTATGTCATCAGCGAGTTTTATCATTGATATTCTTTCACACTGAATTTTAATGCCTGGCGTGAACCTTTCTTTTATTTCCGTCGTTGGTTCTTCGACGTATACAACGAACAGCAAGGGCGAAAGGCTACATACCTGTCTTATCCCCTTTTTAATCCGAGCACATCGTTCTTCGTCTTCTAGTTTTATTGTTCCCTCTAGGCTTTTCTACATATTGTATATTATGCGTCTTTCCCTATAGCTTACCCCAATTGTGTCTCGGAATTTCATACATCTTGTACCATTTTACATTATCGAACGATTTTTCCTGGTCAACAAATTCTATAAACTTTCTTGATTTTTCTTCACTCCTGCTTCGATGATCAGTCACAACGTCAGGACATCGAACTTATGTTGATGACATTCAGTCACCACCTTTGTACAAGGCGCCGCCAAATCTGTCATGGCTACCCCTGTACGGTCGTTACGCTGGCAAGTTTAGGGATGAACGCAATGCAGTACTGATGACTGCAAAAACATTCCAAACACCCCGCACATGCCCTAAAAATCGAATGGTCGTTACATTCATATTTTTACCGAAACTGATCGTCTCCACGTCGAATAGCTTCTTTCAAAGACACCGATACGTGCTGTGATGGTAGCCAAGCAAGACGTTACTGCATAATGTCTGTATTTTGGCTCAAATATTTGAGTCTCGCTGTGTTCCATCATGACTACACTGTTCGTGATTTTAAAGTAAATAATTCAGTGGCTTCGAATATGGAGTAACCGATCCGTCAGGGACATTCCAAATTATCTAAAGCTGCCCACGTCTTCTGCTGGGATATGACAGTGAAGTGCTAACATGAAGGGACAATCCCGGTAAACCCAAGACCAGGGAAATCTCTTGTACTGACGGACAGGGACTGTAGAGTCATTGCGGAGGGTGACTGTAAAAAATCGCACGAAATCAATGGAAGAATTCACTCGCTAATTCCAAAGTGGTATCGGCAGTCCAGGGAGCACAATGACTGTGCGTAGCGAGTCACAAATAATGTGGTACGATTGTCAAGCACCTACACATGTATGTGTCTGTGCTCAGCGGCCCTTCATGTGGTGTAAAGGGCGACACCACAAGACGGGGGGGGAGTTATTTGATGGATCACTCGATTTCCTGTGTCAGGTTTGCGGCTTTGAATTTTGCGAACGCATGAAGAACGTATCTGCCATCATGTATAGTGCTAACACTTGAGTACCAATGAGGTGGTGTTACGGTATGGGTGGGTTTTTCCTTAGGTAGAGTGTCATCCCCACACTGCTTAAGAAAACACCGAAATATACGGAAACATTTTACAGCATTGTGTACTGCGTTCAGTAAAGGAATAATTGGGAGAAGATGATTATTTGTGTCAGCATGGCACTGCACCCGTCATAAAGCAGCATCTGTGAGGCAATGGAGTGTGGACAATAACATCCTGAAATTGACTATCCTGTCCAGAGTCCCGATTTGTGCCGTCTCGAATGGGTCAGAACGTCGAGGTTGCTCCAGACCCCGGCGTCCAACATTGCTACCTCGTCTGGTTTCGGCTCTAGAGAAGTAATGGGCGGCCATTCCTCCACAGATATCCGGACTCCTCAGTGAAGTGTCCTCAGCAGATTTCAAGCCCTCATAAAGGCGGACGTTGGACACTCCATTTATTATTGTCCAGTAATACATTCCCGGATACCTTTGATCTGGTAGTGCATCTATCAGGAAGTAGTATTTTACCCGGCACTCGTTCGAAATTGAGTTCTCAGAGTTTCAACGGTAGAACTTTCCCTCATGCTAAATGCATTTTATGTACACTATATTGAATTTATTCGTGACGCTGTGTCCATAACAAGCGATCCACTAGCGGAATCCACCGCTGTTGGTTTGCTCTTCCTTAACAAACCTGGCAAGAGCGGAAGACTGTGATGTCAACCTCAAGAATCGGTTTAATGAGTATTTTGTGAGGCAGTTCTTTGCCGAATGAATTACATTACCTTACGAATTTTCCAATGATTCTTAGCCTACATAAGTTTTTCAAACAAATTTTATGTGTGTCATTCAACTTTACGTCGTTCCAGGCAGTTGCTCCTAGGCATATCTTGCAGATATTACTGTTTCCAAATAATTTATTGTCAATATATTAATCGCAAACTGTGTTCACCTTTTTACGAGCAGTGCTTTCCTTTGTTTACGTTCAGGTTAAACAGCCGATCTCTGCACCAATCTTCGACTCTATCGTCCTTTCTTTCACTGCAGTGTTCTGACGTCGCAACTTCCCTGCAACAAAATCCTCCGCGACACCACCACGAGGCTTCCAGTGTTATCCTTTAGATCATTTATAATGGCAAAGCGTAATAGCCCTCTAACACTCCCCTGGCGTATGACGCTACAAGACACGTCTGCACTAGCTGAATTTATCTCTACAGATGTCGATTTCATTAAGAATAACGTGTTCCAACTTTTATGATGCCAGAATCCAATCGCTAATTACTTCTGACAAATCGCAACTCTGTCGAATGCCTTTCTGTATCAAGGAACACGGTGTAATTTGGGCACAGATGTCTAATACGGTATGGAAATCAAGAAGAAACGAAGCGAGTTGATTTCTTCCGTTTGCGAAATACAGGTTCATTTCTATAGACGAGATTTGTGTTATCCAGAAACGTCATAATACACGAGCCCAGAAACTGTTCCATAAATCAACAACAGTCTGACGTCAGCGACATAGGCTATATTTATTAGCATCTGCCCTACAAACCTTATTGAAAATGGGTCCACACTGATTTTTATATAAAAGAAGATGAGATGTTCCCTCTCCAAAACCGACATAATGCATTAATTCATGAAAACGGGAAAGAAATCCGTAATGTGTCGACTGTCAGCAGCAGCTGCGGCCATTATGAATTACTGAACAAATCGTTCTATGTTCTTTCATTGCATGTTGCACAGTGGCAAACACCCAAATATAAACATAAAAAGTTTTGCATCACCTCGGTTCCGAGAGTTGCGGAACCTGTACAGAAAAATGGAATAATCGTCATAAACATCATTTCCGCCCTTTTTATTGCTCATGAAAACCACGCATTGCATGTGGTATCACCATACAGCGAGATGTTCAGAGGTCATGGTCCACATTGCTGTACACACCGATACCTCCAATACCCAGCAGTACGTCCTCTTGCATTGATGCATGACTGTATTCGTCGTGGCATACTATCCACAAGTTCATATCAAGACACTGTTGGTGCAGATTGACCCACTCATCAACGTAGATTCGGCCTAGATCCCTCAGAGTGGTTGGTGGGTCACGTCGTCCATAAACAGACCTTTTCAATCTATTCCAGGCATGTTCCATAGGGTTCATGTCTGGAGAACATGCTGGCCATAATAATCGAGCGATGTCGTTATCCTGAAGGAAGTCATTGCACAATGGGGGTGCGAATTGTCGTCCATGAAGACGAACACCTCGCCAATATGCTGGCGATATGGTTGCACTATCGGTCGAAGGATGATATTCACTTATCGTACAGCGTTACGGCGCCTTCCATGACCACCAGTGGCGTACGTCGGCCACACATAATGCCACCCCAAAACATCAGGGAACCTCTAGCTTGCTGCGCTCGCTGGGCAGCGTCACTAAGGCAGTCAGCTTGACGGGGTTGCCTCCAACACGTCTCCGACGATTGTCTGGTTGAATGCATATGCGACACTCACCTGTGAAGAGAACGTTATGCCAATCCTGAGCGGTCTATTCGGCATGTTGTTGGGCCCATCTGTACAGCGCTGTATGGTGTCGTGGTTGCAAAGATGGACCTTGTCATGGGAGTCTGGAGTGAAGTTGCTCATCATGCAGCCTACTGCGCACAGTTTTAATCATAACACGACATCCTGTAGCTGCAATAAAAGCATTATACAACATGGCGTTGCAGTCAGGGTTCCTCCGATGTAGCGGTCATTCACTGCAGTGGCAGCCCTTTGGCGGCCTGAGCATGTCATCGACAGTTACTATGTCTCTGTATCTTCTCCATGTCCAAACAACCTCGCTTTGGTTCACTCCGAGACGCCTGAATACTTCCCTTGTTGAGAGCCATTCCTGTCACAAAGTAACAATGCGGACGCGATCGAACCGCGGTATTGGCCGTCTAGGCGCGGTTGAACTACAGACAACACGAGCCATGTAAGCTGCTTCCTGGTGGAGTAACTGAAAATGATCGGCTGTCGGACCCCCTCCGTGTAATAGACGCTGCTCATAGATGGTTGGCCGGCCGGAGTGGCCGAGCGGGTCTAGGCGCTTCAGTCTGGAACCGCGTGACCGCTGCTGTCGCAGGTTCGAATCCTGTCTCGGGCATGGATGTGTGTGATGTCCTTAGGTTAGTTAGGTTTAAGTAGTTCTAAGTTCTAGGGGACTGATGGCCACAGATGTTAAGTCCCATAGTGCTCAGAGCAATTTGAACCATTTGAACCCATAGTGTTCAGAGCCATTTGACCCATACATGGTTGTTTAGATCATTGGCCGGGTTTAGTGAGACCTCTCAACAGTCAAAGGGATTGCGTCTGCGATACAATATCCACAGTCAACATCTGTCTTCAGAAGTTCTGTGAACTTGGAAAATTTTTTTCGTGTGTATACTTATGATCTACAGGGGAAGACAAAAAAGGAAGACACCAAGAACAGAACATATTACCCTGCCTGATAAGACACAGGAAAACTGCTGGCATTCGAAACGGCTTACAGGCGCCCTGGAATGCAAAAATACACCGTTCTTCCTCAGACTGGTGGCTAGTAACAATCACGCACACTTCTCTATCCAAGGTAGACCACAAACGTCCGATAATACTGAGATTTGGCGAGTGTGGTGGCCAGGGCAGAGGCGTCAGTTTACCCTGATGCACACAAACCAAGCTCTGAACGATGCGAGCTGAGTGAACTGAGGGCCTGTCTTCCGGCAAAGCATCGTCGTCCAGGAACAAACGTTGTACCACGGGATAGAGCCAAAATAGTCTCACAATCCTTGCCAGCAACTCCACCTGGCTGAGTAAGTAACGGACCTTCGAGAAACCGTAATATGCCTGCCCAAACCGTCACTCTTGGGACGAAGTTGGAAATAGCGTGAAACAAGGTTCGTCCGACGAAATGACATTCCTGCTACAGGCATTTGCATCAATAATGAGTGATTTCGGTATTCGATTTCCCCCCCCCCCCCCAGCCCCCTTACCTCCTCGCCACATCTTGCAATTCCGACATTTTGGAGCTGCTGTTATATTGGTGCTGACTGGGTTCGCCAGTGAGATATTCTGTTCAGATGTTCAAATGTATGTGAAATCTTATGGGACTTACCTGCTAAGGTCATCAGTCCCTAAGCTTACACACTACTTAACCTAAATCATCCTAAGGACAAACACACACACCCATGCCCGAGGGAGGACTCGAACCTCCGCCGGGACCTGCCGCACAGTCCATGAATGCAGCGCCCCTGACCGCTCGGCTAATCCCGCGCTGCAGATATTCCGTTCTGCAGTGACATTTGCAGCTATTGTCCTATGTTTTATCGCAAGTATCTTCGATGACTGTCTCTCATGATCACTCAGCATACACTTTCGTCGTATTGTTACCTAGCGGATGCTGTTTTTTCAGCTTTTTCAATAAGCGGAAGAAATCTTCGTTACCGTGCCTCTTGAAACACAGAACATTTTGGCTGCCTTGGGCACCGAAGCACCCACCATACGATGACCAACAATTCTTGCACGTTCAAAATCACTTAGCTCCGACATAATGCAATCACAACCGCACACACTGACACTTGCAACGAACGACTACGAACAGTTACCGTTCGTGTTCAAATACAGCAGCGCAACCTGATGCCAATGCAACTATTTTCGTTCGAGAATGTATTTACATAACTTTTTCCAACCCCTGTATCTCGTATGGTCAGCATTGGATTGTACAGGATGATCCATATAAATGTGAACAACCTCAGTGTGTCATAGTTTGCCTCTGAAAGTCCGTAGAAAGGGGCAAGTGGTTTTAGTGATCTCAGTAGCTCTGGCACAATGAGAAATATCACCATCTGTAGGCCAACTGACTGTTGTTTCTGCTCATGATCTCCTTTACCGGTACAATTTCGTGCTTACTCGGCTCGTGTTCGCTAGTAGCCTCGTCGACAGCGAAATTTTTAAGTTTGTTGTGCACACCGCGTGATAATAACAAGTAAACTAATGATTCTTTCTCAGTCTTTAGCTGGCAGAAACTTTCAGTACATGCTTCGATAGCCTATTATCATCATGGAAACGTGCTCGAAGACAGACTCATTGGTTACAACACAACTGACATCCCGGAGAGAATTCAATTTATATGGCGTTCCAACAGTGGCAAGAATTTTGTCAATTGCAAGGAAGGTGGAGACAACTAATGTACAAACCTGTGACAGTGTTATAAACATAGACCATCACTGACTTCAGAGGTTACTGATAAAGTTCAAATACGCCTGGAGAACTCTCCAAGGCAATCGTTGCGTCGATTGATCCATGAGACCGGCATTTTGTGTGGCACATGTCAGAGCGTTGCGGAGAAATCGGCATTGCGACTATACAGAATGCCCATGATGCAAACATTGCAAGAAGCAGATCATGAAAAAAGAATGCGTTACTGTTGATGTTTCAATTGTTTCTTATTCAGTGTCCAGATGTTCTCTCGGTAATTGGATTACAGCTGACGCATGATTCCGTCTGACAGGATCCATCAACACACAGAACAGCAGACAGTGGGCTGGTGTAAGCCACCATATCATCAACGAAACACCACTCCACAATAAATAGGTTGGAGTGTGGTGCGCGGTGTCAGCTTCCAGGATTATGAACCTCATTTTCTTTGATACGACCATAGACACTAAAGTTTACACTAGCATCTTCGGTACACTTGTTGAGCAGCTCGATGATGTTATTTTGAACAATATGGAGCAATGTGTCACATGTTCAATGCTTCCATGCAAGCTGCACCCAGTATCTTTGGTGCGCTGTATGTTTTGGTAAAGGTGAAAAATCTCACATTCATTTGAATGGGTTCGTCAATAAGGAAAATTAGCAGAAGTGGTGGAATAACTATCCTCATTTCGCGAATGACAAGTCTCTCCTCCCTCATCAGGTTACCGATTAATCTGAAAAACTTTGTGGACCTCTCCAATCACCTGACGTAAGGCAGCCCAGATTTTTTCTTTTGCGAGTATCTTAAAGACCGATATCACGAGAATAGACAACGGACAACTGCAGAGCACCGTGAGCCCATTACACACGAAATAAGCAACATTAAGGAGAAAATGGTGAAACGAATACAGCTGTGCATTGAATCTAGTGCCGGCCGCGGTGGCCGTGCGGTTCTGGCGCTGCAGTCCGGAACCGCGAGGCTGCTACGGTCGCAAGTTCGAATCCTGCCTCGGGCATGGGTGTGTGTGCTGTCCTTAGGTTAGTTAGGTTTAAGTAGTTCTAAGTTCTAGGGGACATATGACCTAAGATGTTGAGTCCGATAGTGCTCAGAGCCATTTGAACCATTGAAGCTAGTGGAGAGCCATTCCAGCAAATGCTCTGAGGACTTTGTATATACATTCATTGGACAAATATATTATACTAGAACTGACATGTGATCACATTTTCACGCAATTTGGGAGCATAGATTCTAAGATATCTGTGCCCAGAATAACTACCTCTGGCCGTAATAACCGCCTTGATACGCCTGGGCATTGAGTCAAACAGAGCTTGGATGGTGTGTACAGGTACAGCTGACCACGCAACTTGAACACGATACCACAGTTCATCAAGAGTAGTGACTGGCGTATTGTGACAAGTCAGTTGCTCGGCCGCCATTGACCAGATGTTTTCAATTGGTGTGATATCTGCAGAAGGTGCTGGCCAGGGCGGCAGTCGAACATTTTCTGTAACCAGAAGGGCCCGTACAGGACCTGCTACATTCGGTCGTGCATTATCCTGCTGACATGTAGTGTTTCGCAGGGATCGAATGAAGGGTAGAGCCACGGGTCGTAACACATCTGAAATGTAACGTCCACTGTTCAAAGTGCCGTCAATGCGAACAAGAAGTGACCGAGACGTGTAACCAATGGCACCCCATACCATGACGCCGAGTGATACGCCAGTATGGCGATGACGAATACACGCTTCCAATGATCGTTCACCGCGATGTCGCCAAACACGGATGCGACCATCATGATGCTGTAAACAGAACATGGATTCATCCGAAAAAATTACGTTTTCCCATTCGTGCACCCAGGTTCATCGTTGAGTACACCATCATAGGCGCTCCTGTCTGTGATGCAGCGTCAGGGGTAACCGCAGCCATGGTCTCCGAGCTGATAGTCCATGCTGCTGCAAACGTCGTCGAACTGTTCGTGCAGATGGTTGTTGTCTTGCAAACGTCCCCATCTGTTGGCTCAGCGATCGAGACGTGACTGCACGATCCGTTACAGCCATGCGTATAAGATGCCTGTCAGCTCGACTGCTAGTGATACGAGGCCGTTGGGATCCAGCACGGCGTTCCGTATTACCCTCCTGAACCCACCGATTCCATATTCTTCTAACAGTCATTGGATCTCCACCAACGCGAGCAGCAATGTCGCGATACGAAAAACCGCAATGGTGATAGGCTACAATCCGAACTTTATCAAAGTCGGAAACGTAATGGTACGCATTTCTTCTCCTTACACGAGGCATCACAACGTTTCACCAGGCAACGCCATTCAAGTGCTGTTTGTGTATGAGAAATCGGTTGGTAACATTCCTCATGTCAGCAAGTTGTAGGTGTCGCCAGCGGCGCGAACCTTGCGTGAATGCTCTGAAAAGCTAATCATTTGCATATCACAGCATCCTCTTCTTGTCGGATAAGTTTCGGGTCTGTAGCACATCATCTTCGTGGTGTAGCAATTTTAATGGCCAGTAGTGTATTATTATTTCCAAAATTACAAGTGAGCCCCATTATTGATTCAAATGTTATAACTCTTTAAAGCGGATCAGGTTTATATCGATCGCACGGTATTTATTTTCGGTCCGTTTCATACAAACATCGACGCCTTCGACAAATTATAACTGCGATACAGACGCATCGTAATCACGTTGCAACATTGCCTACCTCCATTACGAGGCTTGGGTTAACCCTTTCAGATGACCCCGCTACCGAACAGGCGTCAGACCGTGACAAAAAAGGTGATGACTCATTGATTGGGCATATAACGTAATTACTGAAACCACGCGCAGCTCTTACGACGCTCGCATACGATTTCTCCTCGCGAGGATGCTGCTGCTGTAGACATTCAGTTGTTTGAGGTCTTCATATTCTCAGAGCGCCCAACCTCGCTACTCCAGGCATGCCTTCCTTGCTCCGAGCCCGGCCTTACGGTAGCCATAAAATATCACAGATCTGACAATTATAAATGGCCAGCCGACAGGCCGGTGGTCTGCGGTCTGCGACGGGTTCGCGGACGGGTGCAATAAACGAACCGGTTTCCAGGGCGTCGCGACAGACGACCCGCCCACGAGTAGTGCTGGACCCTGGAGGCTCCAGCAGAAAAAGGAGGCAGGTGGGTCACAGGATGAGGATGATACGGCGGCGTCCTTCGGCCCGATAAATACGGCCATAAAGTTCAGTTGGGGGACTGGATGTGAGAACCTGGAGCCAGCGCTGACCTTTCGGACCACGAAATGCTGGGCCATCCGCTCTACCTGTGTTTGGCCTTCTCTCGTGCGTCCGCCTCGGGAGAAGCTTTTTGCCAACTCATATGACTGAGACTTCAAGGGAAAGAAATTGGTAATAATTCTAAAGGAGTGTTAATTGCTATTTCCTTATTTATGAGCAGTGAGTCTGCCCGAAAATCCTTCTCAACGAGGAACGGGAAGAAAAGTATTTTTTTTACTGCTCATTGGCTTTAGAGAAGAAATGAAATACAATACTGGAAGTCGAATCTTACGAAAAAGTACTTCATTTATCAAATTCCCATATTGATGGACTCGCTGTCGGTAAGTCATACGGATGTATTTCGAAATGCTGAGGCGAATATGGTTTTACGTAAAAACTTTGATCACGTTTACTAAAAATAGTAATCAATTCATTCTTTTCCATTAGTACATTTAAGAATTACGACGGAACTAATGAAAGTGTTGTAGAGTTTCGCAGATGACATAAAAATTGGTCTTGATCCTTGATCCAATGGCGCAGCACATCAAAACTGTGGAGGAGCGAAATTCCTGGTACGCCATCCAAGGTGCACTTATCTTCATCTTTACCAACGGGAACTGAAGTAAATAAAAATGTTGCTGTGAAGCATTGACAGTTTTGTTAGAGGAAAACAAGTAATATACAAACAGAAATACAAAATTAGAAACGTACAAAAATTATGAACGGCGATTCTAAGAAAGCTACGCCCGATAAAAGTCGTTACAGCATGGGAGATACGGTGGATTTTTAGTATATTCAGTATTTTATAATATAATGCATCAGTAAGCGCAGAAGAATTTTAACGAGATGAAACAAAAAAAAGCGTAAATGAGTAGGTACTGTTAATCAAGCTACTGCTCCAAGGAAAACAAAATTATTCACTATATTCCCAGTGTTTGCCATCATTGTTTAACACTTCGAATAGTGCACTCTGCCAATGATGTTTGGTGCATTTTTTTTACTTACTTCCTCCAGCGTTTCGTAACCCACACATTCCAAATTTCTTCAAACTTATCTACCGACCTCTCCACTCTGCATCCTCGTTGTATGGAATTACCAAACATTACTGTTGCGATACAATGGATCAGTTGCTGTCGTTCTACGTGCTTCTGGTCTACGGCGCAATGGCTGTTACAGATTGCCTATCAGTGGTGTAAGGATCAATGGGAGTATGTGAGTGTACTGAGATCATTGTGAGAAACTTTGAGACTGACGTTTTCTTTATGATCCGGTTTGAGAGTAGCATTTTTAGCCCTTTTAGTAACACTCATATTTGTATTTATTCAGCTGTTTAATGCAAGAACAACCTTAAAAGTGTGTTGAAATTATCTCAATTAATGGTATTTAAATGGTGAAACGTGCAGTGAAATACAAGATTTGGTTAGCAGGACATCCTCAAATGAGTTTCCTAGTAGAGTTAGGTAATTATCCGCTTCACGATAATGTGAAATAACCCGGGGCTGCATTGAAGTCAGTATCTGTAAGGTGGTTACATGTCCCATCGATCATTTGACCTATTATTTTATCTAAATGATGATGACCGAGTCACTTTACAGAGTATGATTAGCTAACATTAATGAACACATTTTCATTTTATTCCTACTACTCATAAAAACCAGTCTTTCTTTTTTCACTGGCTGCCAGCTTTTCACTACAAACTCGTAACCAGAGGTAACAAAAGCTGGAGCCTACGAACTTAAAACGTGTCGATTCTTTTACTGACAGCTACGTTTAAATGAAGTACACCATGAGAGATACTGGTAAGCAACTTTTTAAATAATTTGTATTCACGCATATTCAGAAATTATTATGTAAGTACTGGTACGTACGTGAGAGTCATTTCCCTTATATCTTCTCTGAAAATGGGTGAAATGAAGAACAGTAATTGTCAATGGCATCTTCTTACAATTGTACGAAGACAAAATACAATTCATAAAAATAATCTCTAGCGACATAAATAATAAATTTACCAAAAACTTTAATTGAAGCGAACCTTAACAGTTGTACTATATTTTTTTCACGAGTGGAGCATTATTCTGACCGAAAAACTGGCATGATCAATTTGCCGTTGTAAATTAGTTGTTTGCTCTAAGGCCTACCACTTTGTCGTAGGGATAGTCCGATTATATGGTTCAAATGGCTCTGAGCACTATGGGACTCAACTGCTGTGGTCATAAGTCCCCTAACTAACCTAAGGACAGCACACAACACCCAGCCATCACGAGGCAGAGAAAATCCCTGACCCCGCCGGGAATCGAACCCGGGAACCCGGGCGTGGGAAGCAAGAACGCTACCGCACGACCACGAGATGCGGGCAGTCCGATTTTATTCAGAATAATATTACCCATGCCGACCGTGCACTGTATTGCTCAACATAGATAACTACGATGGCTAGCGTAATTGGCTACAGAGGACAGAAACGAGGTGCTACCCAAATTGCAGTGATTGTGCGTGAATTGTTTTGTGTAAATATGGTTTACTGAAACATTTCAAATGCATTCATCGAGTACATTTTCTTCAGTTGGTCACGCATTTGTTCCGAGTTAAGTTATTCCATGTAATAAGATGACAATGCTTGATGATTTTTGCGTTCGTGACCTTCGAAAGGTGGCTCGTGCAGTATTGCGAATGCTCTTGGAATTGACACAATTTAATTTTTTAAAAGTCATTCCTGCATAACGTCCGCCGTCGCCTTCGTGTTCTAGCGGGCAGAACATTCGATTCTGTACCTGGAGGACCTAGATTAAATCCCATATCAGTGCGGGGACTTTTATTTCGTTCTGTTGCTTCCAGCCCGTTAGCAAATGACTACCAAAGATGTCTTCCGGCGGTAAAAGGCATGCGCGGCGGTGGGCTTCCTACCCAACGATGACGAGCTTACGATAGTTTCTTTTGCTCCTTGCCTTTAATATCTCTCAATGAAAGTGAATCCGATACAGATGTTTTAATATTTTGATAGATGTAAGGAGCTACAGCTTTGATCTTCTTCGGATAGATACACATATACACACACTGACGGAAAAAAGTCCCCACACCATGAAGGGGTTGTGAGATATACACTAAAGTTGGTAGGAGTGTTTCTATCTCTGAAAGTTTTCAGATTTCGTACCAATCGCACAAGAGTGGCGCTACTAGTACCGCTATGAGGACGCAAATCATATTTGCTGTAACAGTCGTTAGCGTTGGTTAGAATTGATGCTCAGAATGGTAAATTGAAGTACGTAACTAAAAGATGCTGTTATCAAAACCTCGCTTTGTTAGAACGAGATCGTGTAATGGGTTTACGAGAGGCTTGATGTTCCTTCTTCGACACGGCAGGAATGTAGCTACTGTACATGATGGCCAGCAGCGGTGGTCACAAGAATATAGGGTCACAAGAAGACCGGGTTCCGAACGTCCAGGTGTCACTGTCGAGAAGAATCACCATCATGTAAGGCGTACTGGTACGGCGTATCGTACCGCTTCTGTAGCAGCCATCTGGGCATCAATTGGCACCATGGTGAGACAAAAAACTGTTACAAACCCATTATTTCAAGGATAGCTTCTAGACGGATGGGCTTTAGCGTGCATTCCATTGACCCCAAACTACCCCCATCTGTGACTTCAGTCGTGTTAAGGGGGTGCCAATTGGAGGGGAGGGTGTAGGTCTGTTGTGTTTTCTGATTAAAGCAAGTTCTGCCTCGATGCTGCATGTTAGCAAGAAGAAGGCCAGTTCAGGATCTGCAACCAACATGTCTGCGTGCCAGACCCATTGGACGTATTTCTAGACTTCCGGTCTGTGGTGTAATTTCGTATGACAACAGGAGCCCTCTCGTGGTCATCCCACGTATCCCAAGCACCTTGACAGCAAATTCCTACGTCCGTCTATTGATTCGACCTGTTGTGCTTCCATTCATTAAAGGCAGTCCAAGGGTGCTTTCAACCCGCCAAGATATCGCTGTTTAAGTCCAACATGCTATGCAGAGTATCCACATGATGGCTTGATCATCTCGATTACCAGATCTGTCTCCAATCGAGAACGTATGGGATATAATGGGACGACAACTCCAGTGTGATCCACAACCTCCAATAATCGTATCTACATTGACCGCCCAAGAGCAACAGGCATGCAACTCCATCCCACAACGTGACAGCCATGTTTTCATGCTTGCATTTAACACTGTGGCGGTTACACCGGTTATTAATTCACGTTTCCAATAACTTATGTCGCACTTAAATTACCTGTAATGTTGCAATGTAAATCACAGTAATATATTACCTACACACACACACACACACACACATATGACTGTGACCTGTAAAATGAAATCCCGTTGTATTGTAGTCAAAGCAGAATTTTGCGTTTACTTGGCAACTCTACCAAGGATTTTTTGAGTGTAGAGAATGGGTGTTGTAAAAAAAAATACCTTCGAACTGGTGGTCGTTTTCTGCTTACGTTCGCTAGTGATTTGTATTTATGAAGAATTATTTATTAATTGTGTGAACATATTGTTAAGTTGTTACCAGCATTATGGCGTAAAGTCAGGCCCCGGCACGCCATTCGTGAACGACAGAACAGAGAAGGCTGTGAAGAAGACATCAGCCAGTTGCACGCAGAACGACGGTCTCCAGGGACATAAGGGCCTCGCCCGACTAGTCGCGGCCAAGTTCTACAGAAGCCTCAAGAAAAATGGCTGGTTGAAATGGCTCTGAGCACTATGGGACTTATCATATGTGGTCATCAGTCCCCTAGAACTTAGAACTACTTAAACCTAACTAACCTAAGGACATCACACACATCCATGCCCGAGGCAGGATTCGAACCTGCGACCGTAGCGGTCACGCGGTTCCAGACTGAAGTGCCCAGAACCGCACGGCCACACCGGCCGGCTAGCCTCAAGACTAGAGACCTGTATAGAAGCGTCTACTTTATTTCTTCACTTGTTTTAGGAATTGTATATACTGAATTCGTTGTATTGTCTATCGTCCTTTGTTTGCAACGCTTCCGTGTTATTGTCAAAGTTAAGTAGTGTCATTGTTCATTTCGTAATGAAACTCATTAATACGATTTGCTTGAATTGTTGTCTAGCGATCCAACAAGACAGGTTTCCTAGACACTCCATATTCGACGGCTAGGCAAGATTCAACAACCAAAGAATATGAATTTTACAATTGTTCCCTTGAGGGAAATTTCCACAGTTAAAGTAAAGGCTGTCTTCATTACATCTTGTTTTACAACGCTGCTTACTTCGGCTATTTCCAATAAAGATTGTTAGCTTTATACCAAACTCTCATCAGTGGAAGTTCACAACTAGACGCAGACTGATGCAGAAATACGTTTAAAAATAATTCGGCAGATTCCAAAGTCTGCCGAATAAGTTAGCAATACGTAGGACACTATGTTTGCTCTATACAGTGATAACTGCACGTGTCCAACAACTTCTTCTGCGTTGCATTGAACCTTAGTTTTGTTTCCTTATTTGTGAGCCTGGTGAGTTGTTATCAGCGTTTTTAAATACTAATTTATACACGGAATTCCATCCACCATTACTAGGAATGGACGAGAGAGTGCATTACACGACCGTCATGTCTAGTATTTCCTAGCAAATAGCATATTACTTTCCCGTACTTGTTTGGACGTGAAACTGCTATTGACTAGAAACTATGTAACGCGTATGCGAGCGAAAACGACTCACGGATGCGGAGAATTGTGCCTCGGCACGTGGGAGTCTAGCCAGTGGTTTATGGTTTACAGCGGTAAAATGTGGTCGGCGTGCTGAATCAATGGACGGCCGGTGTGGCAATGTGAATAAAGTCCGGTGACCTAAGTTCCGTGCCAGCTATTAGGACATCCTACCGGTAGTATAAATGTCAACATAGTTTACTACTTACTCCTTGCTTTCCTTTTATAGCTCTGAAGTAAGGCTCCTGCGGATTTCTGAAAAGTGAAATTCTTAATTCTTATTACTAACTTGTACTTGAAAATAGATTCTTTGAGAGAAGATAACAAGTAAACTACATTGTACGCCACACTTCAGCAACTTTACGTGAGAGAGAGAAAGACGTATCATCCCGAAAAATAAAAACAAAGCAGATGTTTGGCGTTTCTAAAGACGAACATCCTTAGACCGTGTAACAACGCAACCAGTCCATCTTGCGTACTCTATTCGGCGAGGAAGAGTGCCTGTACTTTGCTTCATGTATGTCGCACTTGAGTCCCGTAGAGCTACAGAACCTCAATCAAGGATACTGAAGTCATGGTTCGCCGTTTCTAATAGTCCCACGTGGAAGTATGATGGGGGTATTTAACAGACGAGTAGCATTGCAGTGCAGTGTCCGAATTTTCGGCATATTAATGTGACCACCTGTTAACAGCCTGAAAAACTACCTTTTGTTGCGTGAACAGCTTCGTGACGTGCAGGAAAAGTGTCACTGAGGTTCTGGAAGGTGTTGAGAAGAATATTTTCGGTTAGGGTTAGGTCCAGGGAGATAAGTGGACATGTTCCAAGTTCCCGCTCATCGACACTTTTTTTTTTTTTGAGTCGTCAGTCTGTTGATTGGTTTGATGCGGGCCGCCACGTATTCCTCTCCCGTGGAAACCTGTTCAATTCAGAGTGGCACTCGCAATCTACGTCCTTAGTTACTTGCTGAATGTACTCCACTCTCTGTCTTCCTCTACAGCTTTTGCCCCCTGCAGCTCCCTGTAGTACTATGGAAGTCATTCACTGATGTATTAATAGATGTCCTATCATCCTGTCCCTTCTCGTTGTCAGTGTTCTCCACATATGCCGTTCCCTCCGATTCTGCGCAGAGCCTCCTCATTTCTTATCGTACCAGTCCACCTAATTTTCAACATTCGTCCGCAGCACCACATCTCAAATGCTTCGGTTCTCTTCTGCTCCGGTTTCCCCACACACAATACAGTCGATGTTTCACTACTAAACAATGCTGTGCTCCAAAAGAACACTCTCATAAATTTCTTCCCATATTAAGGCCTATGCTTGATACTAGTAGAGATGTCTTGGACATGAATGCCCGAATGCCCTTTTTGCCAGTGCTTGTCTGCTTTTGATGTCCTCCTTGTTCCGTCCGTCATTGATTATTTTGCTGCCTAGGTGGCAGAATTTCTTTACTTCATCTACTTGGTGATCTTTCATCTACTTCGTGATCACCAGTTCTGAAGTTAAGTTTCTAGCTGGTCTTATTTCTGCTACTTCTCAATGCTTTCTCCTCTCTTCGATTTACTCTCAGTTCACATCCTGTACTCATTACACAGCTTAACCCATCCAGAAGATCATGTAATTCTACTTTACTTTCACTCGGGAAAGCAATGTCATCAGCGAATCGTACCACTGATTTTCTTTCACCTTGAATTTTAATTCTGCAGCCTTACCTTTCTTTTATTTTTATCGTTGCTTCTTCGATGTATAGAGTGAACAGAGGGGCGAAAGACTACAACTCTTTCTTATACCCTTTTTAATCTGAGCGCTTCGTTCTTGGTCGTCAAGTCCCTATTGCTTACCCCTATATTTCGAACATCTTGCACCATTTTACATTATCGGACGCTTTTTCGAGGCCGAAAAATCCTATGAACGTGTCTTGATCTTTCTTAAGTCTTGCTTCGATTATCAGCCGCAACGTCTGAATTGCCTCTTTGATGTATTTAGCTTTCCTATATAAGAAACTGGTCATCATCTAACATAAGCTGTTTTATTTTCGAGTCTTCTGTGTATTACACTCATAAGTAATTTTGATTCATTAGCTGTTAAACTAATTGTGCACAATTCTCGCACTTGTCAGCTCTTGCAGTCTTCGGAACTGTACGGATGACATTTTTCTGAAAGTAACATGGCACATCGCCAGACTCATACATTCTGAACACCAACATGGACTGTCGTTTTGTTGCCACTTCCCGCAATGGTTTTACAAGTTTTGATTTAATGTTATCTATACTTTCTGCCTTATTTCATCTTAAGTCTTCCAAAGCTCACTTAAATTCCGATTCTAATAGTGTATGCCTTATCTCTTCCAAATTGACTCCTGTATCTTCTTCTATTACATCAGACAAATATTCCTCCTCATAGATGCCTTCAATGTAGTCAGCTATGCGCTCTCTCCTATCCATTTAACAATGAAAGTCCCGTTGCACTCTTAATGTTAGTACTCTTTGTTTTAACTTCTCCACAGGCTGTTTTGACATTCATATATGCTGAGTCGATCCTTCCGACGAGCATTTCTTTTTCGATTTCTTCGCATTTTTAGTGCAGCTGTTTCGTCTTGGCTTCCCTGCACTTCCTATTTATCTCATTTCTCACAGACTCGTCTTTCTTTATCCCCGAATTTTCTTAAAGTTTAGGTTCTTTCTTCTTTCATCGACCAACTAAAGCATTTCTTCAGTTACCCATCGTTTCTTCGCGGTAAACTTATTGTATCTATGTTTCTCTTCACAACTTCTGTAACCGCCCTTTTTAGAGATGTCAATTACTCTCCAACTCTACTGCCTACTCAGCTATTCTTGATTGTTTTATCTATGGCCTGAGAGAACCTAAAGCGTATCTCGTCTTTCCTGAGTGCTTCCGTATTCCACTTCTTTGCGTATTGATTCTTTGTGACTTATTTCTTAAACTTCAGTTTACTCTTCATCAAACTACTACATTGTTATCTCAGTCTATATCTGCTCCTGGGTGCGCCTTACAATTCAGTATCTGATTTCGGAATCTCTGTCTGACCATGAGTAATCCGTTACCATTCCGTATCACGCAGCCTTATCCAAATACACCTCCTCCTCTTGAACAGTGTATTCGCTATTACTCGCTAAAAATTTTTCCAGAACTCAATTATTCTAGCTCCTCCCTCACTCCTATTCCCAAGCCCATATTCGCCTGTAATCTTTTCTTCCACTTCTTCTCCTACAACTGCGTTGTAGTCCCCCATGTCCATTACATTTTCATCTGCCTTTACGAATTGTATTATCAGTTCAATATACTCACTTACTTTCTCCATCTTTTCATCTTCAGTTTGCGACGTCGGCGTGTATACCTGAACGTTGTCCACGTTGGTTTGGTGTGATTCTGATAAAAATAACAGTATCACTGAACTGTTCACAGTAAAACACTCTCTGCCCTAGCTCCCTCTTCATAACGACTCTTACTCCCGTTGTACCATTTTCTGCTGCTGCTGATATTACCCGATACTCATCTGACCAGAAATCCTTGTCTACTTTCCATTTCACCTCACTGATCCCTGTTATATCTAGATTGAGCTTCTGAATTTCCCATTTAGATTGTCTAGCCTCCCTACCACTTTAAAGCATCTGTTATTCTGATTTCCGACCCGTAGGACGTTATCCTTTCGTTATTTATCCAATCTTTTCTCAAGGTCACCTCGCCGTTGGCAATCCCCTGCCGGATATCCGAAAGGGGGAGTATTCCTGAATATTTTGCCAATGGAGAAATTATCATGACACTTTTTCAGTTACAAGTCACATGCCCTGTGGGTACACGTTATGTCTCTTTAATGCAGTGGTTCCCATTGCCTTCTGCATCCTCATGCCGTTGATCACTTCTGATTTTTCTGCATTTAGGGGCAGTTTTACACCCCATGGACAGGAGAATGCCCTGAACCTCTGTCCGCTGTTCTGCCCTCTTCGACAAGGCCACTGGCTGGATTTGGGTGACTTCTTATATCGGAAGTCTTCGGCCACAAATGCACATTATTAATCAGAATTCAAGCGGTGGCGGAGTTCGAACCCAGGACCGAGGCCTACATTGCCAGAAAAAACAAACTGCATGTAAGAATGAACATGGTCCAAGGATAGATTTGTGCTGATCTATGCTGGCCGGGGTGGCCGAGCGGTTCTAGGCCCCACAGTCTGGAAACGCGTGACCACTACGGTCGCAGGTTCGAATCCTGTCTCGGGCATGGACGTGTGATGTCCTTAGGTTAGTTATGTTTAAGTAGTTCTAAGTTCTAGGGGACTTATGACCACAGCAGTTCAGTCCCATAGTGCTCAGAGCCATTTGAACCAATTTTTTGCTGATCTATTGGGCCCTCCAGAATGACGCGGTCATCTAGGGAACGACCTCCGGCCTCATGACTTTCAGATGTTTCATGCCGAACACGTCAACGGCCATCTGCCCGATGGAGCATGAAATGTGATTCATCTGAAACGGCGGTATTCATTTCTTTACGATCACTGTTCTTACGCCGTGTACGTGAATGCGTGTAATTCAAATTTTTTGTAGGCACTTCGGACAGCCAGCGTTGACGTCCGAGGAAATCGGGCAACTTACTCACAGTGACATCGAAACACGACGTCTTATATCTTCCATTCTGTCACGTAAGCTTTTAACTGACTAATATTTTGAGCCGGCCGGAGTGGCCGTGCGGTTCTAGGCGCTGTAGTCTGGAACCGAGTGACCGCTACGGTCGCAGGTTCGACTCCTGCCTCGGGCATGGATGTGTGTGATGTCCTTAGGTCAGTTAGGTTTAATTAGCTCGAAGTTCTAGGCGACTTATGACCTCAGAAGCTAAGTAGCATAGTGCTCAGAGCCATTTGAACCAACTAATATTTTGTCCGGTGGCCTCATGTGCACACACGCTTGTCATATACTGACAAAAGTCATGGGATTCCTTTTAATATCATGTCGGACTTCCTTTAGGCCGGCTTGGTGCAGCGGCTCGAAGTGGCATAGACTCCACAAGTCCTTGGAAGTCCACTGCAGAAATACTGGGCGATGTTGACTCTATAGACGTCCATAAGTTTGAAAGTGTTGCCGGTTCAGGATTTGTGCGCCAAGTGATTTCTCGTTAAGGCCCCATTAATATTCGACGGGATTTGTGCCGGTCGCTCTGGGTGACCAAATCATTCGCTCCAACTGTCCAGAATGTTCTACAAATCAACCGCGAACGATTGTGGCTGGGTGACATGGCGCACTGTGATCCATAAAAATTTCATCGTTTTTTGGAAACATGAAGTCCATGAGTGGTTGCAAAAGGTCTGCAAGTAGCCGAGCATAACAATTTCCAGTCAATAACCGGTTCAATTCGACCAGAGAACCAGTCCATTCCATCTAAACATATCTCACACCATCATAGAGCCACTATCAACTTGCGCAGTGCCTTGTTGAAGGACCGATGGCTTCGTGGGGTTCGCGCCATACTCCACCCTTACCACCAGCTCTTGCCAACCGAAACCGGGACTCAGCCAATCGAAACCGGGACTCAGCTGCCCAGGTCACGGTTTTCCAGTCGTCTAGGATCCAATCGATATGGTCACGACCCCAGGAAAGGAGCGGCAGGAGATGTCGTGCTGTTAGCAATGGCATTCGCGTCGTTCGTCAGCTACCACAGCCCGTTAACGCCAAATTTCGCCACTCTGTCCCAACGGATAAGTTCGTCGTACGCCCCACAGTGACTTCTGTTGGCACTGACAGCTCTACTTAACATCACTGCTCTCGGTCTATAGTGAAAGGTACCACCTGAAATGTGGTTTTCATGGCACACTCCAGACACTGCGGATCGGGAATACTGTATTCCCTTACGATATCCCAAATGGAATGTCCCATGAGTCTACCACCAAAAACCATTCCGCGTTCAAAGTCTGTCAATTCACGTCGCGAGACAGTAGTCACGTCGGAAATGATAACTTTACCATTTGCACTGGCCTTTTCTACCTTGTGTATGCGATATTACCGTCATCTCTAATTATACACATCGCTATCCCATGACTTTTGTCACCTCAGGGTAAAATGGTGTAACTGGAGGTAGCAGTGGAGCCTAAAGATGTTGTTTTGCGATTTTTTTAAAATTCCTGATGTTGGAATATTGCTATGTGCTATCTTATAAGACGTATGATCGCAAGTAATGCCTTAGAATTTATTATTTTGTTCTCAATATCGACTGATGTGTTACATGTCACGCAAATTTCTCCGCCGACTATGCCGCTTCGCCAAAGGGCTCGGAATTGTAGGGTGTAACATGGCAGTGTTTGACGTAACTATGTCTAAGCGCGAGAAAGAGCGTCTGTAATCTAGTTTGTAACAGTAGAAGATTTCGTCAACACATGGAGCACCACCTCGTTAAGCACGACAATGTCACAGCACATACAAGCGCTGTGACATCTGCAACAATTCGACGACTTGCGTCCACCGCTACTAATCGTCCTCGATACAGTCCCGACTTAACCCTATCCTATTTTCATATGTTTAAAAACCTTAAAAACCGCCTTCGAGGGCATCACTTTGACAGGGTGAAGCGATGCAAGCGAAGATGAAAAATCCTACACTTACGATTTCAGTAAACTGGTTTCTCGTAGGGAGAAATGTGTTCGTTGACAGGGTGACTATGTAGAGAAATAAATACGTAGACGTGGAGTATGAAGATGCAGGATGTTAACAAGCCGGCCGGTGTGGCCATGCGGGCGCTTCAGTCTGGAACCGCGCGACCGCTACTGTCGTAGGTTCGAATCCTGCTTCGGGCATGGATGTGTGTGATGTCCTTAGGTTAGTTAGATTTAAGTAGTTCTAAGTTATAGGGGACTGATGACCTCAGATGTTAAGTCCCATAGTGCTCAGAGGCATTTGAACCGTTTTCTTCCTGATGGAAGTCGAAGTTTCGTTCCCAGCGTTTCTCAGTTGTCGATATCGTCGCTTAGTTGAAGTGTTCCTGGTAATAAAGCGCTTATATTTAGTCGCAAATTGTGCATCCTTAGTCGCTAGCGGCATACCGGTACCGTTAGTGGCTCTTTACAGGACTCATCCCCAAAGTCACAGAGAGAGAGAGAGAGAGAGAGAGAGAGTCAGAGAAAGAGAGAATCTATGAAGCTCTGCCTTGATATCTCACTAACAAGTAACAATATCGAATACACGATCTGATCAGTCGACATTAATGTGAAGTGGGTCCACCCTTCGCCTTTGAGTAAGCTTGAACTCTGCTGGGGAAAGTCTCAATGAGGCATCTGAATGTCTGTTGTGGAATGAAATCCCTTCTTCCTCATGATCCATAAAAGGTAGTGATGTAGGACGCTGGTATCTGAGCGAAGTCGATGTTCTAACTCATCCAAACGGTGTTCGGGAGTCGAGACACTAGGCAGGTCAGTCTTTGTTATTGCCCACAAACCATTGTCTCATAAATTTAGGTTTGTGACAGAGTGCATTTAAGATACAATCATCACCCCCGAACTGTTCCTCTAATTTGCACAAAGCACAGTACTGCAAAAATGTTCATAATATTACAAATTTGGGGTATTCTTAAGTTTAACAAAGAGACAAGAGCCTTATCACGAATGACGCCTCCATACCGTAGCAGGAAGATAGATAAAGTTCTCGAGGCATATGCCAAATCCAAACTTGTCCATCGGATAGCCAGAGTGAAACGCAACTGATTCCTCCAAATCAGTCATTTCCAGTGGTCTACTATTATCGCTCTTTACAGCACCTCAAACGTAGCTTAGCATTGACTACAGAAATTTGTGATACGTCGAGAGCTGCTCGAATGTTGTACCTCATTCTTTCTAACTCCCCACGCACAGCTATCGTGCTAGCTGGACTGTTGGTAGTCAGCAGTGCTTTCGTCCGCTAATTTCATGTGGTTTTTGTCAACCACGAATTCCACTTTGCAATTGCATTACCAGAAGAGTTGGACAACTTCGGACGGGTTGAAATGTCCGTATCTAAATGGTTACTCAGGTGAGATCCGTAGAGAAATCCACATCCTAAGATACTGAACGTTCTTGACCAACCTGCTCTGCTGTTATTGCTTCTTTACGCACGTCACAATACCCTCTTGTACACCTACACTGGCGGGCCCACCCATCGCGTCATTTAATAGTGGATTCCTAATTACATTTGGGTGTCAGTATATTTTTGATCCGAGTGTGAGAAAGAGGAAAACGTCTAACTTTATGACAGCATAACGCAGAACAGTAGACATACCGTTAAACTCGAGTGCAATTCGGTTGGTCAATTGTCGAAGACGACGAGAATCGAGTGAAAACGACTTGCACGTGGAATCAGGGGGGGGGGGGGGGGGGGTGACACAAAAGGACACGATGTGTCGCGTTCTGGCAATACAAGGACCGCACGCGAATCAGGCGGAATGCCGGCCATAAAGACGACACCGCCGCCGCTTCCCCGCCTCCTGCGCCTCTCCGCTGCTCCCGGAGAGGCGTCCTCGCGGCCACTACCGGCTGATGGCTGACGCCGCCGGTCACGTGGTACGGCCGCTCCCTGGGGGTGGCGCCCCGCGACGGTATATATGCCCGCTGCCTGCTCCCACAGGCAGCACTTTCTGACAGAGGATCTGCTCGCCTTCTACAATGAACACCTTGGTAAGTCCTCTCAGTTTAATTTTCCTCACAGCTACACTAAAGTACAGCAAAATTAGTTTTCAATATTACTAATAGTTCCCAGTTTATATCTGACGTATCCTCCTGTTCTTCTTAACGTATGTTATACGTGTTGTTAATTCAAAAAAATGGTTCAAATGGCTCTGAGTACTATGGGACTTAACAGCTGTGGTCATCAGTCCCCTAGAACTTAGAACTACTTAAACCTAACTAACGTAAGGACACTTAGGACACTTCGCTGGTAAAGGCACTAAACAGGTTAGGTGCAGGATACTACCAAACGAAGGTCATGCGGTTCAACGACTACACACAGAACGACATTACAGAGACCTACATAATGGTATATAGGTACTAATATTTATTTTATACTGGTCGGCAAGAACATAGATGTATATAAGTTACTTCAGTTTTCACAGTGCGTATTAAGAGAAATGTAAGGCACATACAAGTTGCAGGTGGATTCATACTACAACAGAGATTGTGCATACTCGATAATGTATTTAGTTTTATTTACAGGGAAACTGACGCTATTTTGTGACAAGAAATACAGGTCCTTCTCACCCGGCAACTTGATATCATAGCCACTTGATTCGCTATATCAAAAAATCGTTTCTACTGCATTTCTCAGCTTTGTATTTAATGAACAGAATTCCCTCGTCCCGCTAATGCGTTCTTTTTTGACTATCTCTGAGTTTTCTAGTAAGCCGAGGAACTCCAAAGGGAAAATGTGTACTTCTCAAAAAATTAAATTATGTAGTTTCAGAGACATAGTATTAGCACCATGGAAGCTTATCTACTCCAGCTGCACTGTGCCTCAGTATCTGAATATAATGGTGCAAATGGCTCTGAGCACTATGCGACTTGACTTCTGAGGTCATCAGTCGCCTAGAACTTAGAACTAATTAAACCTAAATAACCTAAGGACACCACACACATCCATGCCCTAGGCAGGATTCGAACCTGCGACCGGAGCGGTCGCTCGGCTCCAGACTGTAGCGCCTAGAACCGCACGGCCACTCCGGCCGGCATCTGAATATATCATTTGTTTATAACTGCACAGTACTTTATCAGTCTATGCGCATAACTCGAAACCATTGGTAATATACTGGTCTATGATTCATAACCATGATTTCCGATGTTCGCTATTTATTTATTTCAAATTGAGTACTGGTACCATTCGTTACCAATGTGTAAAAAACATCCCCGATGTTAATGCTTTCTTCTTCACATTGTGTTCACATAGTATATGCCCATTCTCGTGTTACTTAATCTCACGATAATTACACATTTCAGTTATTTATATGATTATGAGCAGATGAAGAAACAAGGCCTTGTAGTCTTATACCCTCATGTAGTCTTATAATGAGCGAGATAGTAGCTGCCTCTGCTAGCGCATGGAGGAATATTTAACATGACTAACTGAAACCAGCTAGACAACACTATCTAGAGTTGATTGGGTTGCGTGAGAAAAGAGGTATGTTTATCGCACCAAATCTTACAGTGATGATAGCGAAGTTCTATTACAAACACTGTGTGTGCTTTAGTGTGCGAGCTTACAGTGATAGTAGCAGAGTTCTATTCGAGCAGTTATGGAAGCCGTCGGGGGTATAATTTCCAAAGAGAAGACGCGTCTCTTTCTTACGCCATCGGAAAACCATACGCTCTCGCATTGATGCTGCAGACAGAGCTAAATAAATTGGACTCTGTAAACGAACTCAAGGTGAGAGGTAAGACAGCATTCAGGACATTCTCTTGCTTACTACAGTTATACGTCATTGTTACCTGACCAACGCAACGGGTATATCTATTAGGCATCCAGAGACTACTTAGCGAGTGTCGTACAATTCCCTGTCGACTGAAAATAGGGGTGTGGAGTCAGGTTTTCAGCGTTGTTTTACGCCAATACTGTCGTTTTCCATTTCTACCTAAAACAGAACAAATTAGTTAAAATAACAAGAGATTCAGGCAAGCTTGATTAATTGCGGTGGGAATCTAAAGATAAACTACCGATCACACAGTAATAGGGAAAGCGGGCTGTACTTGCAGATGAACAAACTCCCGAGAAGCCGAGAGAAAAGAGTACATGTTTCGGTTTATGGTCTGTCTCACATTATTCCGAACAGCCTCTTTCTCAAATGTTCACGAATTATTTCCAGTTTTGAAATAAATGTTTGGGTTGAAACTTCCTGAGGGGTTAAAACTGTGTGCTAGATTCGTACTGAGAGTCTCGCCTGTCACGAAAAATACTCTTAACTGCTAAGGTATCCAGTCACGATCTAACTGCTCCAGTTTCGTCTGCATCTGACTTGTACTTCACAAACTAAACATATACTCTACATTAACAGTGTAGAAATCGGGCTGTAGATCAATGCTGAAGGTCTCGATAACAAGTTCATAAGCTGAACATTCACTCGATATTCTGAAACTAGAACGAGAGACACAGAAGACATTGCTGAATTTTGTTAGGAGACAGTTTTCCACCATTCATTGTCCCCATGACACTGTCTGAGCTATTCAGCATGGATCAGCAATCTAGGTATCAGGCTTTCTCCCGAAAGTATCTACCATTAAGCTGTCAGTTGGATCCAGAATGGGTGGTTTGTTGATTCGAGAAGTACCTATATCAATCACATTGTGATGGAGAAGTTGTAAAGCGAGGTGGAAGTATTCTGAACTCGACAAGAAGAAGATTTCTAGTAAGGGGGTGGGGGAGGGGGGGAGCTGCATGCTTAACGTTGTTCTTGGATTCCATTTAACTAGATAACATCACCACACGAAAAATATTGCACAACGCCCAAAAGCATTTCCAGTATAACCGCCTAAAGGTGATCATTAACCATAATTTTGTCACCGCTTCGTTAGAGCTTGGTATTCAACGTAATTCCGGTAAGTAGGGCTTTTATAGATGGTGTGAACAGGGTAGCCAGATAACAACGAATACACTCCAGGCGGTCCACCTATTTTAACAGGGGGAGTGGGGGAGCCTTGACGTCTAGCCTTCTAAAGTAGTGTCACGGTGATGGGCCAGTTTCCAACGCCAGATCAAGATCATTAGAAATGGCGCACGTCCACCTCGAAAGTTCACTGAGTACAATTACAACTAGCAATCCCAACGTTTTTTCAAAAATTTCTTTTCAATGACCACTACAAAAAATAGAAAATACTAATTTCATTATTTGGTTCTGATTTGTATTAACAGCATACTCTTTAAAGAGGTACTCGTTCGTCCAGAACCTGAAAATATGTTTTAGCACTGCCTTCGGTGTATCATTGTATTTCCAGTAGTGTCTACGACAATTTTTGTACAAACTCCCATGTACTACTACGAGGGACAGGGAGAGACTTTATGATCACCACAGTTCTTCTTATATTTTTTGGGAAAGTTTAGACGTTTAGCTGACAAAAATCAAAATAATTACAGAATCCATTAAAAATACACAAAATATATTTCTTTTTAATTTTAAAATGTAATCTACATGACCAGATTAGAATATTTACAAGAGGCTGGTGTAAAGTAACACAGTCCCCTTACTATTGCTTCAAGCTAAGCTCTTGTTTGTGTATATTAGTCCTCGTGAGCCATGTTTCAAACGTTACTTCTCAACCCGACTCTAAAAAATATCTCCCACTGCTCCTGTACTAGCGGCTGCTGAGAGACTGTACGCGACGGGACTTTCGCTGCGAATCAGGTGTGCGTTGTAACGTGATCAAGAGCCGAACACCACTAGTCATTTGAAAAACATGTTCATGTCTTTAAGTACATTAGCGTCGTAACAGACTAACTTGTTAAGTTCCGATTGACATAAATATCCTGTATCATCTCACCTCCAGAGTACTGGCAGTTCCTGAATAATTTCGAAGAAAATCTACACCTATGTGTACATAGTATCAGTCGCTGCTATGTAGTTCATTCACAAGTTGCGACATTGTCGCGAATAAAGCAGTGACCCGTATATACAGTAAGTTTTCTTTAATTTACGTCTATGATCACAAACTTTTCGTTAACAGATTACCGGATTCGGTCTATAACGACCATCATCAGATCTGTTTTACGAAAACAAAACAAAGTCCTAATGTACTGCAGTCATAGTGGCATCGTCAAATGTTAAATGAAAATTTTTTTAAAACGTATCTGATGATGGGCATTATAGACCGAAACCGATAAACTGTTAACACAAAGTTTGTGACCATAGACGTAAATTAAAGGAAAGTTAATGTAGTTCATTAATGCCGGTACTGTACTGAAATGCGTGTTTTCTCCACAATACAGTTACATAAACTTTAAAGGCTAGGTTTTCTCCTCTATTTCTAGCTTGCAATGGGGACGTGAAGTCTCTAAAGCAAATTTCACTTGAATTCCACCGAAGGGCAAAGTTATCCCTTGGCACTGATGCTCCACATGAAAGAAGACGATAATAAACACTGTTTCGCTTACAGCAGGGCAACATTTTTTTAAGCGAATAAAACAGAACACGGACTGACGCAGGGCGAAAAGGAGCATGTGTGCATTGTTCTGCCGTTTCCAAGGCACAGCCTATAGGTCTTGTTCTGAGCTGTACAGTACACCTCGAAAGCCAGGTGGAGCGTGCTGTACACAATGAACTCGAGACGCACAGAGAAAGTCGTCACAAAGGGAAGCTGTTGGAGAAGACCCTTGCGACTGGGTGCGCACTGTATCCGTGCCCCTCCGCAGGTACTGGTGGCTCTGACGGTGTTGTGCGGCGCGGCGGTGGCGCGGCCGCAGGTGCCCGTCTTCGACCCGTTCCCCAAGTACAACCCCATCGACGTGCGGATCCCGCGGCCGTCCGCCACGCCGGCGCGCCCGTCGCCGCCGGCGAGCCGCGCTCCGCCCCCACCGCCCCCACCGCGCCCCGTCGTGCCGTCGCAGCCGCTGCCGGCCCCCGCGCCACAGCCCGCCTTCGTGCCAGCGCGCACCATCCCGCAGGCCTCCTCAGAGGGCCACTGGATCATCATCAAGCAGGCCAAGGACCAGGGCAACGATGGATCCTACCGGTGGAAGTAAGTATTCATACGTCCTCCGTGCTTCTTCCAAACTACTCACTGACTAATAGAGGTACAACCGAAAACATCTAGTAGAGGACATTGAAACAAGCAAGTATCTTAGGTCTGGAAGCCAACTGTCTCCCCGAGACGACATACCCGCATTCATGTTGTTATATGCCTGTCTGGATGACGCTGCATGTGGTGGAAGGATGCTTATGCACGGCAAACTTTGAGGTGGCTGTCGACACGTATAGGCATCGCTGAATAAATGTGCTGAGGCCTGCCTGAACAGTGGCCGTGTGGAACTCCTGTAGCAGTGTATTTATCTTCAAGTGCATATCTACAGTTGGATCCCGGGGCACTCTAAGCACTCAGTCATAATTCGATGTATCGGGAAAAACATTGTTTTAAAGATCTGTTTTTTTAAAAACGACAGGCATTGTAGCACTTCACAGTTATTTGACACCTGTGAATGGTAAAAATATGCCGAAATTCCGATCGTGGAGAAAAAAATGCAATTCTTTAATAACAATCCAGGGGAAAAATATACGCTCTCTAAGCGCCTAAGTAACAACAGCCGTTCTCATAGGGCAGCACACATACTTTCATGGTGTGAAGAACACTGAGACACTCCATCGATGTTTGAGTCGTTAAGTCACTCGAGATTAACCTCGCTGAAAATACCTGTTGGTATTTGGAACAGATTGGAACAGTAGCCGCAATATCTCAAAAATTCAGTACGTCTACGCGATGCACTTGTAGCTGAAGAAACGTATTACCAGTCTGTCTTTGTAAAATAATTTATTACTTTACGATCTGTTCCAAATATGTAATATTCAATCGACCGCTTTGCTCACAAAATTGCGTCTTCAGATAATCTTGAAAGCGTATAACGATAAATTTTATATGTTTTTACGATGTTTTTTTTCGTAGATTAATCACGTCTGAAGTTGGCAACTTGGTGCCGGAACCATTAGTGTGAATATTATATATTATAAGTCATAGTGACGTTTTGAAACTCGCATAGTTCCATTTGGCAGTACGTTGAAAAGACTCTCTTCGTTGCCCGAGAGTATCGAATATCAAGGCTACAGGCACTGCTACGTGTTACTAGTGTGCTGTCTTAGACGGTGACTAATTACACTACTGGCCATTAAAAATGCTACACCAAGAAGAAAGGCAGATGATAAACGGGTAATCATTGGACAAATATATTATACTAGAACTGACATGTGATTACATTTTCACGCAATTTGGGTGCACAGATCCTGAGAAATCAGTACCCAGAACAACCACCTCTGGCCGTAATAACGGCCTTGATACGCCTGGGCATTGAATCAGAGCTTGGATGGCGTGTACAGGTACAGCTGCCCATGCAGCTTCAACACGATACGAAAGTTCATCAAGAGTAGTGACTGGCGTATTGTGACGAGCCAGTTGCTCAGCCACCATTGACCAGACGTTTTCAATTGGTGAGAGATCTGGGGTCGGCTGGTGTGGCCGTGCGGTTCTAGGCGCTTCAGTCTCGAACCGCGTGCCGCTACGGTCGCAGGTTCGAATTCTGCCTCGGGCATGGATGTTTGTGATGTCCTTAGGTTAGTTACGTTTAAGTAGTTCTACGTTCTAGGGGACTGATGACCACAGATGTTAAGTCCCATAGTGCTCAGAGCCATTTGAACCATTTGAGAGATCTGGAGAATGTGCTGGCCAGGGCAGCAGTCGAACAATTTCTGTATCCAAAAAGGCCCGTATAGGACCCGCATCATGGGATCGTGCAGTATCCTGCTGAAATATAGGATTTCGCAGGGATCGAATGAAGGGTAGAGCAACGGGTCGTAACACATCTGAAATGTAATGTCCACTGTTCAAAGTGCCGACAATGCGAACAAGAGGTGACCGGGACGTGTAATCAGTGGCACCCCATACCATGACGCCGGGTGATACGCCAGTATGGCGATGACGAATACACGCTTCCAATGTGCGTGCACCGCGATGTCGCCAAACACGGATGCGACCTTCATGATGCTGTAAACAGAACCTGGATTCATCCGAAAGAATGACGTTTTGCAATTCGTGCACCCAGGTTCGTCTTTGAGTACACCTTCGCAGGCGCTCCTGTCTGTGATGCAGCGTCAAGGGTAACCGTAGCCATGGTCTCCGAGCTGATAGTCCATGCTGGTGGAAACGTCGTCGAACTGTTCGTGCAGATTACTGTTGTCTAGCAAACGTCCCCATCTGTTGACTCAGGGATCGAGACGTGGCTGCACGATCCGTTCCAGGCATGCGGATAAGATGCCTGTCATCTCGACTGCTAGTGATACGAAGTCGTTGGAATCCAGCACGGCGTTCCGATTACCCTCCTGAACCCACCGATTCCATATTCTGCTAACAGTCATTGGATCTCGACCAACGCGAACAGCAATGTCGTGGAACGATATACCACATTCGCGATAGGCTACAATCCGACCCGTATCAAAGTCGGAAACGTAATGGTACGCATTTCTACTCCTTACACGAGGCATCACAACGACGTTTCACCAGGCAACTGCTGTTTGTGTATGAGAAATCGGTTGGAAACTTTCCTCATGTCAGCACGTTGTAGGTGTCGCCACCGGCGCCAACCTTGTGTGAATGCTCTGAATAGCTAATCATTTGCATGTCACAGCATCTTCTTCCAGTCGGTTAAATTAGGCGTCTGTAGCATGTCATCTTCGTGGTATAGCAATTTTAATGGCCAGTAGTGTACTTTCCCGGTGAGCTTATTGCGATACGAGTTGGTATACCTGTTTCTCACTGTGCCCTGTCCACAGCTACGAGACGGAGAACGGCATCGCGGCTGAGGAGACGGGCGCCCTGAAGGCGATCGCGCCCAACGAGGACGGCACGGCGGCGCAGGGCTTCTACTCTTACACGGCGCCCGACGGCACGCCCATCCGCGTCACCTACACCGCCGACGAGAACGGCTTCCAGGCGCAGGGCGACCACTTCCCCGTGGCGCCGCCCATCCCGGAGGCGATCCAGCGCGCGCTCGCCTGGAACGCCGCCCACCCGGAGGAGGAAGTCGAGACTCCAGCCAGGAGGGCCTGAGCTTCCTCTCCACCTCACGGATACACTGCCGAACGTCCACTACCGGACCGTCTTCGACTAACGGAACCTTCTTCGAACCTCGGACACGTCTACTACCCTAGCAACTTCTCTTCGTTTCCCTACAAGACGCATCGCCATGCGTCGATTTCCTTCTAGCGTCATAACAACGCAGTAACTGTGCGACATTGCAGCCCCCGTCTCGTGAGAGTGCGGTGCGCGTCTCGTTCTCAACCTCCGCGCGTCTCTTCTTCGCGAGTTCAGTTCCTCACTCTTATGCTGAACGTTATTTAAGACCTTATATAATTATGTGTATCATTGCATGGCAATAAAGTTTATACTAAGGCCAGTAAAAACTGTGTTTGTTTCTTTCCTTCATTTTTGACATTATAACCTACACTGCTAAAAATTTCTTGAAATTTTGGACTTCCATATTCTTTAAACAATAAATTCTTTCCTTTCCTTTTCGTTTTTGGTGCAGGGAAGAAATAAATTAACCCTTTCACAAAAATTTTTTCACAGTTAAAGATGTTAATGGCTGGATCTTTAATCACTGTCACAGTAAGAACTCATACAAAAAAATATTTGAAGCTGTTTCGTTTTCTGGTGTCATGGAATGTGTGGCTGGTCCCGGCTGAGGTTCGAGTCCTCCCTCGGGTATGGGTGTGTGTGTTTGTCCTTAGGATGATTAAGGTTAAGCAGTGTGTAAGCTTAGGGACTGATGACCTTAGCAGTTAAATCCCATAAGATTTCAAACACATTTGAACATTTTTCTGTTTAGTTTTATAATGCGGAAAGGGGTGATACGTACAGGATTTTCCATAATACCTTCCGGGGCTTCAGAAGACTACAGCGTAAAATATGATACACTTTAAAAACGGACACACACCATCTCATGCAGCATCCGATCAGGTCTGTAACTAACGTAGGTGCTCAACATGGGTGCCATTTGTAACGCAGCAAACGTCAATACGTACGTGTGATTCACAGACGCAAATTTTCCAGGAAGGCGGACCGCCTTCTAAATCAGTTTGTTGTGTTGCCTATTTGCAGAGGCGAATTAATCCGATACAGTAATACGTGGCAAAGGGGCAATAGAAGACAGCACGATCTATAGGCGCAATCTGTAACTACGAAATCCTGCGAACTATTAGCAGGCTTTCCTTTACCTGTGGGACATTGATACATAGCAATAACATGCAGGAAATTTCCACAGGCCATCTGTTAATTTATCCTGAGAAACACACGTCCAAATGGTAGTGGAAAGGTTAAACAATAAGCACAGCTGTTAAACGAGCCAGAATAGAAAAGATCTACGGCAACTGTCGCAGTAAAATAGTCTCAACGTTCTATCCGACCGGAGGCCCTAGTCACACAACATTTACATAGGAATACATAGCTTCGGGCTGTGATAAAACTCAAACTTCAGTTCATTTTATTTACCTCCGCGATTCCACTTTATTTTATTATGTGTTCGACACAATCATAAGAGCAGCTTACAACAGCCTAACCAGTTTCGACCATCAAGTGCTCATCCTCAGACTAAAGGTACATGCTGCATGCACATTCCTTTGCGTTGTCAACGATACTGAAGCCAGCATGTGCCTTTAGTCTGAATCTGATAAGAGACTGGTCGAATCATTTACGTCATAGTGAAATGCTTATGTGACTGTAGAAAAAATATAAAAACAAAAGAACGTATGTCACTTACTTCATTTTCAGGACAATGTATCATTTTTTCAAATGGTTTTATTGTTCCTACATTTCTGTGCACTCTTATTTCCGTTTTATCTACAACAGAGTTGGGCTACGCCAACAGCAACTAGATGTAACTGTAGCGAATGCATTCAAGGCTTAATGAATCCCATATTGTAATGCTCAGAAAAAGTAATTTGCGGATCTGTTTCAACGATCGAAAAGTACTATTTCCGCCTCCGCTGCAGTGCTCTTTGAACAAGCTTTTCAGGTCAGTGACAGGCACTCAACATACAACAGCAAAATGAATCTTCCTTAGCTTTCGACAAGTTGAAACCGATAGTAGTTATATAAAACTATTGCACAGTGAACTGTATTTTATTAAACTTCGAAGCAATTTCATGCTGCTGGGGCCGGCCGAAGTGGCCGAGTGGTTAAAGGCGCTACAGTCTGGAACCGCACGACCGCTACGGTCGCAGGTTCGAATCCTGCCTCGGGCATGGATGTGTGTGATGTCCTTAGGTTAGTTAGGTTTAAGTAGTTCATAGTTCTAGGGGACTTATGACAACAGCAGATAAGTCCCATAGTGATCAGAGCCATTTGAACCATTTGAACCATGATGCTGGCACATCAGAAAAAAGTACGTGCGTTTTTCGGCTTAAGGTTAACCGCAGAAGTTGTGCAAGGAAGGTCACTAAATTAGAGACTAAAACGTGAGGCGTTGTGCCAAACGACTTTCCACTCAGTGGGAGATTTTTTAACGAATCGTAAAATACCTTCACGCCACTCGCCAAATAAGTTTCTATGACGGGTACTAATTTTATAGCACAGTGTCACAGCTGATAAATGCTAGTGAGAGTGTAAAGTAACGACCCAACTTTACATGCGCCTTATATTTACACTAAAATACGATTCACTGTGGTCTCACAACTGGACCTCACAAACTGACTTTTCGTCAGTTTCATCGTTTTTCATTTGTATGTTCGAAATCGAGTCGTTACACAACAATGTAATAAACCAAGGTCAAAATGGTCAAATGGCTCTGAGCACTATGGGACTTAACATCTATGGTCATCAGTCCCCTAGAACTTAGAACTACTTAAACCTAACTAACTTAAGGACAGCACACAACACCCAGCCATCACGAGGCAGAGAAAATCCCTGACCTCGCCAATAAACCAAGGAGTTATTGTAATAAACCAGAGTTGAGCTCATTTACACAAACAGTACTGATGAAAGGCATGTTTCTTGTTTCTAAGCAGACATGGTTATTCTAGTACAGTATTATCATGTGTTACTGTACGCTATCAAGATTCAACCGAAGAGTCACTTACGACTTAATTAATCTGAAAATAGAACATGTACTAGTGTCTGTTACTAGAGGCATTACCATCACAACCAGAAAAAAGAAAACGCTAACGTATGAAAGAACTACTACATATAAGTACATTTGCTCTTCACTTAAATTTCTTGAGTCGCACCTCTCTCCTCCAAATCAATAGCTCAGATTAATTAATATCAATAATTAGAACGACATTATTACAGGCCTTAAGTCGCTCACTCTGGCTCAGAAAGGTGTCTATTATTCAGGAACATACTTGCTCAGTACATGCCGGCAACCATAAATAGTTTAATTACAAACAGAGTGCAGTTTACAATACTAAAAGATTTTGTAATGAACAAAGCCTTATACTCCATCGATGAGTTTATAAACATCATCATACGATGTACGTATTGTTAACGGTACTTCATAGCAATTTAATACCTTACTAAGGTTCGTATCTTCAGTACAGTGGTGCAATCTTTGCTTGTAAGCATTAGAGATTGCTCTTCTTTTTGACGATGCTTGGTTACAATCGGTTGCAGATTGCTTTATAATATATACACAGTTCTCCAACGTTGAATCATTCCGCATAAGATCTACGGAAGGAACTACAGCACATTAGACGTCTTATACGGTAATATCTTCGCTGGCAAGTTGTTCGCTGTATAAACGTGACATTTTGGAAAGATCGCTCTTTCCCTCCCCCCCCCCCTCTCTCTCTCTCTCTCTCTCTCTCTCTCTGCACTCTCTTTGTCTCTCTCTCTCTCTCTCTCTCTCTCTCTCTCTCTCCTTCTATCTTCTGGGGATGATAGCAAGAGAGAGTACCCTTTGCGAAACGTCGAGTTCACACTGTGATCTTATGTGGCAGGGGACGCACTAACATTTTATTGCAGTGACATGCCACGAAAACATTTATAGCCAATACGTACTATATTTTTTCTCTCTATATTTGCATGGATCGGACAGTGTATTTAATCTAAATAGACTCGTGTGTGGGTAGGGGGAGTTTAGAGAAGGTGTAAGATCGCAGCAGTTTTTTGGATATTTGCGAGAGTTCACAGCCATGGAGAGGAGAAAAAAAATTAAAGGCAAAGTAATAGGGAAGAAAGTGTACGAGTATATATCTATTCAGAGAGATAGGTCTCTTCATTAAGAGTTTATTCCGAAACTTGCTGCGATGCAGGTATGCTCGAAGAGCAGTGCGGTATGGTTACCAGTGCTATCGCACGTGGGAAAGGGAAATCCCCAGTCAACAACTACCTTGTGTCACTTCGCCATACCACGAGCTCAGGGCCTTGGACGGCTTCCAATGAAGAGCTCTTTCCCAGGTGGACACTAGAACTGTGTCAGAAACTCGTCTCATACGTTTTTAGTGCCTGACATTTTCCACGGCTGTTGCCATTTGGAGACGTTTGGCTGTGCTGTTCTCCTTGAGGCGAGACCAGGGTTACGTGGGTCGCCGCCTGTCTGTTTTGATAGCTGCTGTTTGTCTGCCTGACTGTGTCGACTGTCAGTTCATAACACTAATACGTATGAGCTTCGTTTCCGCGTAGCAGGCGCGCTCGGGTACAACTACTCACAACGCATAGAATAATTCTTCAATTTCTGTAATTTTTCTGAGAATCTTTATCATTCATGGAAATTTTCTTAATTGACATATTTATAAAAATCATTTGTTATGCTGAGAATAATATATTTAATGTGGGATACGACCATATCTGTGGAACCAATCTGAGGCACACTGGATATAGATGGAAATATCAATCAATAGGTAACCGCATTTAAATACCTAAGTACTGAGTTGCCTAGCACTGGAAATATAGAACAGTAGGTTAGAGAACATGTAGCAGAGGCAAACAGAGTCGTTGGGTGTTTAAATGATGGAAAAAATTTGGACAAAACAAAAAAACTCAAAGTCCTGATGTGATATATTGATAACAAGACGACTCTTAAAAGAAAGTGTCGTGACCATCTCTCCTTTGGCAAACGATTCCGGAACAGTCCCCCATTCGGATCTCAGGGAGGGGACTGCCAAATAGAGGGGGGGGGGGGGAGGTGACCATGAGAAAAAGACTGAATAATCAACGGAACGATAACGTTATTCGAGTCGGGGCGTGGAATGTCAGAAGTTTGAATGTGTTACGGAAGCTACAAGTCTGAAAAGTGTAACGCAAATGCTCAATCTAGATATAGTAGACGCAGTGAAGTGAAACACAGAGAATACAGGGATTTCTGGCAAAGTGAGTATAGGGCAGCCGTGAGTAGTGGCCGCGCGGTTTGAGGCGCCATGTCTCCGATTGCGCGGCCCCTCCCGCCCGAGGTTCGAGTCCTCCCTCGGATATGGGTGTGCATGTTGTCCTTAGCGTAAGTTAGTTTAAATAGCATTTAAGTCTAAGGTTGGATGACCACAGCAGTTTGGTCCCTTAGGAATTCACGCGCATTTGAACATTTTGATTATATGGTAATAGCAACAACAGCAGATAATGGTATAATGAGAGGAGGATTCGTTATCAATAGGAAGGTAGAGCAACGAGCGTGTTACTGTGAACAGTTCAGTGATAGGGTTATTCTTATCAGAATTAACAGCAAACCAACACCGACAACGATAGTTCAGGTCTACACGCTGATGTCGCAAGCTGAAGATGAAGAGATAGAGAAAGTATATGAGGATATTGAAACAGTAATTCAATACGCAAAGAGATATTGAAAACCTAATAGTCATGGGGGACTGGAATGAGGCTGTAGGGGAAGTAGTAGAAGAAAAGTTTACAGGAGGATATGGGCTTGGGACAAGGAATGAGAGAAGAGAGAGACTAATTGAATTCTGTAATAAATTTCAGCTAGTAATAGCGAATATTCTGTTCCAGAACCACAAGAGGATGTATATTTGGAAAAGGCCGCATTATACGGGAAGATTTAAGTTATATTACACCTAGGTCAGACTGAGATTCCGAAATCAGATTCTAGATTGTAAGGCGTACCCAGGAGCAGATGTAGACTCAGATTACAATGTAGTAGTGATGAAGAGCAGGCTGAAGTTTAAGAGATTAGTCAGGAAGAATCGATACGCGAAAAAGTGAGATACGGAAGTACTAAGGAATGGCGAAATAGACATGAAGTTCTCAAAGGCCGTAGATACAGCAATAAAGACTAGTCCAGTAGGCAGTACAGTTAAAGAGGAATGGACATTTCTAAAAAAAGCAATCACAGAGCCTGGAAAGAAAAACATAGGTACAAAGAAGGAAACTGTAAGAAAACCACGTGTAACAGAAGAAGTACTTCGGTTGGACAATGAAAGGGGAAAGTACAATAACGTTCAGGAAAATTCAGGAAATAAATACAAAGGATGTAAATAGGAAGTGCAGCGAAGCTAAGACGAAATGGCTACGTTGTAAAAGTGAAGAAATCAAAAAAGAAATGATAGGCGGAAGGAATGGCTCGGCATATAGGAAATTCAAGTCAACCTTCGGTGAAATTAAAAGTAAGGGTGGTAACATTAAGAGTGTAACAGAAACTCCATCGTTAAAATCAGAGGAGAGAGCGGCTAGGTGGAAAGAGTACACTGAAAGCCTCTATAAAGGGGAAAATTTGTCTGATCTGACAGAAGAAGAAGAGTCAACTTAGAAGAGATTTAAAAGAGATAAGGGATCCAGAGTTAGAATCGGAATTTAAAACAGCTTTGGCAGACTCAAGATCAAATAAGGTAGAAGGGATAGATAACATTCCATCAGAATTTCTAAAATCATTAGGGTAACTGGCAACGAAACGACTATTCACGTTGGTATGTGGAATGTATGAGTGTTGCAGTATACTGTCTGACTTTCGGATAAATATCATGAACACAATTCTAAAGACTGCAAGAGCTGACAGGTGCGAGAATTATCAGACAATCAGCTTAACAGCTCATGCATCCAAGTTGCTGACGAGAATAATATACAAAGGAATGGAAAAGAAAATTAAGGATGTGTTAGATGACAATCACTTTAGTTTCAGGAAAGGTAAGGGCACTAGCGAGGCAATTACGACGTTGAGGTTGGTAATGGAAGCAAGACTGAAGAAAAATCAAGACACATTCATAGGATTTGTCGACCTAGAATAACAGTTCGACAATGTAAAATGGTGCAAGATGTTCGAGATTCTAAGAAAAATGGGGTAAGCTTTAGGGAGAGACAGGTAATATACAATATGTACAAGAACCAAGGTGGTATAACAAGAGTTGACGATCAAGAACGAAATGTTCGGCTTAAAAGGACTGTAAGTCAGGGATGTAATCTCTCACCCCTTCTGTCCAATCTGAGCATTGAAGAAGCGATGATGGAAATAAAAGAAAGTTTCGAGTGGAATTAAAAACCGAGGTGAAAGGTTATCAATAATACGATTCTTTGATGACTTTTCTATCCTGAGTGAAATTTAAGAAGAATTACATGATCCGTTAATGGAATGGATAGTCTAATGAGTACAGAATATGGACTGAGAGTAAATCGAAGAAAGACGAAAGTAATGAAAAGTAGCAGAAATGAGGGCAGCGAGAAACTTAACATCAGGATTGACGGACGTGAAGTAGGGGAAGTTAAGGAGTTCTGCCACCTAGACAGTAAAATAACCAATGACGAACGGAGCCAGGAGGACATCAAAAACAGACTAACACTGGTAAAAGGGACATTCATGGCCAAGAGAAATCCACCAGTGTCAAACATAGGCCTTAACTGGAGGAAGAAATTCCTGAGAATATATGTTTGGAGCACAGCATTGTATGATAGTGAAACATGGACTGTGGGACACCGGAACAAGAGGGAATCGAAGGATTTGAAATGCGATGGTACAGACGAATCTTGAAAGTTAGGTGGACTGATAGGGTAAGAAATGAGGAGTTTCTGCGCAGAATCGTAGAGGAAAGGAATGTATAGAAATAGCTGACAAGGAAAAGGGGCAGGATGACAGTATATCTGTTAAGACACCAGGGAATGACTTCTATGGCGCTAGAGGGAGCTGTAGAAGTGTAGAAGAGGACAGAGATTGGAGTACATTCAGCAAATAATTGAGGACGTAGGTTTCAAATGCTACTCTCCGAAATTAAGAGGTTGGCACAAAAGAGAAATTCGTGGTGGGCCGCATCAAACCAGTCAGAAGACTGATGAAAAAAAAAAAGACCTTAGGACATCATGGAAAGTATATGGAGTATTGCAGGGAAGACGATGTGAGTTAGGAAGGATGGAAGGTTCTAAAGACGGTAAAAAATAAATCACCAACTCGGAAAAGAAAAATGGAGTGACAACCTGTAGATACTATGAGGCTCATTGAAGTATATAGACTGCGAAGAAGGGAAAAAGAAGAAGAAGTACAAGAAAAACGTTGATGGTGCTGTGATGATAACTTGGTATGGGAGCATAACAACAACGACTTTGGCTCTAGTACTGTAATTGTGAAAGACGAGTGTGAATCAAGGTCTCAGTCTTTGTAAACCTGAACTGCAAAGTAAAACGTCAAAAAACTCCTAAAACACACACAAGACAACGGAAATCGTGATGTCAGATGTGAAACGTACAGTAAAACCTGCAATGTAGAGGAAGGATATAATACGATAGATCGCTGGGACTGATTGGTCGCTGAAGTAGAAGGTATGATCCAACCACTCTGCTACACATGAGCCGGCCAAAAACTTAAGTCGTAGTCCAGATACTTAACAAAATTTTCCAGCTTTACCATGCTAGTCCAGCTAAAATAAAGGGAACACCCCCTCTTAAATTTACTTCTGGCCATTTATCATAATAGACAAATGCACTCAGTTAAAATGTGGCTCACAGTGATTTGCATGGCTCAGGCATCAAAAACTGGTGTATCTTCTCTTCTCAGTCATGTATTACAAGACAGTAGCCGGTTCGGATGTGGGTCCTGGACAGTTCATGCCATGGGAGTGGCCGGCATCAGGAACGCAACGGCCGCATAGTTGGCTTCACTACCAGTAGCTGTGTCACTGCCGGCCACTCCTCCTCCCACCAGTACATGGATCTGCGATTCATTTGTGTCATGAGAGCTTGCAGGGGAATGGCACATTGTGTTATGTTTCTTGTAGACGTCTTTGCCTGTTTGGTGTGCTTGTTCTTTTTCTCAAATTCGCACATGACGTAGTACCAAGCACAATGGTGCCAGCTTCTCCCAGTGCCGAAGTAAGAGCAGCTGGTCGTGTATTAGCTGGACCATTTTCTTTGACTGGTACATACAGTTGATTGTATGGCACTAAGGCAATTGAAACAGATGAAAATCTGTTCTGCCTGAAGAGGGCTCATCTGCTCCAGAGTCTTGAGGCTCGCTGAGAGCTTTTTCTGTAAATGCACTCTATTCACGGGAATACCAGTTCTGAAGACAACTCTTTGGCTCATCAGCGTGAAAACTACACTCATGCTCATAAATTAAGGGTAATGCTAATACATGGTGAAACAACGCTCTGGTCGGCGGTTTGCGGGTTTAAATCACCTCGGGGTATGACCAGGCGGTGCTTTTGACTGCGGTCGTCGCACGGTGGCGTTGGTAGCAATCGACATACGCAGAGATGTGTTGGTGCATGTCAGAGTACGGTGCAGCGAGTAATTGTGCAGACGTTTTCAGACGTGCTAATGGGGCTGTGTGTTGAAACTGGCTCAAAGAACACATATTGATGACGTTATGAGGGGTAGAATACTAGGGCGACGGGAGGCTGGGCAAACACAGCAGGTCGTAGCACACAAAGTGTAATCTCAAGATTATGGTAACGATTCCAGCACACAGGAAACGTATCAAGGCGCTACAGTACGTCCACAGAGTACAAGACCACAAGAAGATCGGTACAGCCACAGAGTACTGCAGGTAGCCTTTCTCGGGTCCTTACCGCAGCCACTGGAACAGCTGTCTCCAGACACACAGTCTACAGACGACTGAACAGACATGGTTTATTCGCCCAGAGACCTGCAAGGTGCATTCCACAGACCCCTGGTCACAGGAGAGCCCGTAAAGCCTGGTGTCAAGAACACAGTACATGCTAATTGGAACAATGGTCAGGTTATGGTTCGAATGGTTCAAATGGCTCTGAGCACTATGGGCTTAACATCTGTGGTCATCAGTCCCCTAGAACTTAGAACTACTTAAACCTAACTAACCTAAGGACATCACACACATCCATGCCCGAGGCAGGATTCGAACCTGCGACCGTAGTAGTCGCGCGGTTCCGGACTGAGCGCCTGAACCGCTAGACCACCGCGGCCGGCAGGTCAGGTTATGTTCACGGGTGTAGTCTGAACAGTGATTCTCGCTGAGTTCTCATCTGGTGTGAATCAGGAACCAGATACCAACCCCTTAATGTCCTTAAAAGGGACCTGTATGGAGATCGTGGTTTGATGGTGTGGGGTGGGATTAAGATTGGTGGACGTACACCCCTGCATGTCTTTGACAGAGGAACTGTAACAGGTCGGGACGTCATTTTGCACCAGTATGTCCGCCTTTTCAGGGATGCAGTGGGTCCCACCTTCCGCCTGATGGATGATAACGCACGGCCCACTCAGCTGCCATCGTGGAGGAGTACCTTGAAACAGAAGATGTCAGGCGAATGGAGTGGCCTGCCTGTTCTCCAGACCTAAACCCCATCTAGCACGTCTGGGATGCGTTCGGTCGACGAATCGCTGCACGTTTTCAAACCCCTACGACACTTCAGGAGCTACGACAGGCACTGGTGGAAGAATGGGAGGCTATACCCCAACAGCTGCTCGACCACCTGATCCAGAGTTGGCCAACCGGTTGTGCGGTCTGTGTAAATGTGCGCGGTGATCATAGCCAATATTGATGTCGGGGTACATGGGCAGGAAACATTGGCGTTTTTAGCACATGTGTTTCGGGGACGGTTTTCTGAACTTATCACCAATACCGTGGACTTACAGATATGGGTCGCTTGTGTTCCCTATGTGCCTATGATATTAGCGCCAGTTTTGTGAAGTGCCACGTTGCATGGCACCACATTCTGCAATTATCCTTAATTTATGAGCATAAGTGTATAAAACAGTGATGTGAAACTCAAATGTTGAAATCCAGAAAATGAAATGTAAAACATAAAACGCTAACGTCTTCATAATTCTAATCTAAAATAACACTGGACCAGTCTAAAAGCTAAGCTGCAGATCTCTTCCAGTCTTGGTATAAAACATTGGAATCATCCGCACCGATCTCTAAAGGCATCCCTCTCTATGAATCCCGTGGGGCTCGTTGCTCATTGTTGACGACGAGAAAGCATTACAGTCCTGTCGCACCATGAGCAAGAGTCACCTGATTAGGCGTGGCTAGGAACTGGGCTGGTTTAATGGTCCTAGCAGTGAGTCGAATGTCCTCATGGTGCATCACGTTCAACATTTCTAAGATCGTCCGGACCCATACACCGTAGACCCATAATAAATCTAAGGTGGCATGGGAGTCCTGTATAACTTCTGAATGGAAGCGCGGCCTGCTCGCCTTGTCCTGCATCTAAGACATCTGAAAACAATGTGAGCCTTGAAGAACGATCTGTGGAGGTCTCCAAGGTGATGAAACCATGTAGGTATAGAGCGAAATATTAGCCCGAGAAAGCTCACCGTGTCTTGAAAATGAAGAACAGCTCAGGAGAGCTTAACACGTGAACGTTTGAAAGGAACGAACACAAACTTCTCAATGAAGGAATTAAAATTCCTCTTCCCCGCGCATTCCTTCAACCGTCGCATTGTCAGATACAACTAACGAGTTGTTGTAGCAGGGTCCGAGGGGCAACAAATGGTAGAGAAGTCATCAACAAACAACACTGGACAGGAACTATCAGCGTTCTACTATTAACAGTGGGATACCTTTATCTTGCTCCGATGGTCAGAGAGGATACCACCGAGTAGATAAGTAAGGTATTGTGGTGAGAGGAAGTGAAGGGTAGGGAAGATCTCTAAAACATCACCATTAATCGAAGTACTGGAGGACAGTACGCCTTTATGTAGCTCTCGAAAATATACACAGTTAGTAATGCTGGCGCAGGAAAGCATATTCTACAGCTGCTTCCAGGAAGGCCAGGTTATAAAACGTGGAGTTCCACCACCTGTAGCCACAATGACGGTGACTGATCTGAATGGATTCTAACATTCGGACAAGGTGGCGGTTAACAACCCGCTCCAAGGTCTTTTACACGCAGCTAGCGTGGACAACACTACCATAAGTACTTGGGGATGTAAGGTCCTTCCAAGTTTTTAAAAGTAGGATTAAAACTGCCTCTCGCCACGAATCGTGTGAAAGCGTCCTGACTCCGAAATGAGGCTAAAGAGGGCGAAGAGTAGTTCTTTGCTTCGCCAGGCGATTTGTCGCAAAATACTCTGTCTTGCCGTATGTCATGACCTGCAGAACGCAGATATCTCCTCCGTCATACAATGGTTTCTGTGTTACAGTACCAAACAGCCTAAATAACGAATAATAAATTGATTCAAGCGAAGAGCCGTCTCTGCAGAGCCGAATATTGCGTCTTGAAACTATTCAAATTATTTAAATATCAAAGAAATAAGATCTTAAAGCAACTAACCCCCAACGCATAGCCTTTAAAGATTAGTACCCCCGTGTATAAATCAACTTCAAACGTCTAATAATTTTAGAAACGAGTAGATAAATATTTTTAGGGATGCAACAAATTGGATAATGGCGAGACTGATGCACATTTGATACCAATTTGATATCCAAATTAATAAAATGGTGACAGCTTATTCACTCATAACCTTAACCTATTGTCCTGATAAGTGGCTTATGAACCCTTGAGGATTGATAACGACGCTCTGGAGATAATCCGTCCTTCTGAGAGACCACCCTCCCTCCCATTCTTCTCCCCCATCCCTCTGGGAAATCCCCATCCTCTCTCCCCTACCCCACACTGATCCCAGCACACTTCTGATATGGAATTGATTGACTAATTAATGAAACGATACATTGATCAATCCCTCCTAATTTAGGAAATTCCCAAGCGCTCCCTTCCTAAATCCCGCTTCCCCTCCCCTCTCCACCTGGAAATTGGCGATAAAAAGGCTCGATCCGTGCTGGACTGGCGGAAATTCAACTACATTGCAGAGAGTATAATAACAAATTGTTTATCTACAAAATTGGTGAGCAAACACAAAAATGTTCCAACAAGACAACACCTGAATTCTGCAGCTGTGTAGTTACGTAATTAGGATATGTAGTTGCTGCACAAGAAAGTACTTGCATCTTCCTGTCCAACAGCTCAGCATAGACTGAATGTTTTCTGAGTTAATAACTTCTTTTCAATGTATTTTACAAGACTTGCCTCTTCCCAAACCACAGAGAAGCTTTTTGTGCCCAATAAAAGAAAGCCCCAGCAAACTCAATTATTACACCCTCTGTAATGTAGTTGAATTTCCTGTGTGTAAGCCTTGGGATCAAGCAGACCCCATCTCTTTTCCTTGTCAATTTCCAGGTGGAGTGGGAGGGGGAAAAATGGAGGGGAGGTACTTTAGTTAATTTGTCAATTACTTTCATATAAAAAGTGTCCTTGTAACGTCATGGGTTAGGGGAGAGGGGTTGGGGATATGGCAGAGGGGTGGGGAGGAGGATGAGAGTGGGATGTTGTGGGAGGTTTCTCAGAAGGACAGATTATTCCCATGGTGTCATAAATCAATGCTCATAGGTTCATAAATCAGTTATCAGGACATCAGATTAAGGTTATAAATCAATCAGCTGACACAATATATTAATCTGCGTATAAAATTGATATCAATAACGCACCAGTACCGCCATTACCCTATTACTGGTGTATGAGTTGCAAATATTTGAAACATATGTGTGCAGTTTGTTCGAATTGGCTAGCTGCTCTCATTCTAAAATATTGGTTGATCATAATCTTAGTAACTTGAATGCTGTGAAGTAGGCTGCCTCATTACACATACAATGTTTCTGGCTTTCATACTTGTATTAAACCTTAATGTAACATTATATCTTATAATGAGTAGAACATGACCGGAATTTAAATTTTTGTATTCAGTAAATAATTTTGTCAATTACAGAAAATCTAATCAGCAACTAGTATTCGGAGACCGTTTTAGTCGTTTCGTGATGCGAGTTACTTCACAGTTAACTTTACACTCATACACATTACAATCATTTCATGTTGTTGAACACACTCCAGTTGAAAGAAGGGTTTCAGGGTACAGTGCAGCTAAAGTGGAGCCAATGAGTTTAGTTTGAGGCTACTCGGAATTAATTTTTATTTTCTTTTAGAACAGCACGAAACAGTTCACTACTGTAACAGTACAGAAACTCTCTAATTCTGAATTGCAGTTTTACAAAGAAATACCTTTAAAATGTTCCGGCCTCACTGCAATTAAATGTTAAAGTTAAGATATGAGCAAAGAAATGCACAACAAATGATCTTCAACGAAAGTAGAAAGCTGACTTAAAATTTGGTTATCAAAACTGGTTAACGATTGACGGGAAACAATCTTTGGTAACATGACCACTTAATTTGAAATACACTCCTGGAAATTGAAATAAGAACACCGTGAATTCATTGTCCCAGGAAGGGGAAACTTTATTGACACATTCCTGGGGTCAGATACATCACATGATCACACTGACAGAACCACAGGCACATAGACACAGGCAACAGAGCATGCACAATGTCGGCACTAGTACAGTGTATATCCACCTTTCGCAGCAATGCAGGCTGCTATTCTCCCATGGAGACGATCGTAGAGATGCTGGATGTAGTCCTGTGGAACGGCTTGCCATGCCATTTCCACCTGGCGCCTCAGTTGGACCAGCGTTCGTGCTGGACGTGCAGACCGCGTGAGACGACGCTTCATCCAGTCCCAAACATGCTCAATGGGGGACAGATCCGGAGATCTTGCTGGCCAGGGTAGTTGACTTACACCTTCTAGAGCACGTTGGGTGGCACGGGATACATGCGGACGTGCATTGTCTTGTTGGAACAGCAAGTTCCCTTGCCGGTCTAGGAATGGTAGAACGATGGGTTCGACGACGGTTTGGATGTACCGTGCACTATTCAGTGTCCCCTCGACGATCACCAGTGGTGTACGGCCAGTGTAGGAGATCGCTCCCCACACCATGATGCCGGGTGTTGGCCCTGTGTGCCTCGGTCGTATGCAGTCCAGATTGTGGCGCTCACCTGCACGGCGCCAAACACGCATACGACCATCATTGGCACCAAGGCAGAAGCGACTCTCATCGCTGAAGACGACACGTCTCCATTCGTCCCTCCATTCACGCCTGTCGCGACACCACTGGAGGCGGGCTGCACGATGTTGGGGCGTGAGCGGAAGACGGCCTAACGGTGTGCGGGACCGTAGCCCAGCTTCATGGAGACGGTTGTGAATGGTCCTCGCCGATACCCCAGGAGCAACAGTGTCCCTAATTTGCTGGGAAGTGGCGGTGCGGTCCCCTACGGCACTGCGTAGGATCCTACGGTCTTGGCGTGCATCCGTGCGTCGCTGCGGTCCGGTCCCAGGTCGACGGGCACGTGCACCTTCCGCCGACCACTGGCGACAACATCGATGTACTGTGGAGACCTCACGCCCCACGTGTTGAGCAATTCGGCGGTACGTCCACCCGGCCTCCCGCATGCCCACTATACGCCCTCGCTCAAAGTCCGTCAACTGCACATACGGTTCAAGTCCACGCTGTCGCGGCATACTACCAGTGTTAAAGACTGCGATGGAGCTCCGTATGCCACGGCAAACTGGCTGACACTGACGGCGGCGGTGCACAAATGCTGCGCAGCTAGCGCCATTCGACGGCCAACACCGCGGTTCCTGGTGTGTCCTCTGTGCCGTGCGTGTGATCATTGCTTGTACAGCCCTCTTGCAGTGTCCGGAGCAAGTATGGTGGGTCTGACACACCGGTGTCAATGTGTTCTTTTTTCCATTTCCAGGAGTGTATTTGATTTTAATCTAGTTACCAAGTTATCTGAAAACACATAAATCTTCTTTCAGATTCATTGCAATCACCAAAACGTACTGTTAACATCTTAATTAAGGAATTTACAAACACTCAAATTGAATTACAGAGTTGTTGAATCTGGCAGATCACAAAGAGCATCGGACGTTTAGTTAATTCGGCCACGTGACCCGAAGGACGGGTTGACTAACAATAGCTTGGTCTAAAAGAACGGAAAGAAATATTAACACAACGATAAATTTAACACAAGGCTTCTTCAGAAGATAACATGGGAGACAAGCTTTGCAGTATAAGACAATAAACTGGCGTTTGGACGCAAGTTTTACAAACTCTCAAGAACAGAGTATCTATAAACAAATTCTAATGGTTAACTTACCCACACAAACGTAATTCATAATATGTCTTTCGGACTGCCCCTTCAGTGGACAGAGAACCCCCAACTTCAGACATGCTTTCAAAATTCTGGTTAGTAAATGTATACAGAATAAAATTACAAGGGGTAAGATAAATAAGAAATTTTGTACTATTGTATTCTCACGTCACTGCTTTTCATCTCATTTCAGACAACCACTTGTAATATAAATATTCAAAACCAGCTCTGAATGCTGATTTAATATCAAAACTTTTTCCCTTAAAATTTTAAACACAGGTATGCATGCTTAATTGCTTTGTAGAGATCTCACAACCAAAGGAGTGTACGCCTTTAGCACATTATTCAATGCACTTAACGTGACTGACTGAATTTTTATGAAATCTTCGATGTCCCCATACACCGTAACACAAGTGTAAATTTTGAACCACACAGTCACAACGTTAAAATAACAATCAGGGCACTGCCAGAGCAACTAAGTGAATCCCCGGCGATGCACTTTGTTGGCAACAAAGTAGCACCGGACAAAATGATTTCAACGCCGCAACCAGCACGGACTACGAAGCCGGTTGAAGGTCAGCTCTGCAGTAGCAAGGTAGCTCACCATTTAACATTATTTCCAGTTGGCAACACCAGAGGCACAGACAGGTAGGAGGCACCGCACCACCCCACCACATACTACGGCGGGCGCAAGCAGGCACCAACAACCCACGAACAGCGACTGCATCTGCTCCGTTAACACTGCCTAACTCCAGTGCCGCTAACTAGGAAGGCCCAGAGTAGCACCTACCATTAGAGTCGCGAGTATTATCCATAAAAGAACCTCATAGAGGAATGCTAAAAAAAAATTTCATTTACCAAAGAATGATGTATCACTCCAGTTTCTACGTTTACATCTGTACTCCTCAAGCCACATTATGGGATGTGGTTACTGGTCATAAACCTCGGTATGAGCTCAAATTTCTCTGATTTTTTCTCCTAGTGGTCATTTCAGGGGCTACATGGGAATAGTGGTGGGGAACATATAGTCACAGAATTTCGAGAGCAACCTTCTCCGCAGTATGCAACGTCTCCCTTGTAGTGTATACCACAGAAATTTTTTCAGAATCTGTTAGCGGTCTCGTGCCATCAGAACAATCCCCTGAACGAAACGTGCCGCTCTTCATTAGATTTTCCCTATGTATTGTATTGACCATATTTGGAAAGAGTCGCAGACTGTTAAATAAAACTCAAAAATCTGTTGAACAAGTCTTTTGTGAATCACTTCTTTCGTAGATGAGTTACATTTCCTTAAGATTCTTCCAATGAATGTCAGCCTGTTATCTGCTTTCACTGTACCTTTTTTATATTACGGTGAGTTGTGCCACATGAAATGCGTTGCAGTGGTTTGCTTTGCTGGCTGGCATGCTGCAGGACACTGTTCAAACCATATTACGGCAATATACGTCTGTAATATTCTGGAATATTTTATTGTGCATACATAGAGAGTTTTGTTCTGCTTGAATGATAGTTTCCTTAATAAGCGTGCTTTGAGTGTTAAGTGCAGAGCTTCTTTGACAACCCCGCTTTCTAATTAGGCCTTATTGTAGCTACGACGTGGCATTGTTTGGTAGAGACGACGGCTGCTTCAAAACATCCACATCACCATCGCTCCAGTTAGCCATTGTAAAAACTGTCGCCTACACGAACAGGAACCGGAATGAAGGCGGTACATTTTTCTCAAGGATCGTAAATTATAGAGACCAATGGACTGCAAGCTAGTAGTAAGCCGGTTGCACATTTCATATATAATTTACCGAACACGCTGGAGAGGATCCGACGAAGTGACTGAAAGGATTTGACGGTAGACAAATACAACAGGTGGGAGGTGGGATGACGTGATGTGTATCATAGATGTGTACTTTTGCTTGAATGGCACAGTCCAGCACTATTCGTATTTCGCGAACAACGAAGGGAAGCTGAATAGATGGGACAAATTCCAGGAGAAACTGACGATAATGTTTTGTGACAATTGTTCGTTTAGCGGAAGAACTATTGAAGAACAGCACCCAACACGACGAGCAAATGACAGTCTTATACACAGAATGCTTCGTCCCGATGCCACATTGTGAATTCGAATGTAACACAAGCTATCTCTCACGCCTGATTATTCGCATGAGCGGAAAGAAGAAGAAGAGGGGTGCTTCTAGTGAAGAATTTCACCACAACAGACCAATTCGTCACGTGATTTCATGGTATCGAGAAAATACAACTTAAAAAAAATAGTCGGAAGAAAGAGGTAAGATCAGCCCCCGAAAATGGTCACTACAGCAATTTTGGAAATCATACATGTCTTCTACACGCCAGGCAGTGAGAGGAAAGGTACAGCAGTTTCTAGCAGAAGGATGCTAAGTCTCTGGAGAATCTCATAGGAATCTTATTCCGTCCACTACTGAACGACTTTAATTCACTTTATGTTACGCTATCACTTATCTCAATACCGGCCATTTAGACGTCCATGTTATGCATCATGATCTTCCTTGATGAAACAGTTTCGGAATGCTGGAGTTAGTGCTTCGGTCTGCTCTATATCATCTTCCGTTTCATTTAGGTGCCAATATGGTTACTGAGTCTCTCTAGGGATCACAGCTTTATCGTAGCACTGATCGTGCAGACGGAGAGGTTCGTGTGTTCACGTGAATCTGGTGGCTATGCCGGTTGCAGCACTGACATGATTTCCTAAGATAGACAGGTCTCCGAGAGTGAACTTGACGAAGAGTGTGTGCAGAGCCCCATCTGTTTACATATCATTTCCAAAATCCTGTCCCACCAAGATCCCTACATGCACTGTCCAACATGTGATGTGATTTGTGCGTGGCATATGGGAAGATATGTCGTGAACGGAGCCTCAGGGATACCGGGCGGCCTCGTGTGCAATACACGAGCGTGGGGTTTCAATGGTATGGACGTGGTATGTGCCCGGTTCTTGTGCGATCAAAGGGAGAACACAGACTTGATGATACCGAAAATCCCCCAACATCAAATGTTCAAATAACGGAAGCTGTTTCGGTGGCTGGATCAGAGGACACATCAGAGCAACAATCTGAAAACATTACTGAGAACAAGGACCAGATCAAGATCAAAGCCTTTTCTACGTAAAAAAATTTAAGAGGACAGAGAAAAAGCGAGGGAGAGAATGGCTTCTGAAGAACAAATGGATGAATTTGAAAGATCTCGAACCGAAGATCTCCAAGTGAAGACTCATACTGAGAGGGTCAAGCAGACTGCTTCCGCTTCCCAGAGAGAGATTAATGCAGTAAAGGTGGAATTGAATACTCCCACTTCCCAGGATAACCGGATCCAGAAAAAAGGCGAGTCCAGAAACAAGGATCCAGGCAATCCAGCATCGAAACACTCTAGTTGATATCACCTGACGACAGGAAGAGCTAGTTTAGACAGCTCTCTTGAAAAATATTAGGGAGGACACATACCACGGCCCGAAATTCAGTAGGGTCCGTCTGGACGTAGGTACTCCAATCTTTGGAAGTTGATGGAAACAGAAGATTGGCTGAAGGAGATGACGCCGAAGATATCTCTGTGAGAGGAGACGAAATTGCTGGTCAAAGCAGCAAGAAATTTCAAGACCGCGAAGATATCACACTGGATACCTAAACTATTTAACGATGTTCCTTCTTAGCCGAGCGGTCCGAGCGGTCTAAGGCGCTGCAGTCCTAGACTGTGCGGCTGGTCCCGGCGGGGGTTCGAGTCCCCCCACGGGCATGTGTGTGTGTGTGTGTGTGTTGGTCATTAAGATAATTTAGGTTAAGTAGTGTGTAAGCTTAGGGACTGATGACCTTAGCAGTTAAGTCCCATAAGATTTCACACACATTTGAACATTTTTATGTTCCTTCGACTTTCTCTCCAGTGCCAGTCTGTTCATCTCACAGAAACACTTGTAACCAACGATCGCAATTGTTTATTCGATGATCTCTGTCCTCCCCTTTGGTTTGTACCCCTCGTAGCTCTTTCAAGTACCACGTAAGTTATTTCTTGATTTCTTAATGCATCATCCGCCACTTCTGGCGATGTTTTACATATGTTCCTCTCCCCTTCAATTCTACTCAGAACCTCTTCACTTCTTATCAGTCCACCTAATGTTGAACGTGCATCTACAGCACCACATTTCAAACGCCTCGTTTCCGGTATCCCCGCAGTCAGTGATTAACTATCATACAATTCTGTGCCCAAACACACATTTTCAGAAAATTATTTATCATAATAAGAGCGATGTTTGATGCTAGCAGCCTTTTCTTGATCACTGATCTCGTCTCTGCGTGTGCTAGTCCGGTTTTTATATCCTCCTTGCTTCGTACGTCATATGTTTTTTTTTGGTGACGAAGTAGCAGGCTTCCTTCACATCGCGGCATCGTGGTCCCCCCGTCTGACTTTACCTTTATGGATAATATCATCTCTGTTACTCCTAGTTACTTTCGTCTATTTTCGGTGCATTCTAAATTCCCAGTGAGCACTTGTTTGTTCATTCCATTTAAGAGGCCCTGTGATTCTTCCTTACTTCCACTTCGAGCGAAACTCATCATTGGTATCCTTTCTCCATGAATCTTATACCCACTCCTGGTCCTTTCTCTTAATTCTGCTATTGCTTCTATGACTTAGATATAACACTAGGGGGAAGGACTAAATTCCTTTTTATACCCGACGTCAACCGAGAATTTCGTTCTTGATCTTCATTTCATATTTTTACTCTTGGTGCTTCCCCAGTGTCTTACCTTTTCTGAAGTCTTGCTTCCGTTCGCAAGCACACAGGAACCACCTCTCTTGTGCCTTTACCCTTCCTAAAGCCAAAGTCATAGTCATCTAAAGGACTTCAGTTTTCTTTCGATTCTTGTATGAATTATTCTTGTCGCTAACTTGGATGATTGTAGTGTTTAGCTGCTTTCGGGATAGTTCTGGCACTTTATCACCCTTGCTGTATTCGTCATAATGTGGAGGACACTTTTCCGAACGTCTGATGGCATGTCTCCAGATTCAATGATGCTACAAATCATCTTGAATAGCTGCTGGGCTCCACTTTCCCTAATGATCTGAGAAATTCTTAAAGATGGTAGTCTATAATCTTAATCACACCGTGCTACACAGCTGATTCATGCTAATAAAATCCACCGCAACTGCGTTAAGATACATTTGCTATGTCACGGACGGTTCTTTCAATGAACATCATCGGATGACACTGCCAACAGTTTTCGTAACGAATTCTCACTGAATTGTTCCGATATCATGATTCATTTGTTACGTAGGCTGTTGACAGTGTCAAATGATGACGGAATGAACCAACCATGACACGACGTTTACCGATTACAAATTTTTCAGCGTTTTGTTCGAGGAAGATTTTCAATTCGCGACTTCTAATCCAGAGATTCTATTCTTGAGGAATAGAACATTAATACAGCTGTGCAGGCTCTTATTAATATCAGAACGTAGTCTATTCCTTCCACCTAATTTGATCACATATGTTCCAAAACTGCTGTAAAACTGTACCCCGTACGTCTTCAACTCTCACTTCATCACCTTCCCGAAGCCCTTCATTGTTCTCTTTCCAGCGATCCTCTAAGTCAGTCAGTTACAGATTTTTCAAATATACAGAATGGAGTGGAGCGGTGATGTTCAATGTCTAGAAGACAACAGAATCACTAAAACTGCTTTCCAGTACTCTTCCAGAAGAGAATAAAATATTGGCAGCCGTTTAAATGAGGACGTGATCAATTATGAGGGAAAATAGGTTACAGTTCAAGAGTCGGAAAATAAGTGTCAATTCTTAGTAAAGCCTATGCGGAACCGCAAACTTAAGCATTTCACCACTCTCCGCAAGTATTCGGAAGTCGAAAAGATGGTTGAGGCGGTATGAAAAGAGTGATCGCAGTTCAGTAACACATACTGTATTTCTTAATAGCCAACGCTGCCTGTAGCATTTACAAAATATGTTAGTCTGTCAGGGATGCAAGCTCCCGCACTCAGATGGAATTTCTAAAGACTTGTTTACTTTTTCTGGAGAAATCTTATTAACTTGAGACGTCGTGGTTTTCTCATTCGTAAACAGAATGCTGTGGACTTTAATCGCTTTTTATTACGTATTCGCATCATGAGAATGGATACGTGTTAAGTGGGACTGGGGGAAGTGTCACATTGAGAGATCGCGAGGAATCTTTAATGCCATAAACATCGCCATTATTATTGTGAATAACATGGTTTTGGCATTTAAGGTGAGCGTGATTCTAGTTATCGAAGTTCGGGAAATGTTCAGCTACGTGTTTGTCATTTAGGAATAATTACAGGCAATGAAGAAGGTAACGTATAGAAATAGTTACTTTTCGTGGTCTTTGCTTAAGAAAATGTACCTCCGATTTCTATGAGCAAACAGCCACAAAAAGCTTGTAGCTTTTCACCTAGTGACATTTTAAGGGTGATATTCTAAGGACTACATAGGGTGCCAAATACTGGTTTTGCCGACGATATATTTTGATTTTATCTTCTTTTTTGGGAGTGTTGCTGTTGTTTCATTTAAGGGTACGTGCGCTACTTACACATGGTCTGCAGTCAATGAATAAATGTAGCTATTTAGTTTAAAACAGTCTGCTACATTGCAAATGTCAATGGAGAAAATAATCTGTTGACTTACTGGAAGCCTTGAGTAATTCATACTGGGCTAGATAGTCTGAATGTGATGTATTGTACGTGATCTATCATATAGGGTGTTGCAAGGTGTCAGGCAAATCCGACACCTTCCATGAAAACCCTGACATGATAAGCAAATCCAGTAGTATGGCACATAGCTCCGAATAAATCGTGACATTAAATTAACCAAAGTAATACGAGTAACGAGTGAGCAAATGGAATACCACAGATTAACACAAGAATGCCTAAATGCATGTCATACCTTCCCACTGTGAGACAGGCGCAGTTCCGAGGGGAGAAACAAGAACAGAAGCCGAGAGAAGAACTGTGTTAAGCTAGAAGGCCCTAAGATAAGGGACGGACACCCACGTTGCCAGCTAACCACCAGGACCACCTCCCAGCCCATGTTAAAAGCTGGAGCCCTCCAGAAGAACAGTATAGATCTTACGATAACACTAAAAGGGCCACACCAGCTGCAAGTATTGGCATGAGGCTTTTTCGCGTCCCTGTTACGTTGCAAACGTTAAAAAAACATTGCCCCACCACGAAAAGTATAACGTTTCTCATTGGATAGACAGAAATTTTGTAGGCGGAGCTTAAGGTTAACATTGAGACCCTGATTGGTCAGATCAAAACACAGCCAGATAGTTTTTTTTAAACCAACTTCGGTAAATTGTAGTAAGGAGAAGTTAGGAGAGAGTTGCTTCCGAGACGGCGAGATGTGAGGAGCTGCGCCGCCCTGACGCTGCCTAAACACCGACAAGGTAATGAACGCACGCGATGCCGCATTTTTGAGCGCATAAGGCTTCACTCAGAACTGCAGAAGTCTCATCTGTTACATCCCCTTTTTACATAATACTAGTGTCGATCGCCAATTAAATCTCATGGTATTCACATTTGCTACGTGAAGAAAAAATCTGAAACGCGATGGTTTTTCTGTTATATAATTATTGAGAAGCCACATCAGCCACTGTAATTTACTGCAAGTTAGATAAGTAATTAAAGATAATTGAGGGTCACTTTAGACCATTTTGATAGTTTTCTCTTTTGTGAAACTCAATTTAGACCTAGATTATAGATGTGATATGGCATAGGTCATCCTTCGATCCATTGTAGAACTTGGAAACCCATTCAGGGAATATTCGTTCACATTTTTGTTGAACGCAGTTGGTTTTTATCATTCTATATTAAAACATTTCCTTTTATCAATAGTGCAATTAATAAACAAGGTTTTGTGAGTAGAATAAAATTTCCAATGGTATACTTAACTACTTTTTCGACGTTATTTTACCAGCTAACTAAAAATTGGAAAACCTTGAACCCCTTCCACTAAATTTAGTTAGTATTAAGATCTTTTACAGGGAGCGCAGTGGAGCTGACGCTGAAACCATTAAGTATTTGGTTATATCATCGCTAGTCTCACTGAACTCTTCTGAACTCTACATGTCATGTGTGGTCTGGCGTCTCCTTACCAGCAACAGGTCCCAGGTTCAAACTAGTCAATTCCCTAAAAAACACGCTCAGAGCGTCGTTGCGCGAAAGTGGTAGGGAGACACGACTTAGAACAGACAGACACCACACAAAACGTTAGAGTGTCACAAAAAAAACCGACAACACCTACTAAGTAGTGGGAGAAGATACACTGATCGGTTTTCAATAGGAAACCTGTATCTGGACAGGCACGGCTTGGGCGCTGGAGAACTTCGACGTCTGATATAGCTGTGCGTTCCTTATTAAGCCAATAAATCCAACGCGCGTAGCACATCGCACACTCTACATTACAAACGGGCTAGGAACAGCGTACCTGCTTCATCAGTCTAGAACCTACTTCGGTGGTACTGATCCACACTCGTATGAGACAACAAGTGCGATTGTCTTTGAAGCATTTCAGTCGCTCCGAGGACTCGAGTAATAAGATCCTCCGCTTACGTTAGAGGCTTGCCTTACACCACACTCTTCATACTAACCCATAGAAAATAGTCGAGAGGTGCCAGATCTGGCGACCGTGCTGCTCGTGGAACAGACCCATCACTACCAGTCCACTGACTGGGATACGTGACGCTGAGGCGACTCCGCACATCGACATCGAAGAGTGTTGGAGCTCTTCGTGTTGCAGCCACACGTCCATCCTAACGTCTAGTGGCTCTACATCAAATCTAGTATGCAGAACATCTCTAATAAATTTGTGGTAGATGGGTCCTGTTAGTCTGTTTGGCAGTAGATGTGGCCCAGTGATACGGTTAAGAGTTACCCGGTCCCGATGTTAATACTGACCCTGTATGCTGATTTTGAATAACCTGCGCAAGCACGCATTTTGTGCTAGTTTAATATGCCGTCTCTAGTAAACGTGCATTCATCTGTGAATAGCACCAAGCTCGGGAAAAGTGGCTAGAGCAGGCATTGTTGTAAATACCACAGCGCAAATTGTGGCCGTCAAGGATAGTCCTCCTCCCGTAATTTCTGGGAGTTCTGCAGATGGTACAGATCGAGCGTGTGTTAATGGACAACATGCCACATGCCACTTTTAGCCGTGAGTAGTGCCTATGCCTCCTGCCGAGTTCTGGTGGCTGGATCCTCTTCAGACATTGTTAGCACTTTCTCCTTCAATTGTGCCGCTCGAACCGATCGTGGAGAACCCGCACCATGCTTTCGCATGTAGCACAGGGCAAACAGTTAACTGGGGATAATATTCGTAAGTACCAAGCACAAAGCTCTATAACACACCTCATGCAGGAAATAACTACGTGCAACTTCCCGGCTTCATTGGCGCGTCTCGCGTTGGCCGCGAAAGTGGAACGTTGTGGGGTACGTGTGTTTGTAAAACGTTCCGCATACGAGCTTGCAGCAGCTCTCCCACTGCAATCCTCTTTGCCATACGCAAGTACGATGCCGGACAGTTCCACAGCACTGTACCGATACGTGCCGCACTACAGTCAACAATGTCACTCCACTGGAATGTCACACAATGTCCGTAGTAGCATGCGCCCAAGGGCTCTGTGGAGGAATGTAGCGCGTGCGCAGGGACATTATTCGGTTCAAGTCGTCCATCTGCAGTACGCAGAGGGCTAAAGGGTTGCATACCTTCCGTATCAGGTACGAAAAGGATCGGAACAAACCGTCGAAGCCGAAACCGTGTGTTTCCGGACCGTGTTCCTTCTTGAAAACCGGTAAGTTTGTCGTTTTCTTTTATTTTCTTATTTTTGAGGGGAGGGGGCGGGGGCGGGGGGGAGAGGGAAGACCAAACTGTATTCGCCTGAACCGCAATCGGTTCACAATATATTTCAGGATATCAAGAGGAGACAATAACATTCAGTAAACGTTTCACAGCAAATAAGGGAGACGATTAAAGAAATATAAAAGGAAATAATAATAAAACCGCATGGAGCACTAATTATTAAGATACAGAACACAGGTTGACAAAATAAGGCACTTGAAGAAGCAAGATTATTTTCGTTTGTGTTGAGTACTATAACGAGTCTCTTCGACGACTTCATTAGAGAAACTAGATACTGTTGAACATGAAAGAATGCAGTATACTAAGCAGATAACGGACTGTGTTGAATTTAGTGTGTATGTACGGAATAATTCAAGAAAAAAGAAAAAAATTGAACAAAACCAAGAAAAAGTCCTCTCGTTTTGAATATTTTGTTATAGCCCGGCTACGATATCAAAACGACTATAAACATGCAAAGACTAGCGTCTCTATTGTGCATTCGACTGTTTGTTCGCATAGAGGGGCGTTAGTGAGCATCCACATCAACACTGATACACCTTCCCCTAAGACACTCCCACTCGAGTCGACCTCATTCCTTCAGCAGTAAGTATAGCAATCAGTTAGCATTAGTTTACAGTACATCGTCTGCATCTAGAAGTGTGTTTTCACACCTGATCAGTTTCATACCCTATCACCTGGTAATGGGACTGAAGCAGGACATTGGAACTGAAAAGCGTGCATAATTGCAGCTCTGCATCAGGGAGACTATCCTGATAGTGCAATAGCAAAAAACGTTGGTGTAGGCTTATCTAATATGACGTATACATTGAAGCGAATCAAACAAACAGTTTCAGTGCAAATGTTTCGCGATCTGTAAGATCCTAAGTAACACCATACGAGGAAGATCAGTTCCTATGTGTACAGAGTAAACGTCAGAGGAGTCCTACTGTAGACTAAATTCGCAAGGAAGTAAATATTACTCTAGCAGATACAATCTCTGTCTCAACAGTGTAACGCTGTCTCAGTGAACAACGTTATAGGGCTGCATTGCGGCCAAATAACCCATCTTACGTGAAAAAAGAAGGTGAAGAAATTGCAGTTGGTGCAGTAACATAAAAACTGGAGTGTGCAGCAATGGTCCACGATGATGTTTACAGAATAATAAAATTTAAGTTTGAAGTCATCGTCGAAAGTTCGACGACTTCATGGAGAATGTGTGGATACTCCATGTGTGACGCAAACGGTGTAGCATTGTCTGAGGTCGGTCATGATCTTTTGCACGTGACGATGCCGGTGATGTGGTGAGAGTTAGTGAAAAAGTAAAAAAATGAATGGTGTCAGTGGATAACGATCAAAAACACAGTTTCATCTGGCAGGAAACATATTGGCTGTGAGTTTGCTCTTCAGCTGGACAATGAACCCAAACATGATTCTAGATTCTGCGCAAGGTCTGTCACTACAAATAAGAAATGTGGGGAACTGGAAAATATTTGGCCAGATCGATCAGCTGACTTAAAGCCCTTTAAACTCTTATGAAATGAACTTGTCAGGGAAGTCAGAAAAGTGAGGTCATCTAATACTGAAGGTTTACCCAGCAATTTGCACACATGTTGGACTGCAATATTTGCAAAAGCACTATATAGTCTTATCAGCAGAAGGCCAAGAGTTTGTGCAGCTCTTCTGAGGCTAAAATCAAAACCATATCGTATTATACTTAATGAGAGGGAGGGAGGGACGGAGAGAACGGGAAAGAAACAGACAGACAGAGAGAATACTTTTGTTGGTCTATTTACTTTGTGCAATGTGTCTGTATATTAAAGTAAACTATATAGCTTTAATATGCGTGATCGAAAAATTTTTACCGGTTGTATAGTCGAATAAAAGGCCTAGAGACACAGAAAAAACGGCAGCTGTGCTACATCATAGCGAGACATACTTATCAGACCTTAGGTAGTACCTATGAACAGATATACAGAGTATCCTAGTTACGTTACGACTGTGACTATGAAAATCAGAGTCATGTATTGTGTTAAGAAATTCACTGAATTTATTCGTAATAATCTCCCTCTGATTCAGTACATACCCGAAATCGTTTTAGAAGTGTTTTGAAGGAGTCACTGTAGTTCTTTTTTGCTACTGCATTTAGTACTGCAAAACATTTTTCTTGTATGTCCTTAATTGCATCGTAACAGTGACCTTTGAATGCCAACTTGGGGCAACAACCAGAAGTCGGATGGGGTCAAATCCGGTGAATACGGCGGCTGATCCAGATCTGTGATACGTTTGCAGGCCAAAATCTAGCCCACTTTGTTGGCTCTGTGGGGGCTGGGGCGTTGTCTTGGAGGAGCGACCAGGATTCTGCCTCTCGACATTGGGCTCGAATACTATCCCACAATGACAATAATTTACATAAAACTTGATGTTGCCTCGCTGCTCCATCGCCATTTTCCTATGAGTGTCAGAAACATATTGTTACACTGGCGGTCAAGACGCTTGCTGCAGTGATGGTAGCACTTTGACCTTCTACATGGCTGTTGTTGAAACTTCGAGATAGCACTTAAGTGTAGAAATTTTAGTCAAGCAGTCCTAAAGAATCTGGGACACACTGTGCAGAATCAGTTCACGGTTTAATAATGGTGAAGGACGGAGAGAAACTTTTTGGATCATTAGGAACAATCAAACTTAAAGGGAATGGTTTATTGAAGTACTGATACTGAGGAATAAAGTTCATTCCAAAGTCTCTGAGCATGTAACTGCTGAGATACCGGATTCCCACAGAGACACAAGGGTTGAGGAGCAGAGTACATCTCGAGAAGCAAGCTAAACATGCACAGATACTCTGAGAGACAAAGAAACTGGTACATCTACCTAATATTGCATAGGGCCCCCGCGAGCACGTCAAAGTACCTAAACATGACGTGGCATGTACTCGACTAGCGTCTGAAGTAGTGCTGGAGGGAAGTGACACCATGAATGATGCAGGGCTTTCCATAAATAAGTTATGCGAGGGGATGGAGATCTCCTCCGAACAGCACGTTGCAAGGAATTACAGATATGGTCAATAATGATCATGAATGCAGAGTCTCGCGGCGATAACATTCAATAAAATGTTCTCGGGTTTCCAACAGCGTCAATTGCTTAAAACTACACGAGCTTCCGGCCAAGCACACCTTGGCCATTGTCAAGTGGTATGGCTGTAACTGGGCTGTTGGTGCACTATTATATACCGTAGCAGCCGGCTGTTGCGTCACTGGTGCCCGTGACATTGCCATGTATGGGCATGTTTTGAGTTGGCGTTCGATGTGCCCTCTTCAACCGCGCGATCGCTGGATCCCACGCAGCGCTGAGCTGCAAACGACCGTCTCTATTCAGGGTGTTCGCGGTAATTTTTATTTCAATAGCTTCCGTTATTAAACTGTCCCAGAAGCCGTTAGTGCGAGCCACGACAGAGGTATCGTCAAATTTTATGTGGTGACCGTTTTCTAACGCATGCTCAGCTAACGCAGATATCTCTGGATAGCGTAGGCGATAATACCTCTCATGTTCTTTCCTGCGTTGTTCCACAGTGCGCACTGTTTGTCCGATGTACTTCTGGCCACACTCGCAAGGTATTTAGTACACTCCAGGTGTTCTGAGACCGACTGCGTCTTTAATTGGTCTCAGTAATTGATGGATTTTTGTTGGAGGCCTGAAGATTGATTTGATCATGTGTCATTTCAACAGACGGCTTATCTTGCCCGACACAGAGCCACAGAATGGCAGCAAAGCATGTTCCTTTTCCTGCTCTTCGTCGGTGGTCTTATTCTGATATTTCCCAGAAATCAGTTCTTTCACTTGATGGGCGCTGTAGCCGTTATTCCTGAAAACCTTGCGTAGGTGGCTCAGGTCATGGGGCATGTTATCCTCGTCTGATATTACTCGTGCACGATGTACCAATGTTTGTAATACTGTGCGCTTCTGTGCTGGACGATGATGGCTGGTGGCGTGCAGGTACAGGTCTGTGTGGGTGGGTTTTCTGTAAACGCTATGACCAAGGCACCCATTTCGTTTACGGTGGACAAGGACGTTGAGGAAGTGCAATGCATTATATTTTTCCACCTCCATGGTGAACTGGATATTACTGTTGATGCCATTGAGGTATTCCAAAAACTCGTCTATTTTCTCGCGTCCGTGTGGTCAAAGTCATAAAGTTAATCAGTTGAGATTGACACGTACTAAAATGGAACTCACGGCTGTTGTGGAAGAAATATTTAAGTGTAACATCACCACAGACATCCAAACACACACACACACACACACACACACACACACACACACACACAGCCACAGCGAATGGGGTTTGTCATGTTTTTCTCCTTCAACATTTCATCAAACAATAGGTGAGACATAAACTTTTACAGGATAAAATGGATATTAGAGACAGTCATAGATATCACTCGTGGGTGAAGGTGGATAAGCAAGAGTGGTACACACTCTGATTTGTCATCAGCCATTCGTTTCCTAAGCTGCACAACGTTCTCCTGTGCGGCAATATTTGTTGAGTTTCCACTGGATAGATAGCTGTAATCGTCTGCTGCGAAACGAAATGCTATTGTTGATGTTAAGTCGGACAATGCTTCTAAAAGTGACCCTTATGTTCGCAACCTATTACAAGTGAACATGAAAGAAAGAAGAGAATACTACGCAGCTATTGTGATGACTACCTTCGTTATGAATTTACCTACAGGGTGACAATTATTGAACTATATGAAACAAAATCATCATATCTTGTGAACGGTTTGCGTTAGGACGTTCAGCCGGGACGTGATGCAATTGGTGGATATGCTGTATGTTTGTTTTAGCGAAGAAGCTCACTTTCACTTGGATGAGTTCGTCAATAAGCACAATTGGAGCATTTGGGGACTGAGAATCCGCATTTTGCGATGGAGAAGTCTCTTTACCCTCAACGGGTGACTCAGTAGTGTGGAATGTCGTCACGAAATAATCGGTACGGTATTCCTTGATGGCACGGTGATACCGAACGGTACGTGAAGGTTATGGAGGATGATTTCATCCCATTATCCAAAGTGACCGTGATTTCGAAAAGATGTAGTTCTTGCAAAACGGAGCTCGACCCCCCATCGAAGCAGAAGGGTGTTTGATGTCCTGGAGGTGCACTTTGGAGGACCGCATTCTGGTTCTGAGGTACCCAGAGGCCACTGGCATGGTCCTCGATTGGCCGCCACATACTTCGGATCTGAACACATGCCGCAATAATCCCAAAACCTTTGCTGAGCTGAAAACAGTCATTCAGGAGGTCATCGACAGCATCGATGTTCCGACTCTTCAGTGGGCCATGCTGAATTTCGCTATTCGTCTGCGCCACATCTTCGCCAATAGCGGCAGGCATATCGAACATGTCATACCCTAAATCCGAAATTCTGTAGTGACGTTTGCATGCTGAATAAAGTGCGTGCACGCTGTAGTTTGCAAATAATCTGAGCTTTTTTTTCATGTAGGTCGTCGTGTACATAGGCAATCATGACAGCCAGCAGGCTCAGAGTGTCTTGTGTTATGAAGTACTGAGCAACGAAATCATGAAACCCGTTAATCTTCGAAGAAATTTGGGAAAGAAACATGAGGAACACGTTGGTAGATCTATAGGTTTTTTTACAAACAAAATCATGGCGATGAAACGCAGTAAAACTTAATGTCAAAGCTTGGAGTGACCAGTAATAGTAACGCGAAGCTGCTTTATCGTCATATCATTTGGCATTGCTAATTGTTAAATTTTGGAAACCCCAAACAGTTGCGGAAGATTTGGCTTTACCGACTGCGAAAGTTATATGCGAAGTTATGGTACGTGTTGCAGCTGTTAAGGGAAGATACGCAGTACTCCTCTCCAACTACACAGTTGAAAGAAGAATTGACGGTATGTCTTTCAATGTGAAAGAATTAATTTTTCAAAATCAAGATAGCTAATTTTATTCCTTGCAACTTGATGAAAATACAGACGTAGACGGAAACGTAAATCTGTTGATTTTCGTCCGTTCTCACTTTGAAGAGCCAATTTGTGAGGAACTTTTTTTCTCTACAGAGATTTTTCAAAATGGTTCAAATGGCTCTCAGCACTATGGGACTTAACATCTGAGGTCATCAGTCCCCTAGAACTTAGACCTAAACCTAACTAACCTAAGGACATCACACACATCCATGCTCGAGGCAGGATTCGAACCTACGACCGTAGCGGTCGCACGGTTCCAGACTGAAGCGCCTAGAACAGCTCGGCCACACCGCCCGGCGGAGATTTTTCAAACTATGGCAGAAGGTCTGTTTTGTGCACTTAATAAGTTCACAATAAACAACAATATTAGATGGGCTAAATAAGTAGGTATCACTAAGGACGGAGCACGTGCCTTTACGGGTTGGAATACATACCTAAAGGCTCGAGTGAAACTTTTATCATTGGAAGTAAAGTGTACTCATTGCTTCACATACAGAGAAGTTTTAGCACCGAGAAAAATGACTGAGGATTTGAAATGTGTTGTGCACGAAATAACTAAACTTGTTCTCTAAATTCCCGTCTTTTCACAGTTTCATATGAAGAAATTTGCAGTGGACTTACTCAACTTTTGTAACATACTGAAGTGCTTGGTTGTCAAAAGGGAAACTTCCACGTCTTTTCTTTGAGCTGCCTAATGAAGTGCACTAGTTTCCTTTAGACAAATACCATTATTTTTCAAGCGAGAAATTGTGTGATTTTGATTTTAGAGATCCCACATTTGAGAATATTGTTTATAAGGTCGATTTCCTTACAAAAGGACATTCACATTCAGTTACTGTACTTACCGTTGTGAATTACTGGATTTTCTATATTAGTGTACTGTTTCTATACTATTGTAAGCTACTGTATTTTCAATTGAAATTTCGTTCACTAGGCAGCAGTCACATACCTTTAGGATAAATTATTTACTACATAATTTTCTTGATATTTTTCTTGTCATTGGTAATTCTAATTAGTACGTTTTTAATACCATGTGAAACTTCAGACAGCATTGCAAAGGGGTCCGCAAACGACTTTTAGGAATAAACACGGGGTCCGCGTCAACGGGAAGTTTGAGGACCACTGCTGTAGAGAATATGTACACGAAGGAAGAGTAATAACAGATGAACAAGTACTAGGAAGAGACTAGGTTAAGGCACTGTGGCCGCTCTTCTTTTCAACTTACATATCGAAAAATCAGTAAAGAAAATTGCATTGAAAGTTAACTAGTGGGGTTAAAAATCGGTGTGAATGATATCACACATAAGAATCGCTAATGATATGACAGTCCTGAGTGAAATTGATCGAATCTTGTAAGACCTGTTCAATGGCACGAATTAACTCTACCATATTACGAAATGAGAATAATCAAAGGAGGTATACTTAGGGAAGATGTCGATACCGGCTTATAGTGTAAATTGTTTTGAAGCAAGACTTAAGTAGTCCACAGTTTACAATTGCGCCTTATTCTTAATTACTGTGGTGTCCACGCAACAGTCGTTTTAAGTACTTAATATTACAGTACTTTCGAGCTCATACAACTTCAGGAAGGAATTTTCAGACTTTTGGTGGTCTTAAAGGCATTTCGATCTAATAATGTGACTCATTTGGCCTCTTTGACTTTTCTACACGTTTCGAATAATCAAGAAGAGAACTATTTGATATGGAAAGTCTGCTTTCATAAACCAGCACTTTCCTTAATACGGGATGACGAAACTAATGATCCGACCAAGGCTTCTTCCCAAAAATTATGAGAATTATTTTGCTATGTCTGGACGATTCGCAATACTTCCTTCTCACTGTAATCACCCAAACAGCAATTCGAGTTGTACTTGTATGAAATCTGGAATCAAATTACAGAAATAAAATACCTACACTAAAAGTAACTATTGCATCTAAAATACTTATATTATAGAACATCGCTGGAAAGGATCCAATTACCAGTAAAATGTGATTTCTTACACTTTAGACTATAATCGGGAAGATAAGTGCCCCTGTACATGTCGCAAGCTGGTACATTTTATCCAAACAGTTCCATAAGAAGCTAATGCAAGCAATGTCACAGACTTGGGATTCAAATTTGAGACGTCATGACAACTCCACGTATTGTGGCACCACGAATTATGGAGTAAACCAAGTCAGAAGAGTACAAATGAGATTAGCGGCAAGTTTAACAGCATTAGTAGTGACTTCTTAAAAGTGAATTGAACCCATTTTCATATTTTGGAAGCAAGATATCGTATAACGTACAAAGCAAGGAAGACGTAAAAGGCAGACTAACAAACAAAGAGAGCGTTATTTGACAAAAACAACTCCCTGTATCAAACACATGACTTCACTTGAGATACAGATTTGTGGAAATGTGCAATTGGAATACACCATTGTGAGACAACCGTAATAATATGGTCTCAAGGAAGTAGAGAAGTGGTACAGCGGAAAAATGCTGCAACACTTGATAAACACTTGAACTCATAAATGAGCGGGTTTTCTAGATACCTGCCAAGGAGAGTAATGAATGCTCAACACCAACTAAAGGAAAGACAAGATGATAGGTCATATGTTAAGACATCAAGAACTACGTCCCCATCTTTTTCGTACATAATTTAGGAGCCACATTAGGTATCCCGTTGAGCTTCTCAACAGCAGTGGCAGTAGAGCGTGTAGAAACAAATTAGTTTCTAAAATTCACGGTACCGTGTTTCCAACATGGCCGACAGTGAACAACTAATAACGCAGCAGCTATCGGCGGTTGTTTCACTTTTTCACTATACAAAAGGTCCTGTTGAAACTCAGAGGTCGTTTCGACAATAGTTTAACACACAACGGGCCTCTTTCACGAGAACCATTCACAGGCCGTATGGCCCGTTTGTTCAATACTGGAAGCGAAGCGATCTCGGCCGAAGAGGGAAATACTGAAGCGGTACGGGTTGCTCTACAAAGGAGGCGCGAAAAATAGTGCAGAAAATAGGGCTGTTAAAAATATACCGATATTTCGACGTATCGATATTTCGCCGAAAACACATCGACATATATCGCAGACGACAAGTATATCGATATATCGTTATCTAATGGCAATATAAAGTGTGGATACTTTTATTTTAAACTATATTTTGTTCGCAATTTTCGACAAATATTTGAAGCTGTTCCATTGAAATTGCAGAAGAACATAATTTTAGTTTCACTGTGTGAATGAGTCTTACTACTTTTTGAGCTTTCATCACGTCCAGTCTTTCTTTTCGACTGTGTGACGCTAGTATAGATGGTACAAAGAAGAAATCCGATTGCAGTGGGGGCTGGCGCTGTGATTAGAATAACAAGATATCCGATGTGAAGAAATAGCACACCAGTTGCGTTAAAATGATCTTGTTGCGTTAAACGTAAGTAGTGAGCTATCTATTCACATCGACGTTCTTCAAAAACAGTTGCTGAAACTGATGAACAAAAATCTAAATAACAAGACTGGTCTTTGCTTTGAGGGGAAATGCAGACGTAATCGGCGCTACCAACAAAAATTGCAACGTTTAACTTTACCAGGCAATTTTGACACTACAACTGTTAGATCTCTGGCGTTTACAGAAATGAAAAGTCGACATGAAGTGTTCCAGACAAATTCGATATGGGACGGACCCATCTGATACCATTATTGTGCCACTCAACTGCAGTTACCATTGTTGGCCAAATGATCATCGCCAAGCCTGATCTTGCAACGTTTTCCTTTCATTTTTTGTTCTGACAGGGATAAGCAGTCTGTTAGTTCGTTGATGAACGGAATGTCTAATAATAAATCAATACTTAAATATACAGCTCTAAGATTGGTACTATATTCATCACGCCAATCCAATATTATTTTTGGCTGGTAGTTCATTATTTTCGTGGGTTTATCGATGTTCGTTCGAAATATCGATGGGTGTCAGTTTCTTTTATTTTAAGTATCGATATATCAACATTCTGCTATTTTTGGACATGTCTACCGTCCTACGATAAAGGCTGCAGTGTAGCTGGGGATATCCAGGCGCTCCGTTCAACGCATTTTTAAGAGTGTCCTCCGGATGTATTCGTAAAGGTAGACCACTACTCGGAATTTCACTGGAGAACACATATGAGAGAGAGTACAGTTTGCACGATGTGCGCAGGATAGGAAGAAAACTTTTAGGAATGTTTGGTTTCCAGACGAGACGCATTTTCATTTGGATGGTGTCATTAATAAACTTAACATACGCTTTTCGACTCAATTTGTCGACAGGTTGAAGTAACAGATCTGCAAATCGATAGCTAGTTTAAAGACTGTCTAGTTTTCTCCAACTATTTCCCTCAGAATCAATTTCCTTGTCCCCTCGTGTATCTCACCCCATTAAATGTGACGACAGAGGGTACATAGTACTCTCTCCTCGCAGGCCTGCTATCACCGTCTGCTCGTGGAGCAAGTTTGAAGCTTTGCGTTAAAGTAATAGTAAAAGAATTTAAACATGAGAATACTGGCAAACTATATTTTCTATATATTTGTATGTCGTGATTGATTTTCTGAGAGCATTGTTTGTTTCTTTATTGGTAGTTCGTATTTCAGCGTTACCACTGCATTGAATTTTTATTATTATTATTTCATATGGAGAGTTGTAAACTTGTTATAGTAGTGAAATTACATAATCTTTACTTGTGAAGTTAGTGATTTTTGCCTCGACATGTAAATGTTAATGATAGGTACTGCCGTTTCGATTGTAACAGTGAGAGCTCACCATTTAACCTTTTTCTTAGTTACTGTTTTAATTTCCTTTTCCAAATTATTACATTTGATTCTCTTCAAATTATTACATTTCATTCTCTTTGGTAATTTAATATTATATCTAACACTTCTCCTTGTTATTTGGTGATGCTGTTGTTTTCGTGTAAGAATGACTTCGTTAGTATATGTTTATTGATGCCTGCCCGGCTAGCTTCCCGAGTGGAAAGGGTGCCGGTCCCCGCCACGAATCCGTCCGGCGGATTAGTGTCTACTCAGATAATTTACGTAATAATTACTGTTCAGATAGTCAACTGTCGACCGAGATTAGAAATAACTTTATTGCCTAGATGTGAGTTACCCAATATGTCGTCGTGGCACTTTTCATTGTCTTTATTATATCTTTGATTTACACTGCAATGCTTATTTAAAATTTAAGTGGGCTTCAGGTGGAGTACGTTATACGTAAAAGTAACTTATTATACACTTTGTCCACTAATTAGTTATTATTTCGAAAACGATTCCGTTAATACTCTGATCCGCAATTACGGTCATTTCCATAGTCGATCAGAGAGAGATAGAGTGTAAACAGTTGCTTCTTATATGATTATAAGGTGTCATCCCAATGCTTGAATTTGCGTGTTCGTGTGTGTGTAATTGTCGAAGAGACACAAAGACTTTTTAAAGGTCCCACGGAACTAGTATGTTGTTGTTGTGGTCTTCAGTCCTGAGACTGGTTTGATGCAGCTCTCCATGCTACTCTATCCTGTGCAAGCTTTTTCATCTCCCAGTACCTACTGCAACCTACATCCTTCTGAATCTGCTTAGTGTATTCATCTCTTGGTCTCCCTCTACGATTTTTACCCTCCACGCTGCCCTCCAATACTAAATTGGTGATCCCTTGATGCCTCAGAACATGTCCTACCAACCGATCCCTTCTTCTGGTCAAGTTGCGCCACAAACTTCTCTTCTCCCCAATCCTATTCAATACTTCCTCATTAGTTATGTGATCTACCCATCTAATCTTCAGCATTCTTCTGTAGCACCACATTTCGAAAGCTTCTATTCTCTTCTTGTCCAAACTATTTATCGTCCATGTTTCACTTCCATACATGGCTACACTCCATACAAATACTTTCAGAAATGACTTCCTGACACTTAAATCTATACTCGATGTTAACAAATTTCTCTTCTTCAGAAACGATTTCCTTGCCATTGCCAGCCTACATTTTATATCCTCTCTACTTCGACCATCATCAGTTATTTTGCTCCCCAAATAGCAAAACTCCTTTACTACTTTAAGTGCCTCATTTCCTAATCTAATTCCCTCAGCATCACCCAACTTAATTAGACTACATTCCATTATCCTTGTTTTGCTTTTGTTGGAACTAGTATAGCTCTCCTAAACAAATAATAGCAACAGATGAAGTATTTGTTTAGTATAGCTCTCCTAACAAATTCTTCATCTGTTGCTAAACTCCTTTCGGTTTGCTCGCCAAATTCTCTGAAAAATAATCACAGGCCAAATTGTCATAGACGTAAACAATACGTCGTTGGTTGTACTGCGGATACTTTATGAAGCGAGGCTTTCTATTGGGGTATTCTGGTATTTTATTTCGTGTGCTGTTTATGATGTGTAACATTGTGTATTTTGTTTTATTATTAGCTGTTGTTGTTTTGCTATAGGTCTGTTGGTGAGATGAAAGAGACAGGCATAGCGTGTGGTGCTCAGTAATAGCAGATTTTGGCGATCAAGACAGGAAAGTTCTGTGTGATTCATTACCTTGCCATCATAGTAGCATACCTGAAAATAAACAAGCAGCCAACAACTGCCTTCATAAAACCCTGCGTTTCAACTATGCTGCCTTAGATCATCACTTTGTTACATAATTCGTCTAACACATCGTTATACTTGGTTGGGAAAACATAGACTCCCATTACTGTGTAATAATCCGTAGAGCTGTAATGTTATTGGAGGTTTTGTAAGCAGTTACGTAAATACCTATAGTAAGAGAAATGGTGCTCCTATGTTTCTCTGTTAGGCGCCTTGGCATGCAGTGTTCCACTCGTAGCACACTGTAAAATAATGTGGAACACTAGACGGCTGTTTCCACTTGCGGTTTGGAATAAGGATAATTATGTGACGAACTACAAAATAATGGTGTGAACATCATTGTTTGATGATTCATCAGTACGTATGGACGTCAGAATAAGCTGTAGTCTATAGAATTGATTTAGAAACCGGACTCTAATAAATACGACGGCGTGGTAAATTTTAGTCTGTAAATCAACAGATTATGAAAGACCAAGTCCGACTCTCCCAGAACATCTACCATTTTATAACGCGCAAATGACACAATATTAGCTGACGTGAAGATTTTTTATATACTAATGAGACACATGAATGGCTGAATATGACGAATTGGGATCGGAACAAATAATTTCTTGCTTTTACGCTCTACATGTGACATGGAATTTTTGATAAACGTCGTTCTATCAATACTCTCCTTTTGTGACCCATCTGACATTAAGTTGGTAGTTTTAGTTCTGTGTGGAGGCTGAAGGTGTGCCAGTTGTCCACAACATACTATGCAAAAAAGAGGCTGGTTGCTTCACCATCTGAAACATAATGGTGCCATAGTATCTCAGTATATTGGTATGAATATTTGAAGCACAAAGATATGCTGCACCGCCTACGTGGTATGACGCAAGAGGAGCAGCCAGTACATACTCCAGCCTGTACATACTCGACGAAGGAGACTTAAAAACTGGCAATAATTGCTTAGTGAACGGAGCATCCGACACAGTCGGCCTCCTAAACAGACACACGCTCTCCTCTTCATCTAAGTCTCTTCCTACACCAGGCGACGGTAGTAAAAATAAACAGCAGACGAATGGGACACAGGATTTCTCTAGCATACTCATCCTGTTCGGTGGAATCGCGCGCCTAAGATGAGCATTTTCGCCGCATCTCCGCGCTTATAAGCAGTGGCTTCCTCCCCCTTTCCTCCCACCACTCTCACGGCGAGACAGCATTCTTGTGCGAAGACGTTCGCTTATTGGCCGGTATAGCACCGGTTTGCCACCTCCCGCTGACATTCTCCCCCCCACACGTGTCGAGCACTCGACGACGGTGTAGTCGCACATTCTAGTGTCAACTTTAGTCCCCAGATGGCAGGAAACCTCAAACGTGATTGCAATGGTACGTCGACAGATGGCATGAAAACCAAGAATATTTACAGTTCTCCGATCACATCGTTCATTTTTCTCTTACGCACCGTACAACAGCTAAGTGAACTAAAAAGAATGAAAATTTAACCAACGCCGAACCGTTATGTATCACGAGCTATCGTATTATAAAATATATATGTACTGTAATGCTTACCACCAAAAATTTGTAGTTACTATTGTCATGCCATCAACGCCGTCAGGAACAAGAACAAACTACTGATATCAATACCTCTTGCACTATACGTAACCACATTATCAGTTCAGTTTGTTATCAGTTCAAATATCTATCGATTTACCACTTAACGGAGCTTGAAGCTCGAGTTGATTTTATTGAGTTCATTTACCCGAGATACTTTGTTCTTATTTATTGGTATTACAGAAATTGCGCTCCCAGTTTCCCAATCTGTCATTTTACTTGCCACCAGAGACAAATCAACACCAGAAAAAGTGAAACAATAAAATCATGAAAATAAACTATGGACATCACAGCTAGAAGAGGTGTGGAAGAATTATTCTTTATCGTATTACACCCTGTCGAATTAACTTCGATTGATAAAGTTTTTTTTATGTTACACATTTGATGTTAACGGATATATATTTAATACAATGTGTGAGAAGAATTTTCTGTTGAGGTATCTCGTAAATTTGCTGCGAGTGTCTAGTACATTTATTTTTCATAACCTAATTGAGTGTTACTATCGAGCCATTTTTTTAATAAGGTCATCGATCTTTCATCTGTGTTAATGATGCCCTCCATCTTCATCTGTCTTCTTCTAATCCTATTATTTATTCGTACCCAAACAACTAACACCATCGATAATCTTTCTGAAAACCTTTGCCCCGCTTGCTATTATCATATTCCACTCTAATCTCCCCAGCATCATCTCTAATTTCCTGGTTCGAGACTTTCAAAGACTTCATCATCTGTATATCATAGTTTTTTCATATCATTTTTAATTTCCCCCTACGTTCTCACCTTGTAAATGACTGTAGTTTCTATCTCTGTGATTTTTCTCTGATCCGAACTATACTTCTTTTCAGTGCTGTGTTACAGACTTATATGTTTTGGGAGATTCCCCTATCTGATAAATTTTTTATGCCAGCGGAGGCGTAACTTTGACGAAACTTTCCTTCACTGTGATTGTACACTCGTGGTAGCTCTTTTGTCTCAGGTGTCTTGCGTTCTGTGACCATCTATGTCTTCTACTCTTAGATAACAGTTTAGCTTAATATGTTGTCCATTCAGTTTAACTGTCTTAATACGGATATATGTCGTCCTCAAATTTAGCCGTTCTTACCAATTGGCCTTGCGCTTTTTTACCTGATCATTAAAATTATTTCACATTCTTTACTAATTGTTCTACGTATTGTACAAGTAAAGCAACGCTATAATCTTAAACAATTATTTACCAAAAACCTGTACCTGCCATAAATCACGTTTGTTATGGCTGATTCTTTGCATTACAAATGACAGATCATTCTTCCGTCTTTATACTTCATTCAGATTTTTCTCGGGGCTTCCAGCATCTTATGCCGTAATTTCGTTTTGGTTGTCTAAATTTATGCAACAATATTCTGAGACTGTGTAATCTGTTGAAGACGTTTTTCCTGTCACCGAGCGAGACTGCGCAATGGTAATTTGGAATGACAGCGATCGATTAAAATCCCTGTCCGCTATACCGGTTCAGGTTTTCTGTGTCTTCCTGTTTTGCATACGGCTAATACCATGAGTTTCTCTCTGAAAAGGACACCGTTCTCTAGTCCGCGTTTGTTTGCTTCGTCACTATGAACGTAGCCGTCGTCATGGACGAATGAAAACTCTTCGTTCTGTTTTCGACCGGATCTGAAAAGCATCTCAGACTATCGAATAGAACCCATACATGGGTCACCACTACCGATGCTTGTTGTTCATCAATATACTGATGTAATCCATTTACCTCCATTACAGTTTATTTTGTATGCTCATCACACTTCATACGACTTCTTAGTGATAATTAAACATGTTATGCTACTTATCCTTGTTCCCTATGTTTGTGAACTCGGCTTACACTGAAAGCAACGTGCTGCGATGTCTCATGTATGCAAATGTTGATTAAATAGTAAATGTGCAGCGTAAGGGAAGAGTCCAAATGACTAATTTTTCTGTACGTGACCTAATATCGGTTAATAGCTCTTGATGATTGTTACGACAAATACACAGTATAGTGAAGGCTGTAGAAATGCTCTGCACCCTAACTGAATTACATTACTCATTCCCAAAAATTGACTCAATTCCTGTGATCTACCTAATGTATTTGAAACATAGTTCAGCCTAAAGGTCGAAGTATATCTTCAAATGCCTTCTGAAGGCCGAGTTTAGGGGAATATGAAACACTGGAGTGTTACCAGCAAGCTCTATGGTATTACACAATAAGTAATAAGTTATATCTGATTAGCAATGTAAACAGCAACGGCTAACCTTCGGAAAATTTTGAATGAATTCAATATGTTTAGCAATACATACAGGTATGGCACATTTATAAGGTTCCGGCGGTCTCCAAATCACTCTGCGATCGCAAACTTGCACTCAACTGATTAAAAAGTGTGACGTACAGCAGTCGTAGCATAGTCTGTGCAACAGTATCAAAATATTCCTTTGCAATAGCCAGTCATATTATCGGTGAAGAGGTGTGTAGTAAATGACAAAGTAGATGCACAGCTCCACACTTCCCTATACTTAACATAAACAGATATTCCAAAAACCATTAAGTCTTCACATTTTGGTCTGGGACGAATTATCGCAGAATTAAATTAAAAGTAGCACTAATTCCCTAGTACTGACCAGGATTTTTCGTGCAGATTTGCACAGTTGCAAGGAAACTGCCAAAACGGGAAATTCCCCCACCCCCCTCCCCAAAAAAAATCCCAAATGGTGTTCAAGGTATAAAACAGAATAAGGATTGCATCCACACATTGTCCCTTATGCAAGTTACTGTGTAACAGAGGTGTAGTCTACAGAAAAAAGGAGGTGGTATTATTCCGTCGTAAACGGCTTCAAATCGAATCATCAACGAGATTATCAGCTAATGCATTTTTGCAGAGGGTAGTTTCCAGTAGACGTAAGCCCGAAGTTTAGTTAGAAATGTTACACAAAGTGGTGAGGGAGTAACTAAAGCACTCTTAAGTGTTATCGTCTTCCTGTCCAAAAGGCGACCGGTATTAGAATTTTTAGACAATGTAAGATGCCAAGGGGAGCTATTTATACCGGTAGTCATACAGTGTTAAAGCTGCTTGCGATATAGATGGGGTAGAAACCAACATCGCAGCCATACTAGTTTCAACAAAACTTTGCAGTTATCCACAGCTCCAAAGATCGTGCAGAATCAAATCGGATGACATGCGTCCTCTGCAAAGGTATTCATAAAACCAAGGTTGGCATCTGCCCAGAGTGCAATAAGCAAAATGAGATCAATAGTAGTAATGAGTGGCACGAATTACCTGGAAGAACTGGCTTACAATGGGAATGAGGCACACTTTACAGCTACTACATCAGCACTATCTGGTCAGTTAGCTAAATACTTCCCAAAACCAGACAAGGAAACATACCACTACAATCTCTACTGTACATGCAGCAATACGATACGGTACTGCCGACTCAGAAGAAGTCGACTCAACCATCCCCAAAGGAAGTCCCACCTCATTATGTGAGATGGACTCTTACCATCACCGTCATTAGTCGCCATGTAATAAAAACAATACAACATGCCGAGAACGTACAGTCCGCTGTAGCAAGACTCGGGACATCAATAAAAGGTTACCGACTAGAAGAGTTTCCAATCGATTTAGCCTGCACCCAAGTGCCATAGTACCCCTGCCCATCTCAGCATAACCTCAATACGCCACAAAATGGCCTTGATGTATAAGTTTGAATACCATGTTACCAGTTCTTAATAGAATTCTTAGCAAGTCTGGGAGTGCACCCCGTCAAATTTAAACTATGGAGACTGGGGGCGTAAAACAATATTACGAGGCAAGTTTCGTCTCCTGATTGCAAGTAAGTTTAAATCAATCTCTGGAAATATTTAAGGAACTCACGGTCATAAAAATTTAACAGATACAGCCTCATAACTCTCCATGAAACACAAACCATGCCGTTCTTGGGGAGGCTTTCGTCCCTGAGCGACAAAGATAGCCGTACCATAAGTGAAACCACTTTGGGGGGGTATCTGTTGAGAGGACTCACACATGAGTGGTTCCTGATGAGGGCAATAGTCTTTTCAGTAGTTGCAGGGGCAACAGTCTGGGTGACGGATTGACCTGGCCTTGTAACATCAACGAAAACGGCTTTGCTGTGCTGGAACTGCGAATGCCTGAAAGCAAGGGGAAACTACAGCCTTAGTTTTTCCTGGGGGCACTCAGTTCTACTGTATGGCTAAATGATAATGGCATCCCCTCGGGTAAAATATTCCAGAGCTAAAATAGACCCCCAACCGGATCTCTGGGCGGTGACTACTCAGGAGAATGTCGTCATCAGGAAAAACAAGACCAGCATTCTACGGATCGAAGGGTGGAATATTAGATCCATTAATCGGGCAGGTAGATTAAAAAATTTAACAAGGGAAACGGACAGGTCAAAGTTATACATACCCTGAATTATTGAAGTTCAGTGGTAGGAGTAATAGGACTTCTAGTCAGGTAAATACAAGTTTACAAACACAGAATCACATTGGGATAAAGCAGAAGCAGGTTTAATAATGAATGAATAGCTGAAATTCAGGCATTAACTGTGAACACCATCATGAATGTATTACGGTAGCCAAGGTACACACGAACCTCACACCCACTACAATAGAACAGGTCTATATATATCAACTAGCTCCCCAGATGACGGAGAGAAAGAAATGTATGACAAGATAAAATAAATTATTTATATAGTTAAGAAAATCGAAAATATAATAGTGTTTGGGGACTGTTACTAGAGAGTAGGAAAAGGCAGAGAAGGAAAAATAGTAAGTGAATATCGGTGGAGGAAAGGTACGAATGAGAAAGCCGACTGGTAGAGTTTTGGACAGAGCATAATTTAATCATCGCTAACACTTCGTTTAAGAATCATGAAATAGGGTTGAATATGTGGAAGTGACCAGGAGATACTGGAATGTTTTGCATTGGCTACGTAATTGTAAGACAGAGATTTTGGAACCAGGTTTTAAAGTATAATACACTTCCAGCGGCAGGTGTCGACTATGACCACAATTTATTGGTTATGAACTACAGATTAAAACTGAAGAGATTGGAAAAAGGTAGGAAATTAAGGAGATGGGATCTGGATAAGTTGAAAGAACTAGAGGTTGTTGAGAGATTTGTAGTAATCATTGGATAACATAGGAGATATAAAATTTAGTTGATTATCGAAGAAAATATAAAAATTCAGTAAACGAAAACATCTAAAAAAATGTGACTGACTGAAAGTGGAAAATGGCTAAACAGGAATGGATGGAGAAAAATCTAAAGATTTAGAACCACATATCACAAGAGGAAGGATAGATACCGCCTACAGGAAAACTAAAGAGACCTTAGGAGAAAGAAGCAGCTGCATGAATATCAAGAGGCCAGGTGGTAAACCCGACCTCAGCAAAGAGGGGAAAATTGGATGTTGAAAGGAGTATGTAGAGAGTCTGTATTTCAGAGCAATGTTACAGAAATGGAGGACGACGTGAATGAAGATGAGACGCGAGACACTATACTGCGAGTAGTTTGATAGATCACTGAAAGACCTTAGAGGAGACAAGGCCCCTGGGAGTTGTCGACATTCCGTCAGAGCCTCTGATAGCCTTGGGAGATTCAGCCACGACCAAATTCTTCCATTCGGTGCGCAACGTGTGTGAGACAGTCAAAATACCCTCAGACGTTAAAATGAATATAATAATTCCAATTCCGAAAAAATCAGGTACTCACTAATTCAAAAAGTCATGGTTGCAAAATACTAAGACGAATGAAGGAACTGGTAGTAGCTGACCACGTCGAATGTCATTTGGGATAATGGAGAAATGTAGGAATACGCCAGGTAATACTCACCGTACGACAAACAAACGTTTACAGCATTTGTAGACTTGGGAAAAGCTTCTGAAAATGTTGACTGGGATACCCTCTTTGAAATTCTGAAGGTAGTAGGGGTGAAATAAAGGGAGCGTAGGGCTATTTACTACTTGTACAGGAACCAGAAGGCAGTTAAAAGAGCCGAGGGGCTTCAAAGGGAACCGGTAATTGAGAAAGCAGTGAGGCAGGGTTGTAGCCTACCCCCAATATCATTCCATTTCTGCATGAAACAAGCATTAAAGAAAACCAAAGGAAACTTTTGGGTAGGAACAATAGCCTGGGGAAAAGAAATAAAAACTTTGGGGTTTACTGATAACATTGTTTTTCTGTCAAATACAGCAAAGGACTTGGAAAACCAGTTGAACGAAATGGTCTGGGTCTTGAAAGGACGATATGTCATGAACATCAACACTACTTAACAAGAATAATGAATGTAGTCTAATTAAATCAGGTGACGATGTGGGTATTAGATTAGGAAACGAGACACTTAAAGTAGTAGATGGATTTTGCTACTAGGACAGCAAAATAGCAGATGTTGGCCGAAGTATAGAGGATATCAAATACAGATTGGTAACGGCAAGAAAAGCATTCCTGAATAAGAGAAGTTTGATAACATCGAATATTGATGTAAGTGTTAGAAAGTCCTTTCTGACAGTACCTGAATGGATCGTAGCTATTTATGGAAGTAAAACATTGACGAACATATGCTCAGAATATGCACAGTATCATGGCCGTAGGACGGTGGGGGTATTGTTACTACATGGCGAAAATTCACCTGGGCTTCAACTGGACTTGGGGTCGAATGCACCGCGATAGCTGTGGACTCTTGTTGCGCGAGTAACGTTACTGCTGAACATTAGCAGTCTCTCGCGCTAGTTTTCCACCCCGCCGGAGACATCATTTTCCAGCAGGATAATTATCCGCGTTACAGGGTTAGAATCGCGCAACAGTGGTATGAGACGCATAATCGCGAACACGTTGATATCTTGGTCACCAAATTTGCCTGGTCTGACCCTATGTGACACTTCTGGATCACTAAAGGGCTCCAGCTGTGCACATCATTTACGGAAATTTTGTACTCTGTGTGTGTACATCCTGTGTCACATGTGTCTGGAATCCTACCAGCGAATTGACGAATCCATGCCACGAAGAATCGCTGCTGAATTCGGTTTCAGAGGTGGATCTAGCAGGTGGTCATAATGTTTCGGCTCATTAATGTATACTGAGACACTGAACTGCGTAAGAAAATGTATACAATCCACAAAATTCCATTATTATAAATATCAATAAAACAATGAGATCCTGGAATCGAACGTACGACGTTCTTAAGCACCGACAATCATGTAAACACAAACTGCCGCGCCGAGTGGCCACGTGGTTTGAGGCGCCATATTACAGATTGCGCGGCCCCTCCCGCCGGAGGTTCGAAAAAATGACTGTTGGACTTTAAATACAGCACCTTGTATAAAACGTTTATCACTTGTAGCAAACATGCTGGGTATCTGTTTACCCTTTTTATTTTCAAATGATTCCAAACAGCTTTATTTGAAGATCATTAATTACCATTTGTTATTGTTTAAAAGCGAAATTGTCGCGTGAACTATAAGTGTGGTCAGGGTGGGCTAAACATGTACCACGACAGAAAGGTGACCATACAGGAAGAAAGCGTTGATCAAACGTAGACGTCGAAGGAAAGGGATAATAGTGAAATTTGCGTTGCGATCTTACAGAAAGTTACAAAATGGTTCAAATGGCTCTAAGCATGATGGGACTTATCATCTGAGGTCATCAGTCGCCTAGACTTAGAACTACTTAAACCTAACTAACCTAAGGATATCACACACATCCATGCCCGAAGCAGGATTCGAACCTGCGACCGTAGCAGCAGCGCGCTTCCGGACTGAAGTACCTAGAACCGCTCGGTCACAGCGGCCGGCTCCTGAGGTTCGAGTCCTCCCTCGGGCACGGGTGCATGTGTGTTGTTCTTAGCATAAGTTAGTTTAAGTAGTGTGTAAGTCTATGGACTGATGACCTCAACATAATTCACAAACTTCTGAACATATGAAACACAAAGATATCCAATGTTCATGAACCTGTCTCTTGCTTGCCTAGTACGATCATTCTGTATACAGACTGATTCAAGACTGATGATAGCAAAGACAGAGCGTCGTTTGACAGGTCAAAGCAAGATGGCAAAACCTGAAACCAGCAGATTACAAGACTATTACGCCAGCTGCTTGAACCACAAACCCGAAATCGCTTCTTTACATTCAGTACACCACATACACCAGTATGGAGCAGGCAAGCCTCCAAATCCTAGGTTCTGTGAAGAGTCGTGAACGTCCAACCACTTATCGTATTGTGGTCATTTTTTTTTCGATAGATGTCCACAACAGTACCACTTGAACAATCGACCACCTACGCCGTTTTTGAGATACTCGTTCACAGACTCTGGGTAAAAATAATATCACCTTTGTCAAAGTCGCTGACGTCACATGCGGCTTGTGGCCTCGTCCGTGTTTGATCTACTTACACCCATGCATAAAAAGATCTCGGTTTACTTGCCGCATCAAATTTGGATAAAATCCCAAGCTTTCGATGACTATCCCCGTCATATTCGTCGGGGGCAAAACAGTCAGTTTTACCTCTTACTAAGATGACGGAGGTAGTCACTGAAGGCTTGGGATTTTATCCAGATTTGACGCGGCAAGTAAACCGAGAACTTTTTATGCAAGGACTCCGTCGCGAAAGACTTCGTAGTCATACTTACACTCATGCTCATAAATTGAGGATAATGCTGATACGTGTTAAAACAACGCTCTGGTGCGCAGTTTGCTGGTTTCAATCACCTCGGGGTATGACCATGCAGTGGATTTGACCTGCGTTCGTCGCACGGTGACGCTGGCAGCAGTCCACATACAAGAGTACGGTGCAGCGAGTAAGTGTGCAGACGTTTTCAGGCGTGTCAATGGCTCAAAGAACATATATTGATGACGTTATGAGGGATAGAATACTATGGCAACTGGAGGCTGGTCAAACACAGCAGGTCGTAGCACGGGCCCTCCGTTTGCCACCAAGTGTGATCTCAAGATTATGGCAACGGTTCCAGCAGAAACGAAACGTGTCCAGGCGCTACAGTACGGGACGTCCACTGTGTACAACATCACAAGAAGACCGATATCTCACCATCAGTGCCCGCAGACGGTCAGGGTGTACTGCTGGTAGCCTTGCTCGGGACTGTACCGCAGCCACTGGCACAGTTGTCTCCAGGCACACGGTCTACAGACGACTGAACAGACATCGTTTATTCGCCCAGAGACCTGCAAGGTGCATTCCACTGACCCCTGGTCACAGGAGAGGCCATAAAGCTTGGTTTCATGAGCACAGTACATGGTCTTTGGAAAAGTGGTGCCAGGTTATGTTTACGAAAGAGTCCAGGTATAGTCTGTACAGTGATTCCCGCCGGGTTTTCATCTGGCGTGAACCAGGAACCAGATACCAGCCACTTACTGTCCTTGGAAGGGACCTGTATGGAGGTCGTGGTTTGATGGTGTGGGGTGGGATTATGATTGGTGCACGTACACTCCTGCATGTCTTTGACACAGGAACTGTAACAGGTCGGGTGTATCGGGACGTCATTTTGCACCAGTATGTCCGCCTTTTCAGGGGTGCACTGGGTCCCACCGTCCTCCTGATGGATGATAACGCACGGCCCCACCGAGCTACCATCGTGGAGGAGTACGTTGAAACAGAAGATATCAAGCGAATGGAGTGACCTGCCTGTTCTCCAGACCTAAACACCATCGAGCACGTCTGCGATGCTCTCGTTAGACGTATCGCTGCACGTCTTCAAGCCCTACGACACTTCAGGAACTCCGACAGGCACTGGTGCAAGAATGGGAGGCTATACCCCAGCATCTGCTCGACCATCTGATCCAGAGTATGCCAACCCGTTGTGCGGCCTGTGTACATGTGCATGGTGGTCATATCCAATATTGATGTCGGGGTACATGCACAGGAAACAGTGGCGTTTTGTAGCACATGTATTTCGGGACGATTTTCTCAACTTATCACCAGTACCGTGGACTTACAGATATGTGTCGTGTGTGTTCCCTATGTGCCTATGCTATTAGCGCCAGTTTTGTGCAGTGCCACGTTGTGTGGCACCACATTCTGCAATTATCCTTAATTTATGAGCATGAGTGTATACACTTTCCTCACCGTGTGACGTTCTCTCAGTGTCACCATGTAGCATCCAACCCCGCGGTGGGCAGTGGTCATGACGTTCTGGCCTGTCAGTGTAAGTAGCTATTACTGCAGGTGCAAGAGCGATGTTGAAGGGAAGATATGTAAAGGTCTGTAAATGACCATCGAAGCAGGAAGTGTGCAAAACATTGGTTCGAGCTGTTTTTAGGTACTTTTAGGCAGTCTGTGATCCTTTAAAACGTAGGACTAATTGAGGTGACAGTGGCAGTCCAAAGGTGAGCGCAGTGTTTCGTCCGTTTTCTTTCAATAAGCAGGAGAGCATCGCGGAGATGTACACGCAGTCTAGTGGAAGATAGGGTTTTTACTTCAAGGTATGATTGACTACTGAAAATTCTGGACTCGCTTTGCAAGAGCAGGGCAACGACATTTTAGTGTGCTCTTAAGCTTCCCGGAAAATGACCATCACCGTGGATTCGGAGTAACTTGTGGTCACGCGGAGGCTTCCCGAATCTTCTTGTGCGCACGCACCTCTCGCTAATAGCGACGAAAACGCATAGAGGACAGCTTAGTACCGTCGGCTACAACCAGGCAGTGTAGATACTCATGACACAGACTGATGAGATAAAACATTATGAGTGCCTGCATAATAGCGTGTTAGTCGACCTTTGCTCCGCAATATAGCAGGTAATCGGCATGGCATGGAATGTGGAATGTGGAACCAGATGTGTACAAGTGAGGCATTAGATGTTAGTGGTTTTCGGGAGCGGATCTGAGACATTCACCATCGTGTTCATACTTCATGAATTTAATTGCTAAGACATCTACGTGAGCTTATTATTGTGATCCTGAAACTACTATAGCAAGATTCTGGTTATGTGGCACGAACAGTTATCCTGCTGGAAGATGCTATCACCATCGGCAATGACAGCAACGAAGAAGGGATCCATTTGTTATTATACGTAGCCCACAGCAGATAGCGCATGGAGGCGAGAGATGAGATAATCGTATGGCATTGTTGGCCGGGGCCCCATGCGGGGGAGTTCGGCTGCCGTATTGCAAGTCCTCTTTATTTGACGCCACATCGGCGACTTACGAGTCAATGATGCTGATAACAGTGATGAAGGACACACAACACCCAGTCCCCTGCCGGGAATCGAACCCGGGTCCTCTGCGTGGTAGCCGGTAACGCTACCGGTACACTACGGAGGCGGACGGTGCATGTAGGTGATGGGTTGCGATAGCTATTTGGTTTCGAGATATAATCACCAAATGGCAAACAGTAAAGCCATATAAAAGATCTTACTTACAGCTGCAGGTAAAATGTTTCTACAAATAGGTCATGATAACTAAGAGCAAAAAAAAATTTAAGAACTCAATAACTGTGAAAGTATACACTGCTGTGGTAGAAATGAATAAAACCTGCACTAGCGAGGTAAGAGAAGTAATTTCTCAGTGGCCAGGCAGTATTACGGCTGAAAATCATTTCGTACACTTTCATCCACTTCAGTAAAAAATCAGGATACAGACGCACTAAGTAGCGTCACATTATACTCAGTTACCTCAGAAAGTAAGACGGAATCAACATTGCCCCATAATCTGGATGCTATTAACTGAGTAATAATATATTCAATTAGAACAATGACTGATAAGAATCTAAAGTGGAAAAAATATAAAATTGCATCAGCTTAAAGGAACGGATATAGCACATATCATATTGCACAAGACAGTAGCTCACGCATGAAATGTAACTAACTTTGTGTTCTGCCTTACGGCAGGTGTTGTCGTGGGGGAAGCCTCGTCAGAGAGGTCCACCACCTGAGCGTCGAGGGAAATGATTTCAGTGGTTATTTCTCGTTGCCTTCCACTGGTGATGATGAAATGGTAATGAGGACAACATAACACCCAGTCCCTGAGCGGAGAAAATATCTGATCCATCCGGGAAGCGAACTCGGGTCCATTGGCGTGACAGACCGCCGCTTTGGCCACTCAACTATCGGGGCTGACACATAAATAAAGAAAACCATATAAGTTGAAAACTACAAATTTCAAAAAATACAATAAACTTCTTAGCTCCAAAAAATTACAAAAATACAAGGCAGGACAACTTGACTGACAGCATCCAGATTTGACAACTGACTAAAACAGTGACGTCATAGCGTCATAGTATCAAAATGTATTTGATTCTTTCCGGCCAGGTGATCCTTTAATAGTCTTCTGCCGTTTCTTATGCACGTTTCACTATTTCCATTTCTTCCCGAATATTTAGCTTTTTGGTTGGTTGAGTTTGGGGAAGGAGACCAGACAGCGTGGTCATCGGTCTCATCGGATTAGGGAAGGTTGGGGAAGGAAGTCGGCCGTGCCCTTTCAGAGGAACCATCCCGGCATTTGCCTGGAGTGATTTAGGGAAATCACGGAAAACCTAAATCAGGATGGCCGAACGCGGGATGGAATCGTCGTCCTCCCGAATGCGAGTCCAGTGTCTAACCACTGCGCCACCTTGCTCGGTTAAAATGGTTCAAATGGCTCTGAGCACTATGGGACTTAACATCTATGGTCGTCAGTCCCCTAGAACTTAGAACTACTTAAACCTAACTAACCTAAGGACATCACACAACACCCAGCCATCACGAGGCAGAGAAAATCCCTGACCCCGCCGGGAATCGAACCCGGGAACCCGGGCGTGGGAAGCGAGAACGCTACCGCACGACCACGAGATGCGGGCTTAGCTTTTTGCCTTTCTGAGCGTAGTGAAGAACTTTTAAGCTCTGTTAAAAATGGGGTGGGTGGCCACGGCCTTTTATGTGTTGCTCAAAGGACGACTTGTGTTTATTTTTGCCGTATTTATAAAACTCACGTGTATGAAATCTAGCCTTAATGTCCTGCTAGCCTGACAAACATACAATATTCGAGCATATACAGACCTGAATTCAGATGTTTACTTCTGTTTAGCTTCTCGTTTCATAAATAGTTATATTGAATATTAGAAATTGCAAAGAAAACTGCTCTCATATCCATCACCAGAAGAGCATAGCCAGACCGTAGAAGAAATTGTCCAAGAAGGAAAAACGTATATAATTATTTTACGTTACAGAAATACTGTTTAGAGACCTATCATAATTTACGGGCACTTTAATCTCATATACAGTATTTACAATGGAAGCGCTGTAGCCCAACATAACAGCAATGTATTTAAGCAGTAGAACGAAAAACCAGTCAAGTTCTTACTTTTTATTCCTTTCGATGACTAGTTTCGGGCCGAGACCCATTGTCAAATCATCATAACGTAGTCCCAAATCGGTCTCGGCACGAAACTAGTCATCTAATGAATAAAAAGTAAAAATTTGGCAACTTTGACTGGTTTGCTTTCTACTAATTAACAGAAGTTGCTGACCAAAGCTAGTCCAGCATGCTGGAAGTTCGTAAAAATGTATTTAATGTATTTAAGGTTTCCAGTCTCTGCACTGATGGCTGAGACACAAAGAGGCCATCCAAGCAATCGCTGACAATGGAACTGAGCTTATACTCCCGGGATGGCCAGACGACGCTGGAATAATGGAGTGAGTTTTCTGAAAATGATCATACAGATTATGTTATCTACTAGACGTAAATTCAAAACACAATAATGCAGTATCCCGTCCGAACCCATTTTCTCATATGTGAACACCAAGCAGTTTCAGAACTGTCACTATTATAAAAAAACAATAACGTCCTCGACATACCGTGGATAAAAAAATAATTTTCTGACAAGCTTCTGAATTCATATTGAATCATTCACGTTCAATATGTTTAGCAAAAATATCCGCCAGGAAACCCGGCAAACAACTTCCCAGAGCGAGTCCATCGCCTTGCCTATAAACATTATCTTTGAAAGAAAAATGATTATGTGAGGTAAGGAGTCGAAGAAGAGAGATTACCTTACTAATTTACTTGTTGATCATACGTTTATTGTTAGTGAGGATAGTCTCTGCCAGAGAAACACTAGTGTACAAAGTTTTGGTATCCAGCGATAGTAGGCAACATTCACGTGGAGACGTCTGGCTCTGGAGTAGCGAAAAAAGTTCATTACTATTGGCAATAGAAAAACATTAAACGAAGACATATTCATTTTATACCAACTGCAGTAGTAACTTTTGAGCAGATTCTTCTAGGATTCCCTGTACCATTAATTATAGGACGAATATGGAAGCCATCCTTATGTGTCTTAATCTGCGGTATAAGCGACGGCATTTTAGGGTTCATAACACGTAATCTAGGCAAATGACTGAGATGGATGAAATACATTTAAGTATGACTTTCACTTTTTCGCATAAGCGACAGAAGGGTCATGATATAATCTTCTTTCACCATTCTCTTCGATAAAGGATAGTACTTTTTCAGTATAGTCGTTACGGTATAAAACAACAGCTGTAATTCCCTTATCAACATGCATAATTATGACATCTTTTTCTTCCGAATTTTTGTATAAAGTTCCAAAATTAATCACCCTTTTCGCAAACTGAAAGAGGCCTTCAAGCGAAGGTTGAAGCAGGGGGTACCGTTGCCTAAGTATTTCTAGTTCTCGGCTACGTCCCTTTTCGTCAGCTGGCCTTCTTCCGGCTCAAGTACGTTAACAACATGCATCGTCACATCAAAAATGGGAGCGTCGGATAAAGCAGAAAAATAGGCACTTTAGGTTAAAGCATTTAAATTGTCTTTTTGCTGCTACCACTTCCTAATTTCATATCACTGCCTTGGCACTATTGAACATATCGAAGCTTGGCAATTAGTTCTTTTTTAATCTAAAAGTTTTGTGCACATACACCGAAAATAACCTCGTCTCCTCACATCGCATGTAATATTTACTGTTCATTGATGCTTTCATCGTTTTATATTCAAGCTTTCGTAGTGATCACGTCGTTCTTTCTTCTGACCGAGAAAACAGAGCATCCTGGAGCTTTTCCCAGTGGTCAGTGGTAATAATATGAAAAAACAAACAGTCTCGGTTGCAGAACTGGACTTTTTGTTTTATTTGTCCACCAATGGTGCGTTTCGCCTTATAAAAGGCATCTTCAGATTCGCTGGCAAATTATGGTGTAAAGCACATCGGTTGCCAGGCTCGGACATTTGCTACCGCTGGCTGCTGTATCACTACGCCATAGACTGGAACAAGAAACGTAATTCATCCGACCAAGTGACATGATTCCATTGATCAGTCTCCATGCTTCAGTGTCCATGTCTATTGTAATCTGTAACGTAATTTGGTCAGCATGGGAACAAGTGAGGGTAGTGAGCTGCTAAGCCTCATTCTGAACAATATGTGATGAAGTCAAAATCTTCTGGGTTATTAGGCCGCGTCATATTTCTAGCACTAGTGGACACCAGAAGATCCTGAGGAGGATCTTAGCTGAAGGGTCGTAACGTCGATTATGACGCGGCCTAATAACCCAAATGTTTTTAACGTGCGTGACAACGGCCACGAAAGCCTGGAGACTTACATAATACGTGCTGAAATGTATGTTTCGAAATAGTTGTGCCTGTACCATCAAGCCGGCCGGGGTGGCCGAGCGGTTCTAGGCGCTACAGACTGGAACCGCGCGACCGCTATTGTCGCAGGTTCGAATCCTGCCTCGGGCATGGATGTGGGTGATGCCCTTAGATTAATTAGGTTTAATTAGTTGTAAGTTCTAGGGGACTGATGACCGCAGAAGTTAAGTCCCATAGTGCTCAGAGCCATTTGAATCATTGGTACCATCAATGTATTCTGTGAACAAAGTGGTTCAAATGGCTCTGAGCACTATGGGACTTAACATCTGAGGTCATCAGTCCCCTAGAACTTAGAACTACTTAAACCTAACTAACCTAAGGACATCACACACATCCTTGCCCGAGGCAGGATTCAAACCTACGACCGTAGCGGTCGCGCGGTTCCAGACAGAAGTGCCTAGAACCGCTCGGCCACTCCGGCCAGCTTTCTGTCAACAGATGGGCCAGGAGTCGCCTTCTCTCCTGGTTTACAGGGTGGGAAATTGCCGGACCTCCAAGTTCTGTGATGACACGTGAACCACCAACACCTTGTTGCTTACTTCGTGATTTCACCGCAGTTCAACCACTTCCTGTAGCTACTCCGGACAGTATCACGATAACAGCCGACCAGCTTCGGCGTAACCTTGATGCTCGTTCCCAGCCGTCTGTCCTTTGACTGGGTCGCTTATGTCAGTGGATTTCCCCGTTTGCGGTCTGCGCCTTTGCTAGAAGGCCCATTTGTCTCGGCATAGATTATGTACTTTCCTAAATGCATCACGTACCCACGTTACAAGGTCTCATTCAGTTTCACGGTGAGAAATGATCATGGTGTTTAGATTCTGCCCAAGACACTTCAGTCTGCAACCGCACTGCTGCTACGGTGGCAGGTTCGAATCCGGCCTCGGGCATGGCTGTGTATGATGTCCTTAGGTTAGTTAGGTTTAAGTAGTTCTGAGTCTAGGGGACGGATGACCGAATATGTTAAGTCCCATAGTGCTTAGACCCATTTCAGCCATTTGTTTAGATTCGTCAGAATATGTGAACCTGGTCTCTGAAATGAATTCCATGGCTGGTGCTGTTCGACAGGACTACCTTGGTTTGATATTAACACTTCCAGCCACCATTCGAAGCAAAGTAAGTATAAGGGGAGAATTTTTTTTCCAAGAAATGTGGAGGAGAAATGAACTGAGAATCGTTTCGCAGTTACACCACAGACACAAGTTTCTGCGAGCACGTGGAGGGCGCTGGAATTGTCGTCACGGTGATCAGTTAGGCGGGGACGCTGCCAGCAGTGGAGATGAGCCACGCGGCCGCCCCGTGGCTACGGCGTGACGCAGGCAGCCTTCACATTTAGCGGGCAGGAAACACACGCCAGGACAGGTGAATCCTCCGGCTGGTCGCCGGCCATTTACAGTTAGCTGCGTGGGCGGCGCCAAAGGCTGTCTCCTACTCCTCCTAACGCACCCACAGGCTCGTCCGTCGACCTATTGTCACCAAAGAGTGTCTCATCGTTTCAGCTAGACTCCATGTCTATGTATCTGTGCAACCTCTGTGCTAAAATTTAATGCTTGGTTGTAGTCCTTACCGTGTTGCGGCAATATCTTTTTCTCAAGCTTCTGAGTAGACAAGACGAGTTGCTGACGCAAGTATTCTTATGTAAAAATAACCCAGGATGATCAAAACACGTAATCTAATTAAAAATGTGCAGCTGAGATGGAACAATAAATGAGAATTATCTTAAATATCAGTTCATTTGCTGAATCACTCAAGATGAGTATATCGGCTACAGCATGTCATTCCATTCAAAGTTTGAGGAGAGGATGTGAGTGAGATCGCCGCGCGGGATTAGCCGAGCGGTCTAGGCGCTGCAGTCGTGGACTGTGCGGCTGGGCCCGACGGAGGTTCGAGTCCTCCCTCGGGCATGGGTGTGTGTGTGTGTTTGTCCTTAGGATAATTTAGCTTAAGTAGTGTGTAAGCGTAGGGACTGATGACCTTAGCAGTTAAGTCCCATAAGATTTCACATACATTTGAACATTTGTCAGTGAGATCCGATTGGATGGCTTGACGCCTGCTTTTTACTGTACAGTTACGCATACTCGCATGAGTAGTGGCTACAAAGTTTAATTTATCATGTCGAAAGACAGGGAGATTTTTTGTTTATTTGCAGGTAAGGACTGGTTAAAATTAAAGTGCAGGTACGCACAGAGGTGCAGCGGTATCTGTAATTATTGTATGGCAACGAAACTTTGTGGATATTCTGATGTCTTAATACGGAACTGATTCACTCTGAAAAAAAAATTAGTCCCGCTTTCGGCCACCAAGTGCAAATCGAATGCTGCGAGTGCAAGAAACGTTTCCATATGTAATGGTTTAGGAGCGGACGTGGGTAGGAAAGGTAAACAAGTGACACAGACATAATGTTGGTTTTATTATTAACCATCGCTCACTTAAATTCCTTGATATAAGCATCGGAGACATCGACGAGATGCTGCATTCGTCAGACAAAGTGTTCAGCAGTTGCCAGCAGCAGTTCAAATAGAATCCGAGCAATGGATTTCTGTATACTGGACTTCAGATTACATAGAGACCGAAAGTATCCATGATAAACGGGTTCCTTTAGATACCCCAAAAGCCAGAAGTCACTTGGATTAAGATTAGGTTATCTTGCAGGCCACGCTCTATAGATAACGTGTTCGTGGAAGGTTGCATTAAACAGATATTTGACTTGGAGAGCGACATGAGGTGTTGCCCCATTTTGCATGAAATAAGTTATTTCCACAGAGATGCGCTCTTCCAAAGCAAGAATCAAATGCTGTACAACGAGGTCTCGATAACGTGCAGATGTCACGGTGCACCTGACAGGCTCTCTGCGTGTAGTCTCTCCAAAGAAAAACGGTCGGGAAATAAAGATGCTTGAGATCTACACCAGATACTTCGGACGACTTCAGTGGCTCTTCGCGCAAACAAGCGGCAGTTCTGTGTGTTCACTCGACCTTTTAGTGTAAAATGTATCTCGTCACACCGTAGAATACTGCTCGGCCACTGCTTCGACCCGTGCCACAAACGGAAGAGCAAATTTAGAATTTTGACGTGGATCATTAAGTTCCAGTTGCAGCACCATCTGCATCTTCTAAGGGTACCAGCGCAAAACAGGCCGCAAAACATTCCGTGGCTTTAACCATGGGATGGACAGTTCTCGTGATACAGCACGGGTCCTAGTACTACTAGACGGGGAACGGGCTGCATGGTCAGTTACAGCAACAGGAATCTCGTCAGTAATTTCTACCCGGACAGGACATTTTCCTCTTTCACGTACCACAAAAAGCTGACCTGTATTTTCATTACTACCTTCTTTAAATCATTTAATGACATCGGGCATATCCTCAAATCTTTCAGTCCGTGATACTCTCTCAATGCAGCACTGTAATTGCTGCCGTTCACATAAAACGGTTTCACTAACAGCGCACGGTCTCTCTCCTAGATTAGCCATTGTATGTAAGTATTGTACTGGATGTTAACCGGGGACCTAGAAACGACGGAGAGGCTCCGTCTCCGCCGCAGCTGCAGTGGTCCACAACCCCACGACGACTACCGCAGTTTACTTCACCCCTCCGCCGACCCACACCGAACAACTCTTTCAGGGTTATTGTGCGGTTCGGCCCCCGGTGGAACCCCCCCCCCCCCCCCCTCAGGGAACGTCTCACACCAGACGAGTGTAGCCCCAATGTTTGCGTGGTAGAGTAACGGTGGTGTACGCGTACGTGGAGAACTTGTTCGCGCAGCAATCGCCGACATAGTGTAGCTGAGGCGGAATAGGGAGAACAAGCCCTCATTCACCGAGGAAGATGGAAAACCGCCTAAAAACCATCCACACAGACTGGCTGGCCCAACGGACCTCGACAGAAGTCCGCCGGGCGGATTCGTGCCGGGGACCAGTTGATTCTTCCCAATCCGGAAAGCCGTGCGTTAGACCGCACGGCTAGCCGGGCGGGCTAGATTAGCCATACGGTTCACTCACCTTATGGCTTATCAAAGGACAGCATGGATGTCACACAGTTTACAACTCTAGATTTGCACCTGGTGGCCACAATTAAACTAATGTTTTTTCCAGCACACATGGATTCCACATTAACACATTTTCATGCAGTTTCGCTGCCATACGATAATTGTAACCTACATTTGATCTACGCTAGTAATTGCTCTTTAATTATAACCGGCCGGTATATGTCCGAAGTCCTGGTGTACACTAAAATCCTCCCACTACAGTATCATATCACACTACGAAAGGAGAAAAAACAATATGACGGAGCACATTGATGTACTGTACTAACGTGGGACAATTGGTTTTGAAGGGGAACAACGCTGCAACTACCCAAATTTCGTAGAAATGCCCATCAGTAATGCACCATCATTGAACACAGTGTCTACTGGACGCACCTGCACCGCATGTAAACTCGAATGAATGACAGAGATCTAAGTGGGAGACTATTTTTGTGGAACTGGGAATTTCAATGGAAATGGGTGCTCGAATACTGATGTATCACAAACGAAGCGACAGTTGAAAAAGTCAGTCTTGGAAAATTTTTGAATATCTAGCACGACATTTTATTTATGACGTAGGTCATACTGGTTTCCGCGACTGCTTGCATCCATTCAAACAGCCCTCCCAATCGAAGACTCGGCAGTAACGTCGCAGTTGCGTCAAACTCATCTAGTTGACATTTTTAGCCTCTAACCATCACTGACGAGTATCGACTGTATTACACTATGAGCCTGAGACAAACGATCAATGCAGATTAGTGAAATATGTGTATTTACCACCACCGAAAAAGGCAAAGCCCCGTCTATCAATGAACAAAGTGACACTGAGTGTTTGTTGGGACTGGCATGGTGTGATAACAGATTATGCCGCAAGTGGCCAACCGTTACATGTGTACATCACATGAAGTCACTGGAGTCTGAGAAGACAATGCGACACAGGAAACTGTCGAAGGGGTTATTTTTGCATCTCGGCAATGTCCCGGATCATTTTATGGAACACACATGCTGCCTCTTTGCGTTATCAAATTTTACCTCACTTAACCTCTCGCCCCCCCCCCCCTCCCCCTTCATCCCACGAAACCTTCCTAAGACACTAAGACACGACATCTGGCGACTTTTTCCTATTTTCTCAGATGAAGAAACCATCATTCCGGGATTATGAAAAGGTGTTTTTTGATGCACAATGTTTCCTAAACAGTAAAAATGCGGGCTTCTGCAATCAGAGTCTCCGCCTGGTCGCTGATCTTTGGAAAAGATGGATAGCACTGATGAGTGAATATGTAAAGAAGGACTCAGTGGATCACTAAAATTCATGATCAGATATTGATTTTTTTTCTACTTGAATGTATTGTTTTACTAACTATGAAACTTACAAGATTTTAAACTTGTTACCTAGTTAACTGGAAACTGCGAGTGACAAAACCTCTCGCTATCAATGTGAAACCAAGTACTTTTTAGAATTCCGATAACAGTCTCGCCGATGTATTCTGATTTAGAATAACCATTGCTGCCCAACACTTAAGGGCCAACATCACGGTGCAAGTTATTTCGATAGTGTGATATCGACTGATTTAAACTGCACGTGACTATACGTAACTGAGTCTGAATATAAGGAACAATTATCACTAATATTCAGGAAGACTTTCAGGAAGACTTTCTCCTGCAACAGTCGTACATAGAGGCCAACTGCTACGTAACGAAAATATGCCCTACTAGAAAAGCGCATCAACAGAATTTGTAAGAAAAATCACCATTAAATATTGTTCCCAATTTTCTCTCTAAAGGTGAGTTTAGACTCCACAGTTGTTTTTTGCCTTTGCAACACTTAACTCGGTTCAACTCTGTCTACACAGAACAAGAATGTGATGTCGTGAACTGCACTCACCTGTAATAAAGCATTACGGGGCAAAGTACATTATCTTATTTTCTTTTCATTTTCGTAAATTAAACATTTGTTCCTTTTCTGAACTTTTGGTTCACTGTCTATGCAATAGTGCAAGACGTGATAGTACACGTTTTTCCAAAGCTATCTTTCCTCTAATAGTGGAGATAAGATTATAAATGAATAAGAAAGTATTTTGCAGTTATATTCAATCGTTTCTAATGACACAGGAAATACTGCAACTATTAATAACGTGAAATATAATCCTTCCTTATCAATGTCACACATCATAAAAACTAGTTTTATACACAGTTTTTCTAATACGTAAAATTTGCTCTTTGCCTTTTTTAATGAAATGCATTAACTAACAATGGAAGATGGAATGTAATTAGAATTCTAGACGCATGATAGATAATTCACTCAGGATACCAACACATAGATATTGTTCAATGCAAAAAAAAAACTGTCCACAACAATACTTCGCGATTAGCGCACGCAGCAAATACAACTTAATGCATATTGCGCTCATCCGAAAGAGCCGTTTCTCAATGAAATCATGTCAAAATCATTTTCTATTCTCAGTCACATCAGGGAGCATTCCAACTGAAATTTCATTGTTTATGTGGTACGTTCGCCATCGAAAATCCTCACTGGCTGACAACTACTTAGGGTTCATTCATTCTCCCTTACTCTACTCAATAATATTAGAACCTCTGGTAGAGGAAGAATGAGTGTAATTAATGTGTTCAGGTGTTGCGATGATGCTCATAGTGGTAAACATCCCAAATCATGTGTTAAACACACCAAACAGACTGACATTTCTCGTGATATACACGTCATTCATACCCATTCCTCCTACAATCTCGATATGTTAAATTCTTTCACAGACGCCGGTGCAAGATAACGGGCGCCCACGTGACATAAGGAGCTTATGGTGCGCCACGCGACCTGTCAGCTTTCCCCAGTCAGATCGGGCGAGATTTATCTATTTGGATCCTAGGAGGTAGGTCGCTCTTTCGTTCCTGGCTTAGACACGTTGCAGACCATGCTTGGGAGACTGAAGTTTTCCGTCATTCCTCTCCCTATGTAGGGTTTCAGCACCTCTTTTTCCAATAAACCACTTTTGTTTCATTTATGCCCTCTTATTAGACCCCAATCAAAAATATATCCTGTCGCCCATCCTCCTAGTTAGATCGTTCTGTGAATGACAGCCCATCGAACAAGTTTTATATTCAGGTGATGTTCGTTCCAGTAAATGAATTCGCAAATCAGTATCAGTGCAGTTATTTTCGAACGATAAGACACTAGTTTACCACGTTCTGCGGAAAGAATGAACTGAATATTTTACAGGTTTTAGATTAGTGCGCCACGGGGACTTTTTCCACATGAGTGCCATGTTTTACTTACTTGATAAAGAATCTCTTCAATTACATTTATCTGTGGGAAAGTACATATTTGAGTTGCTATAATCCGACTTGTACAAAAAAGTTTAACTTTTGGTGCTGGCGAGTCGACGCCACAATTTCGCTTGTAAGAATAGTCTTCGTTGAAATCACGTGATATGTATGTTGATATACAGTAAGAGCGTTTATGTCGATGCTTTAAAGTAACCTAAACGAAACATCATGACTCGCTTGGTGTGGCCGAGCGGTTGTAGGCGCTACAGTCTGGAACCGCGCGACCGCTGCGGTCGCAGGTTCGAATCCTGCCTCGGACATGGATGTGTGTGATGTCCCTAGGTTAGTTAGGTTTAAGTAGTTCTTAGTTCTAGGGGACTGATGACCTCAGAAGTTAAGTCCCGTACTGCTCAGAGCCATTTGAACCATTTTTTAAACATCATCATCATCAACAACAACAACGGAAAATATCATCAAAGTCAAATTTAGATGTTCATTTTATTTTATTAATGGGCTGAACGAACTTATCAGAGACATCACAACCACTCCTTCCTCCAGCCTATCTCACATCGTATCACCTACACTACCAATAAGAACAGCCTGTGGCTCGATGGCTTCGTGGAAGTCATTCCACTGGATACCACTTCGGCGACTTGCGTGTCTGTAATCTACCGCAGTTATCCAGCTATGGAAAGGAGACTCGCCGTTTAACATGGAAACCAAATCACGTGTCATACCTCGCAACTTCGAATCAACGCTAAGAGAGGAATGCTGGGTTAAATGACGACTTAAAACTTCCGAGTGCCGACGGCGATTCGATCCTGTAGCATCTCGGTTTCCAGGTATGCACGTCACACGGCCCTACGGCTATTGTATCCAACTAAGTATAAAATATAATTCTTGGTCTTCTGAGTTGTACACATGTTTATAACTCAGTCACATTAATTCATGAGAGAAACCAGCAAGGCAATGGTTGTAATTAACAATACTAGTAAAAACAATAAGAGCAACAAACATGATAACAGGGAACAATAACATTAGCAGTAATATTTAACTCTTCAATATTTTTGAAAACTTATTATTGTAGCCTGAATATGTATAAAAAGAACATTTAAATTATAGTGACAATTGTAAACTAGATAGAACGTTTCAATAGAGGGGTCTGCGTGTAAGAGTGGGCTTGAAAAAGCAGATCAAGAAGGCTTCGGTAAAGTATACAACACATTATTACTGTTGTGACATCAGAAAGAACTGTTGACCTGCTCCAGAAAATGTGTGTGTGGTTCCTATTAATTTTGCCTTTAGGGGTCCCGGATGTCAGTTTTCGGCACAGACATTTCTTTGAAAAGATAACAGTGTGATGCAGATGTTAAGTCTGATACAAGCAAGGACGTCAAGGCCTGAGCAGGAGGTAACATAAATGTGAGAATATAACGACATTACTGCATGTGGGATGGAGTAATGCGTCCGCAGAACAGAACGTACGATATAGGCATTCCTATTTCCTTTTGTTGGGAATGCACAATAATATATATGTAACACTATTTGATCAAAAATTTTCAGACACCTACACCAATTCCTATATGGGGTGTTCTTGCACCTCGTCTTGAACTCTATTGGAGACTCAATGAGGAGCAAAAATGTCTTTAGATAAATGCAAGCTCCTCTTTCTCAAAAGCAGTAACCAAAGTCGGTAGTGATGTTGATGCTGGATTATGAGCCGAAATATACGTCTCAACTTAGCCCAACAGTCCGAAATCTGGAAGTTCCCTCAGAGGTATACAGTCATTATGAATATAGTTACTGGAAAGAATTCAAAGAAGCTGTGTGGTTGCTTAGTACAGTCGCTGGTTATCTCTGAACTTGTTTACGAACTCTCACGACACATTTCGGATTTAACCCATCATCTAACGACCTCTACTGAAGAGAGAGACGTAGCAGACCTTACGTTACAAATTTTATATTATTTTATTTTTATTTTCTTTAATGATTTGAGCAGTAGCTCAGTACGCCACTCTTCAGACTACAGAAGTCTTAAAAACATAATAAGAAGGCAATAAGTAATAAAAGTAGGCGAAAAAAACCATGACTTTTAAATTATAAAATGGCAGAAAATTGTGGAACTTAAAATATAAAAGAAAAGTAGGTGATGCTAATCAAAACACACAGTAAGCAGACAGATACAATAGTAGACAGACAATTAAAAAACAAGGCGACTGCCTGGTTTCTGTCTGCAAGAGATAAAAAAAATCACACGTAGCGACAGTGTGGTTTCTGTTTGCTACACTTCAGAAAAGATGCACAACACTTAAGATTCACTTAAAACACTGCACTACAATGTTCGCACAAAGATGACACACCACAGCTTACAGCAGAGAGGGGGGGGAAGGGTGGAGGGGCGCGGACAGATGAAGGGAAAAATGGAGGAGGAGAGGATAAAGCAATGTTGGGGGAAGGAGCTAATCAAGGGAGAAGAGACGTAAGAGGGGAGGGAGGGGCAGAGCGGACTCGAGAGGCAGTGGGGAATGGCAGAGGAGGGGAATACAAAATGACTCGCGGGGGAGAGAAGGAAGTTGGAGGGTAGGCTGGGAAGAGGGAAAAACAGGATGAGAGAGGGGGGGGGAGAGGAGGCCTAGGAAATTGACAGAGCAAGGGGGGGGGGGGGGGAAGGATGAAGTTTGCAGGAGGTGTAGAGAACTCAGATATGTTCAAGGAAAAGGAGCAGATGGAGGAAAGAAATAATGTCATAGAGGATCCGCATGGGGGATGAGAGATGTATACGGAAGGTGAGGTGGAGTGCATGGCTCTCGGGGATATGGAGGGACTTACATACAAATTTTACAACGCCAGTGTCTTACAAATGTCATTTATAAACGAACTTTTACATACAGAAATATATGCGATAGTAGAAACATTGTTTTAGATGTCAAATACTGTCATTACCTTTATGTAGAATACCAGGTACAACTATTACTTGCATAGTTCGATACTAAATGTTGGATTATCATACAAGCAATTACCTGCGCCAGTGTGTGTGCTTGGAGGAAAATTCTGTTACACTAGGTGGCGTATCCATGACGAAGCATGTTTAAAAAGCTCCACACACGTTAGTGGTAATGGAAGTATCATATTTGAACTCTTAAGATACAATTGCAGAATGTGCGTAGCAATGTATGAAACATTTGCAAGTGGCTTATCCACACACAAGCAAAACATGTTAGTTTCCTCATAAATACTCAAGTGATATCTCATAAAACCAGTGTACAACATCATTACAAGGATTTGTCTCATCAGGACAATTTCCAGCACCTCCCATTCTTGGACAAGGAATTTCACTGTCACATCTACTGTTCTTATGAACTGTGGCTCAGGCTCGTTTCCCCCCTCCCCAGGGCCCACCTTTTCCATCCCCTCCTTCCCTGTGGGCAGCCCCCCCCCACCCACCCTTGAGTCTCCTTTAACGGCCTTGCCTCCATGGTCCCGTTCAGAGCGTCCCCCGCCCCACCCTCCATCACCCTTTACTACCCCCTTTCAGCACCGCCCCTACCTCCCCCCCCCCTATTCCCTTCTACCTCATCTCCCCACACCTGGCGATCCTCCAAGACCATTTTCATCGTTGAGTGTGCTGCGCCAGTGTTCATTTCGATGCAGTTGTACAGTATCATCAAGTGATGTGATTTTTAACCGTGTACTCCACTTGTATATAGTTTTCTTGTGCATTGTTTTTTCCGTGCTGCACCACCCATCACGTGGCGGTTTTAATCGTTCTGCGTCTTGTTGTGCTCCTTGCCATATTTGGACTTGTGTCTTTTAATACTCAAAATGTGTGGTTTATTGCGTAAAATACTTTTTGTTGTTAATCTCCATTTTACAGTCATCCCTTTTTTTGTATGCTTTTCCCCATAATGTTCCCTATTGTTTATGCCTGTGCTCACCCATTTTTCTCCTTTTTATTGCTTGAAATGTCCTCCTGTACACTTGCAAACATCTCTCGGCTAAAGAGCAGCGCCTATGATGCTGCCAGCCCGCCCCGGATGGGGAATTGAAATCACAATAAAGGGAAAGAAATTGTTTCTATACGTATGTGTACCTATGTAAAAATGAAGTGTGTTACAGTGCAAATTGGCAATGTTACTTAGCATAGGACACATTTTCGTAGATCGTTTCTAATCCGGCCAAGTGAAAATACAGGATAGCGATAAGTAAATATATGGATGGCTGTACTAGTATCACATGAACTGTAAAAGGGCAGTGCATTGGTGGAGCAGTCATTTGTACTCAGGTGATTCACGTGAAAAGGTTTCCGACGTGGCTACGGTCGCTCGACGGGAAACAACAGACTTTGAGTATGGAACGGTAGTTGCAGCTAGAAGCATGGGATATCAAAGTTTGGAAATCTCTAGGGAATTCTATATTTTGAGATCCTTATACTGTGCCAGAGAATACCTAATGCCAGGCATTACCTCTTAACACGGTCACCCCTAGGGCAGACGACCTTCACTTAACGAACGAGAGCAGCGATGCAGCGGTGTTTGAGTAGAGTTGTCACTACTAACAGACATGAAGGTAGCCGTGGTCTAGCGGTAGCGTCTTTGATTCATAATCAAAAACGTTTTAGGTCCCGGGTTCGATCCCTGCCACTGCCTAAATTTTGATAAATAATCAGCATTGGCGGCCGAAGACTTCCGGCATAAGAAGTCACCCTCATTCTGCCAACGGCCTTGTCAAAGAGGGCGGAGGAGCGGATAGAGGTTCAGGGCACTCTCTTGTCCTAGGGGTGGGAAATTGCCCCTAAAGGCGGAAGAATCAGCAATGATCAACGACATGAGGATGCAGAAGGCAATGGAAACCACTGCTTTAAAGACACGTAACGTGTATCCACAGGACATGTGGCCTGTAATTGAAGAAGTGTCATGATGATCTCTCCATTGGCAAAAGATTACTGAATAGTCCCCCATTCGGATCTCCAGGAGGGGACTGCCAAGGGGGATGTTACCATGAGAAAAAGATTGAATAATCAACGAAAGGATAATGTTCTACGAGTCGGGGCAAGGAATGTCAGAAGCTTGAACGTGGTAGGGAAACTAGAAAATCTGAAAAGGGAAATGCAAAGGCTCAATCTAGATATAGTAGGGGTCAGTGAAGTGAAGTGGAAGGAAGACAAAGATTTCTGGTCAGATGAGAATCGGGTAATATCAACAGCAGCAGAAAATGGTATAAGAGGTGTAGGATTCGTAGGGCAGAGGGTGTGTTGCTGTGAACAGTTCAGTGACCGGGTTGTTCTAATCAGAATCGACAGCAGACCAACACCGACAACGATAGTTCAGGTATACATGCCGACGTCACAAGCTGAAGATGAACAGATAGAGAAAGTGTATGATGATATTGAAAGGGTAATGCAGTATGTAAAGGGGGACGAAAATCTAATAGTCACGGGCGACTGGAATGCAGTTGTAGGGGAAGGAGTAGAAGAAAGGGTTACAGGAGACTATGGGCTTGGGACAAGGAATGAAAGAGGAGAAAGACTAATTGAGTTCTGTAACAAGTTTCAGCTAGTAATAGCGAATACCCCGTTCAAGAATCACAAGAGGAGGAGGTATACTTGCAAAAGGCCTGGAGATACGGGAAGATTTCAATTAGATTACATCATGGTCAGACAGAGATTCCGAAATCAGATACTGAATTGTAAGGCGTACCCAGGAGTAGATATAGACTCAGATCACAATATACTAGTGATGAAGAGTAGGCTGAAGTTCAGGACATTAATCAGGAAGAAGTGGGATACGGAAGTACTAAGGAATGACGAGATACGTTTGAAGTTCTCTAACGCCATAGATACAGCAATAAGGAATAGCGCAGTAGGCAGTACAGTTGAAGAGGAATTGACATCTCTAAAAAGGGCAATCACAGAAGTTGGGAAGGTAAACATAGGTACAAAGAAGGTAGCTGCGAAGAAACCATGGGTAACAGAAGAAATACTTCAGTTGATTGATGAAAGGAGGAAGTACAAACATGTTCCGGGAAAATCAGGAATACAGAAACACAAGTCGCTGAGGAATGAAATAAATAGGAAGTGCAGGGAAGCTAAGACGAAATGGCTGCAGGAAAAATGTGAAGACATCGAAAAAAATATGATTGTCACATTAAGAGTGCAACGGGAATTCCACTGTCAAATGCAGAGGAGAGAGCAGATAGGTGAAAAGAATACATTAAAGCCTCTATGAGGGTGAAGATTTCTCTGATGTGATAGGAGAAGAAACAGGAGTCGATTTAGAAGAGATAGGGGATCCAGTATTAGAATCGGAATTTAAAAGAGCTTTGGAGGACTTACGGTCAAATAAGGCAAAAGGGATGGATAACATTCCATCAGAATTTCTAAAATCATTGGGGGAAGTGGCAACAAAACGACTATTCACGTTGGTGTGTAGAATATACGAGTCAGGCGATATACCATCTGACTTTCGGAAAAGCATCATCCACACAATTCCGAAGACGGCAAGAGCTGACAAGTGCGAGAATTATCGCACAATCAGCTTAACAGCTCATGCATCAAAGCTGCTTACAAGAATAATATACAGAAGAATGGAAAAGAAAATTGAGAATCCGCTAGGTGACGATCAGTTTGGCTTTAGGAAAAGTAAAGGGACGAGAGAGGCAATTCTGACGTTACGGCTAATAATGGAAGCAAGGCTAAAGAAAAATCAAAACACTTTCATAGGATTTGCGGCCAGGAAAAAGCGTTCGACAATATAAAATGGTGCAAGATGTTCGATATTCTGAAAAAAGTAGAGGTAAGCTATAGGGAGAGACGTGTCATATACAGTATGTACAACAACCAAGAGGGAATAATAAGAGTGGACAATCAAGAACGAAGAGCTCGTATTAAGAAACGTGTAAGACAAGGCTGTAGCCTTTCGCCCCTACTCTTCAATCTGTACATCGAGGAAGCAATGATGGAAATAAAAGAAAGGTTCAGGAGTGGAATTGAAATACAAGGTGAAAGGATATCAATGAAACGATTCGCTGATGACATTGCTATCCTGAGTGAAAGTGAAGAAGAATTAAATGATCTGCTGAACGGAATGGTCTAATGAGTACACAGTATGGTCTGAGAGTAAATCGGAGAAAGACGAAGTTAATGAGAAGTAGTAGAATTGAGAACAGCGAGAAACTTAACATCAGGATTGATGGTCACGAAGTCATTGAAGTTAAGCAATTCTGCTACCTAGACAGTTAAATAACCAATGAGGGACGGAGCAAGAAGGACATCAAAAGCAGACTCGCTCTGGCAAAAAAGCATTTCTGGCAAAGAGAAGTCTACTAATATCAAATACCGGCCTTAATTTGAGGAAGAAATTTCTGAGGATGTACGTCTGGAGTACAGCATTATATGGTAGTGAAACATGGACTGTGGGAAAACCGGAACAGAAGAGAATCGAAGCATTTGAGATGTGGTGCTATAGACTAATGTTGAAAATTAGGTGGACTGATAAGGTAAGGAATGAGGAGGTTCTACGCAGAATCGGAGAGGAAAGGAATATGTGGAAAACGCTGATAAGGAGAAGGGACAGGATGATAGGTCATCTGCTAAGATATGAGGGAATGACTTCCATGGTACTAGAGGGAGCTGTAGAGGGCAAAAACTGTAGAGGAAGACAGAGATTGGAATACGTAAAGCAAATAATTGAGGACGTAGGTTGCAAGTGCTACTCTGAGATGTAGAGGTCAGCACAGGAAAGAAATTCGTGGTGGGCCGCATCAAAGTAGTCAGTAGACTGATGACCAAAAGAAAAAAAAAAAAAAAAAAAAAAAAACAGACAGGCAGCACAGCATGAAATAATCGCAGAAATCAATTTATGACCTACGACGAACGTATCCTTTAGGACAGCGCGGCGAACTTTGGTGTTAGTGGTCTATGGCAGCAAACAACTGACGCTAGTGTCTTTGGTAACAGCACGACACCGCCCGCAACGTCTGTCCTAGGTTTGTGACCATATGGGTTGGAACTTAGACGACTGAAAAACCGTAGTCTGGTCGTATGAGTCCCGATTTTGATTAATAACAGCTAATGGTAGGGGTTCGAGTGTGGCGCAGTCCCCATTAAGCCAGCGACCTAAGTTGATAAGAAAGCACTGTGCAAACCGGTAGCGGCTCCATAATTTTATGGGCTGTGTTTTACTTGGAATGGACTGGGTCTTTTGGTCGAAGTGAACCAATAACTGACAGTAAATGGTTACGTTCGTCTACTTGGAGACTATTTACAGACGATTACGGACTTCATGTTCCCAAACAACAATGGATTTTTTGTGGATGAATACGTGCCATATGACGCGCCTTTAGTTGTTCACAATTGGTTTGCAGAACATTCAGGACAATTCGAGCGAATTATTTGGCCACCCAGATAGCCCGACACGAGTCCCCTCGAATACTAATGGGTTATAATCGATAGGTAAGTTCGTGCTCAAAATCCTGCACCGGCAACACTTTCCGAATTATGGATGGCTATTGAGGTGGCATGACTCAACACTTCTGCAGAGAACTTCCAACGACTTATGGAGTCCATATCACATCGAGGTACTGCACTACGCCGGGAGAAGGGTGTTTGACACGGTATTAGCACGTATCCCATGACTTTTGTCGCTTGTGTGTGTGTGTGTGTGTGTGTGTGTGTGTGTGTGTGTATCACTGTACAGCACATAGTTAAGCAGATATGATGTCATATACCTTAAGGAGCGTGGAAGTGAAGTCTTACGAACAAATGTGCTAGATATAAAGGTTAAGTATGTGTACAACTGCGTGTGAAATGTGTTCCTTATGGGAAATAAACTGAAGAGCCAAAGAAACTGGTACACCAGCCTAACATCGTGTGCGTTCGCCGCAAGCACACATAAGTGCCGCAACACGGCATGGATTCGACTAACGTCTTAAGTCGTGCTGGAAGCAACTAACACCATGAGGATGACAAATTACATACCTTTCAGCCGCCTAGTTTCCAAACTTGTTTCATTTGGCTACCACTTTCAGCGTTTTACTGCGCCATCTTCAGGCCCCTGACAGACATAGGAAGATTCTACCTCCGTGCTGATCAAATCAGGGGCCAGAGATACTGCTATTAGTAGATTTTTTCTACAGCGAAACTAGGCGGCTGAAAGGTGTTTAATTTGACATCCCTTATCGAACAGCCGATTCCCGAAACCATCTCTAAAAAGATGGACGTAAAGAGACTTGACACCAAGAATCCTGAAGGGCTGTTCTTATCTGAGTACGAGGGGGTGGAGATCTCTTCAGATCAGCAGACATCCCAGATATGCATAATAATGCTCATGTCTGGGGAATCTGGTGGCCAGAGGAAATGTTTAAGCTCAAAAGAATGTTTCTGGAGTCACACTGTAGCAATTCTGGATGTGTGGGGTGTTACATTGTCCTGCTGGAACTGCCGAAGGCTGTCAGAATGCAGAATGGACATGAATGGATGCAAGTGTTCAGATAGGATGCTTATGTACATGTCACCTATCAGTCGTATCTAGACGTATCAGAGGTCTCTTAGTACTCCAACTGCACAGACTGTCCACCAGCTTGCATAGTCCCATGTGGGCATGCAGGGTCCACGGTTTCATGAGGTGGTCTCAATACCCGTACACGTCCATCCGCTTGATACAATTTGAAACGAACTCGTCCGACCAGGCAGCATGTTTCCAGTTATCAACAGTCCAATGTCGGTACTGACAGCCTTGAAATACGCAGCAATTTGCGGAAGGGCTGTACTTCTGTCACGTGGAACGATTCTCTTCAGTCGTCGTTGGACCCTTTCCCGCAAGATCTTTTCCAGGCCGCAGCGATGTCGTAGATTTGATGTTTTACTGAATTACTGATATTCATGATACACTATTCAAATGGTCGTACTGGAAAGTCCTAACTTCACTGCTACCTCAGAGATGCTGCGTCGCATCGCTCATGCACCGATTATAACACCCCGTTCAAGCTCACTTAAATCTTGATAAACTGCCACTGTAACAGCAGTAACCGGTCAAGCAAATGCGCCAGAAACTTGTTGACGTATGAAGGCTTAGCCGATAGCAGTGCCGTATTCTGCCTGTTTACTTACCTCTGTATTTGAATAGACATCCCTATACCAAATTCTTAGACGCCTTAGTGTATGTTTGACATACGCGGGCGAAGCCACGTGTAAAGAGCTCATCCTAAGCCTCGGAACGATTTCCCACAAACTTGACACATATGTTACTTACGATTTGGAAATAATTAATGAGAGAGAGAGGAAACCACCATCGTCCTGCTGGGATGAGCATGATAACGTGGAGTGAGAAGGGCGAGGTAGAGATGGACAGACAGTGAGGGCGATGCAGTAGATAGAGTGAGGAAGAGATAGGCAGAGCGAGGGGGAGGAGGAGTGAAAGTGAAGGTGGGATTAAATTCGCAGAGAAAGAGAGGAGGAGCAGGAGATGGGCAGTGAGAGGAGATAGAAAGGGGAAGGAAATACGAGGAGAAGAATGGGGAGAGGGTGGAGGAAGAGATAGCAGGGGGAGGGGGAGGAGGAAATGGATACGGGGCGGGGGGTGAAGGATTAGGGGGACAAAGCGAGAGGGAAGAATGAGATGCACTAATAAAAGATTGTAATAAATACTTACCCAGGCAATTCGAGGTATTCAAGTAGTAAGGTACACATTAAAAAGTTATAAATCACCATTCGTGACACCGAATGGAACAGAACCAGATATCTAAGATCCGAAGTTTAAAATGGAATGAGTACAAGCGAGCACAGTGAGAAAACCGAAAAACTCGATACTGAACTATGAGCTGTAGAACTGAAACGAGGGACGAGTAACTATCCGAGAATAAACGAGGCCCACCTAACGAAGCAGAGAAGGAAACGAGGAACAGAGGAACTAGAACGAGGAATAACATCTGCCACAGTAAATTGTGAACGGCTGTTCCACGTACGAGACTGGCCGTTGCTAAAGTGAACAGGGAACGATCGTTCCTTAGAAGTTGTTCATCGGTCCTTCCGCTCACTTTAGTGAACCGTTCCTTTGGACCAGTTCGTTCACAAATGGTGCCTCTAATCCTTATTATTAACATTCCAATTTGAATTTAGAATCTCTGTAGTTTGGCGTGGCGGGAAAAAGAATGAGATAAGTCCACTTCCAACTCCACTATCTCATAGCGCATGTCATATCGGTAAACATTTGTTTGCCGCATTTTCATTGCCGCACTTGGGTCGGCTCGTGTGCCGCTTTGCCCCGTGCTGTCCGCTACCGCCATGTGGCAGTTCTACGCAGCCGCTGCTACAATACTGGTCATTCTTTGTACTTTACTGTTAGTACCTATCGATAAACCGAATATCACACTAGATTAATTCTGGATCGCTGCGTGAAAGGCGGTCGTTAAATCGCACGTAATTTTTTTTTTTTTTTTTTTTACTGGAAGAAAACCAACGTTATCCGTCGTCACCACGCGTCGCAGGGAAGTAACGATCGGCAGTATTCGTTTCAGCTCCCTCCAGCCACACAGCTACACATTTGGAAAAATAAATTGAAAATATCTTCCGAAATACAAAATGAAAATCGCCTTAGGACTCTTAGAAGATACATCCAGCATATAAATACACAGATAGCTATAAGCACATACACAGACACAGATACACACACACACACACACGCACACACACACAAACACACACACACAGCGGCAGAGGCAAAGTAGAGTCTCCAGGCATACGGAAATGGCGATTTCAGAGATGCCGTTATAGGTCTCGCTGGCGAGTTTGAAGGGCTATACAGAACTCGTTTATGATCTCTAGTGTAAGTCTCTAGTGTAAGTAAAATATAGAGCTGGTTTCTCATACAGAAATCGAACTGAATGTTGTTTGTTGTGACAAGATAGTGCTATGGCTCGTGTCTCGTTCATGTTGGACTACGACGGCGACATTGTGGCGATCATGGCCCACGATCTTGCTGCTCGAGTAGTCGGCATCTCACGACTATCAGGCAAGTAAGGATTTATGTGTAAGGAGCGCAATCTCAAATTCGCACAGAAACGGCACTACGTTGTGATTTCAGACGAGTGCTGATGCAGCAGCACGATGGACATATCCGTGTGTGGAGGCTCCGACAGGAACGAATGTTGCCAGATAGCATTCGTCATCATCACGTTAGCCCAAATTCATGTGTGATGCTACACAGAGTCCAGCGAATACACAATACGAACATCTCTGGATCGTATAGCCGATAATTTTCACAGGAGCCATTACATTACTACATTCTAAGGCCAATGACTATGTCTAGCCAGGGAGATCTCTGTGGCGCTATCTTTCAACACGATAATGCAGATTACATATTGACCTGAATCGATAGAGGTTTTATTTTTGGTGTTGCGTTCGCGAGCACAAGATGTAGATCTGTCGCCTATTGAAGAGATCGGCTCATGGGTTCGTGAGAAACTGAGACATAGCCAGCCATCAGTCACAGTATTGGTTTAAAGCAGCAGGAAATGACGTACCTGTAACTGTCATCCAAGCTCATGTCGAATAAAAACCAAGGCTGGGTACAGCCGTTGTTGGCTAGAGGTGGTAACCCTATTTAATTTGTCATCTTGTATAACCTACGCTACTTATGTTTGGTTCAAATGGCTCTGAGCACTATGCGACTTAACTTCTGAGGTCATCAGTAGCCTAGAACTTAGAACTAATTAAACCTAACTAACCTAAGGACATCACACACACCCATGCCCAAGGCAGGATTCGAACCTGCGACCGTAGCGGTCGCTCGGTTTCAGACTGTAGCGCCTAGAACCGCACGGCCCACTACTTACGTACTAAATAGCGTGTTCTGATATGCTGTTTATGGACAAAGAGTGAAACTTCATACTGAAGAGTCTTGGTGTTACCAGATTTTCTCGAAATTGAGAATTTTCAGCCTACTCTGGCCAAACACTTCGAAGACCCCCCAGTAACAGTTGTTTCTCTGTTACCTGAAAGCAGACGATGTTGTTCCCATCATCACTGCCTCTGAGAGTGTATCAGTTACCACTGGTCACAAGAATGTACACGTGTTCTGGACGCAAGAAAGTGGTAGACTTTAACATCAACATAGAACTGCGCTGAAGTAATTGTTCGTACCAGTTTTCTGACAAAGCATTTCTTAGGATTTTGGAAGACGTTTTGTGCCTACTGCCGGCTTTAAACATACCTATTTGGCAGCATGTTGATAAGAGATTGATGCCACCACCAACTAATACTGTGTGAGTGGGATAAATGTTTGAAATGATACTTATGTTTTCTTTAAATAGTTCAGCAGCTATATCAACTGAGTTGAGAGTTTCGGTGAAAGGAACCTACTATTAATTCATTCTGTTTGCCAAGTATAACATCTATCCATACTAACACACAGAGATTCTATTTCAGTATAAGGTAAACTACTTCCAACAGCAATAAACACTCCACGGCCAATTGTATTTAAACTATTCTTTCTAAAAACGTGTAGGTTTTTCGTACAAATTTTGCCTAAACTCATCTCTCACTATAGCCAAATATAGCATTCGGTACTTTCTATTAGCACTTGGACCTCTGGGTCTTTCCCAACACAGCTACGGCAGTTTACATCTACAATACCAATTTTTGCTAGGTCTAACTAGGTCATCCTATGTATACCCAGCACCTTTTTAAACTGACGCCTTTTATCTAGTTTCCCAAAACCTCAAACAAAAAATCGTCCAGTCCCCTCCATAAGGGCCTCTGCTACCCCTGTCGTCGCTTGATGCATGTAATAAATCCCTTACCCTACTTAAGCGGAACCCAAAAACCCACTGCACTATGGTGCAGTGAGGTCAGTGTAGCCTACACGGTAGTAGAACCGTCGAAGAATCTGATTCAGACCCTCCACTCGGCTCTGCCCAAAGCTCTACAGCCGGTTCTGTCAGTGCTTCATATGGTGAGCTCCCCTTTCCCTCAAAGAAGAACTGGGAGTCTTAACCACTTCAGCCAGCCACCCAAAATTAGAGAGAAACTTCTCTGACCTGAAGCGACACACAACATCAGTACGGACATGAGCCACTACATGACCCTGGCTGCATCCTATGGTCTTTATGGGGTCTGGAAGCATCTGTTCCATGACTGTAATGACTCCTCCCAGTATGCACACGAAGTGCACAGTGGATTTCTTTCCTTCTTTCGCAGACGTACCCCTATGGTCCCCTTTATGCGCCTAACATTGTAACTCCCAAATACCAGCAGTCCTACCTGCTGTGATTGGTCAGACCTCGTTGGCCAAGGGACTTTCCTAAAACAGAGAAAGCTACAGAGTCTAGATCATGACGTTTATGATATACTTACCATCTGAAATTGTTCATCAGACGAACCAGGGAGTTCCGTCTATTGGCACCCCAGAAAATATTTTGCTTCCTGCCACACCTTCGAATGACCTCTCACTCAACCAAGTGTGAGGGATTAACCTCATGTTTGTGGACCGATCAGTGACAAGTGGGATATGCCACATGACTGTCGGATAGTAGCATCCAGCCCCACAAAGCGATGCCCACTGGAAACAGCTTCAGACTGGGTGACCAAAGTCAGCACTGACTGGAGCTGTTAGTGTAGGGTCACCAATCCATCTTCCATCTGACCACAGCAATCATAGTTCCTATCAGTACTAAATCCGGAGGAAATATGTTCTAAGCAGTTACTGAATCACACAAATAAGTATGTATTTGGAAGTTTAAACTAAAGAGCACACAGGAAATTCACAATAAGTCGCTTCTTATGAGGATCTCTTTCAGCTCACAAGGATTAGCCGGGCGGTCTAAGGCGTTGCAGTCATGGACTGTGCAGCTGGTCCCGGCGGAGGGAAGTTGAAACAAATATTTCACAATTTGAATCAATAACACCTGCCGACATAAGTGACTTACAAGTGGGTATCGTCGGTGTAGGGTATCGACTTAAATCTCTTCAGAAGACAAGATTTCCAGTCCACATTGTACACCAGTAACGTTCCTCTCTGAGCATGGTGATATAACAGCTCCATACTGTACAATCATATACAACCGATCACTCACAAAGCTGTAAAGCTACACAGATCAACCAATACCCATGAAAGGAAATAGTAGTAATCCGACGAATTTTAGACCCATACCACAGATGTCGATTTTCACGAGAATTTTGGAACGTACACTGTGTTCAAACTTTACAAATTGCTTCGAAAAAAACGATTTATTGACGGACAGCCAACCTGGATTCAGAAAATATCATTACCATGAAACACTAGTAACTCTTTATTCTCACGAGTTAATGTATGCTATGACAGGGATGTCAAATTGATTGCATACTTTTATGCAGGGTAATCAAAAAGTCAGTATAAATTTCAAAACTTAATAAACCACGGAATAATGTAGATAGAGAGGTAAAAATTGACATACATGCTTGGAATGACATGGGGTTTTATTAGAACAAAAAAAACTTCACAAAATGTCCGACAGATGGCGCTGGACAGCAAAACGTCAGTGGCTGCGCATGACAATCGTGTATAAAAGGAGCTGTAATGAGAGAGAGAATCAGATGCGCCAGCAGTAGCAGCATGTTGACGTAACCTGAAAAGGTGCTTTTAGTGAAGCTGTATTATCAGAACGGGGAATGTGCTAGTTCAGCGTTACGATCCTATCGTCGTAGGAAGGGGATTCGAACGGGTAAAGGTCCGTTGACAAATGCAGGTGTGGCGAGAATGATTTCGAAGTTCGAAGCCACGGGTTATTCAGACGGTAGACCCCGTAGTGGCCGACCGAGCACAGGGCGTAATGCTGCTGAGACAGTTCAGGAAGAAATGGAGACTGTTGCGGGTTCGTCTACGCACGGGGAACTCAGCGCTCGTGCAGTCGCACGTCGCACGGGCATTCCATACACTACTGTTTGGATGCCACTGAGGCGTACCCTCCGATGCTATCCGTACAAAATCCATCGGCTACATGAACTGTTACCTGGCGATTTAGTGAAGCGGAGGGCATTTGCGGTTTGGGCGTTTCAAAAGATGGCGGAAGATGACGATTGTTTGAGTAACGTGTTGTGGACCGACGAAGCTCATTTCACGCTCCGAGGGTCTGTCAACGCCCACAACTGCAGAATTTGGGATACCGAAAATCCTAGGACTGTCGTGTAAACTCCATTGCACGACGAGAAAGTCACGGTATGGGTTGGATTTACCGCATCTACCGTTATCGGGCCTTTTTTCTCCGAGGAAATGCATGATTCTGGTTTTGTAACTGCTACCGTGAGTGGTGAGAGGTACGCCGATATGTTAGAGAATCACATTATCCCCTGCCTGGCTGATACACACCTGCTGGAACGTACGATGTTTATGCAGCATGGCGCTCCACCCCATATTGCTAGACGCGTGAAAGATCTCTTGCACGCGTCGTTTGGTGATCGTGTGCTCAGCCGCCACTTTATCCATGCTTGGCCTCCCAGGTCCCCAGACTTCAGTCCGTGCGATTATTGGCTTTGGGGTACCTGACGTTGCAAGTGATCGACCGACATCTCTAGGGATGCTGAAAGACAACATCCGACGCCAATGCCTCACCATAACTCCGGACATGCTTTACAGTGCTGTTCACAACATTATTCCTCGACTACAGCTATTGTTGAGGAATGATGGTGGACATATTGAGCATTTCCTGTAAAGAACATCATATTTGCTTTGTCTTAATTTGGTATGCTAATTATTGCTAGTTTGATTAGATGAAGTGTCATCTGTAGGAAATTTTTTTAACTTTTGTATTTTTTTCGGTTCTATTAAAACCCCATGTCATTCCAAGCATGTGTGTCAATTTGTACCTCTCTATCTACATTATTAACTTATTTATTCAGTTTTCATATTTATACTGACTTTTTGATCACCCGGTACTTTCAAAAGGCTTTCGGCACCGTTCTTCATAAGCGTCTTCAAATCAATTTGCTTGCCTATGAAGTATCGCCTGAGTTGTGTGTCTGGTTTCGTGATTTTCTGTCAGAAAGGTCACAGTTCGTAGTAATTGACGGGAAATCATTGAGTAAAGCAGAAGTAATACCTGTCGTTGCCCATGGAAGTGTTATGGGCCCTCTGTTGTTACCAATCTACATAAATGATTTAGGAGAAGATCTGAGCGCCGTCTTAGACTGCAAAGTCATCAGATGATCAGAAGCAATTGTAAACCTATCTGCCCTCATCTCGTGGTCGTGCGGTAGCGTTCTCGCTTCCCACGCCCGGGTTCCCGGGTTCGATTCCCGGCGGGGTCAGGGATTTTCTCTGCCTCGTGATGGCTGGGTGTTGTGTGCTGTCCTTAGGTTAGTTAGGTTTAAGTAGTTCTAAGTTCTAGGGGACTTATGACCACAGCAGTTGAGTCCCATAGTGCTCAGAGCCATTTGAACCATTAAACCTATCTACACAGAATATTTGTATGATACGGGGAGTGGCAATTGGCTCTAAATAATGGAAAAATGTGAATTATTTCACATGAATACTATAACGGATCGCCTACTTGCCGTTTACAAGATAAGTCGCACAAATCTAAGGGCTGTGAATTCAGTTAAATATTAGGAACCACCTTTACGATAAATACTTAGGAACTACCTTTACGAGTAAGTGAAATTGGAAAGATCACATAAATAGCATTTTGGCAAAGGTGAACCAAATATTGCGATTTGTTGGTAAAACACTCTTGAAACGCAAGACGCCCACTAAAGAGACTGCCAGCATTACGCATGTTCTGCCCCTTCCGGAGTATTGCTGTGTTGTGTGGGATCCTCATCAGATAGAATTGATGAAGAGCATTGAAAAAGTGCAAAGGAGGGCAGTTCGCCTTTTAATAATGCGGAATAGGGGAAGGGTGCTACGGATATAATATGCGGATAGGGGTGGCGGTCATTAAAATTAGGGCGTTTTCCTTTGAAGTAGTATGTTTTCATGAAATTTCAGTCACCCAGTATCGCCTTCGAATACCATAATATTTTGTTGTTGCCCACCTATACAGGGAGAAATTATTTTATATAATTAATTAAGAGAAATCAGAGCTCGCACATAAATATTTAAGTGTTCCCTCTCCCGGGCGCTGTTCGACAGTGGAACAATAGCGAAATAGATTGATATTCGTTCGATGATTTTTCTGAAAGACACTGCATTGTGGCTTGCGGAATGATCATGTACACGCAAACTTCCGGACCAAAAAGTACTATCATAACAGATTTTTATCTATGTGGTCTGTGTGTCAGGTCGAGACCTTTTTCCCGTTCCTTCGCAATCTCTGATCCCTAGATTAGCTCTAAGCAGGTTGGCCTTTTCTAGTAATTTGGTACATGTAATGATAACTGTGTTTTAAGTCAAAAGTGGTAAGAGCCTGGCGCTGATATGGGAAATTACAACCATCAAGAACAAAAAACAAAATATCCGTCTGCTATCACCTTTTATCGTCGTACCTCGGCATCTTGGCGAATCGTTAACTACGGAGACTGATGAGACATTCGTCCTTGATAATGGGAAATAAATTCTGTTGTGGAAATATATTTGCTCGCTAACTGGTACTGCGTAGTCACCGATGTTGCAGTAAGCTGCAGAGGCCTGAACATGACGCAATTCGTATAAGGTCAAACAGTACGCGTAGGAAGACATCTTGCGGAGCCAAAGTACATCAGATATCGTCGTTAAGGCGCATGAGGTGCAGGAGTTTCCAGGACTCATAGAATGGTTTCAGAAATTTGTTTTTTAAAATAATTTTGCTTCAAAAAGTATCTGTCCTACTTTGAAATAATTTCTGAAACTCAGTTTTGATGAAAGCCAATATAGTAAATGCACCATTTTGATCTTCCCATTTCAATTAACGTAGAGTCCCATTTTGGTCTGCTACCCAGGGTCACAATTAACATAGTATATGCCTATTAAATATGTAAAAATGTTTATAAATGTGAGTGCAATGATCAGGTGGTCACTACTTGAACGAATATCCCCGACTAGATATTACTGGTCACTCCAAAGTTCACGAACGTATTACAAACCTTATGCACAAGTTCTCCTTCATTTTCTCAGTTCGTGTTATGGATGGATGAAGGCTCGTTAGTTGACTGGAAACAACTGAATATGAGGCTGTGGCTGTCAGATGGTTATGTGTTGATCTTTCAGTTGGTCATACAGTAAGGCAAAAAGTCGAGGACGATAGGTTACATTGCAAGGAATACGCACGACTTTGTGACCAACATTTTCCACTGGGCACCGAAGTACAAGACCGTGACTCGGCCTACGTCGTCGCTCGCTGCAGCCATCAGAGTAGCGGAAATTGCGATCTGCGTACACAAACACTTGTATCGAAAGTGATTAGGGCTACAGATTAATGGCAGCAGTAATGTCAGAGATGAAAAATTTCTGCCGATGGTAGAGCTGATGTAGTGAGCTGGCTTGATTAAGATGGATGAATGCGGTGTTTTTAGTCCTCACATCCGCCTGAAATAATTTGAGTAATCTCCCAAAAATTTAATTCAGAATGATCGAATATTTACAACTGACTGTAGATTAATGAAGGAAGGATCTCACGGCCGATGAATCCTTGTTTATCTAGCGAAGCATGACATAGTGTCCACTCCCATTACTGTGACCGTCTGTCACAAGCCAATCACTTTCTGCAGTGCGGGCCACAAACCGATTGAGGTTGTCCTACAGATACTCTATTGGGTTTTGATTCGGGGAGTTTGGTGGTCAGTGGAGAAAGGTTAACGCTACCTGGTGCTCTTCGAGCCACGCCAGTACACTGCACGTTATGTGACACTTTGCATTGTCCTGATGGTAGATGCCTTCTGCCGAGGAAAACAAACTGCATTTAGGGATGAACGTAGTTCCCATATTTGTCTTGATTTACTATGCCTCCCAGTGGGATGAGATCGCCTAGGACATGCCACGAAAACATTCCCATAGACCATAACAGTCCCTCTTCTGACCTTATGCACAAGTTCTCCTTCATTTTCTCAGTTCGTGTTATGGATGGATGAAGGCTCGTTAGCTGACTGGAAACAACTGAATATGAGGCTGTGGCTGTCAGATTGTTATGTGTTGATCTTTCAGTTGGTCATACAGTAAGGCAAAAAGTCGAGTACGATAGGTTACATTGCAAGGAATACGCACGACTTTGTGACCAGCATTTTCCACTGGACACCGAAGTACAAGACCGTGATTCCTACGATTGTGCTACGATGTTTACTTTCAGTCCTTTTGGATGTCAGATAAATCTCTCCGTTTCCACTTTATGAGAACGTCTGCAGCGCTTCCCGCGTCCCCCTGACACAGCTTGTGTACCCTCCACTGCTTTTGCTGCTGCCTGCCGTCTGTGAGCGGTTACTGCAAGTTGACGTCGAATGTAGGCAGTCGCTACATTAATGTGACTACACTGTGTACGTTGAGTAGCTGAGGCCCGTAATAATCAATCACACAACCACGAAAGTGTTGTAACTGAGCGAGGAAGATTCTCTGTGGAAAAGTGCGCTCTTGCATGGGAGCACGTAACTACATGTCATGAACTGCGGCCCTTGAATATTAGATTCTAGATGTTTAACTATCTCCATACTGCATCGTACCATACGAAAATTCTTGTCACGAGTTGTCTCCCCAATGAATGTCTGTAACAGGAGAACACATACGTGACCAACTAACGACGTGTATCACGTAGATAACTTTTGGGAATTTTTGCAAGATGCATGTTACTGCTCTACTTCAGATCCCAGATGCAATGGAAGATCAGTTGCAAAAGAAAGTAGATTTAATTTCTTATATAACTTCTAAAGAGTGGCCCAATACTAATAGGCCAAAATTATGGATACTGTGGAACACATTCTGGCACTGACACGAAGTCCGAGCTGACGTCACAAATGTTCTATCTTGGACAGGTCTACTTTCCGGCCACAGGAGTAACTCAACGATATGCAGTTGAATTTTCTCGTTATGAGAGTAGTGAGGGGCTGTCTGTTTTAATTGTTAAAAACCACTCAAAAGCCAAGATCGTACAAAATGTTTTTATTCAAGACGACCGTTTCAGCAGTCTTAGCTGTCATCTTCAGGCCTTAAACATTTTTCTTTAGTAAAACATATAGATCTCGGCTACTGAATTGTTCTTAATACAGGCAGATATACATATTTTGTGCAGACAAAAACTGTGCTGTGGAAGAATAGCACACGGTATTGTCACATGAGACGTAGCATATGAGGACACTCAATGTCCCTGGCGAACTGTTGTGCCGTTAGAGTCCCTTCGATTTCTATCATCCGCGACCCGAAATCATACTCGATGACGCCAGGAGCAACACTACCGTGCCTCTCAAAAATATTCGAAGAATCGGACCTCCTCCCTAGTCGCCGCCATACATGTCGACGATGCTCGTGCCGGATAGTACAGAACCACGATGAATCGCTGAACACATTGCGGCGACATTAATGTGCAGACCATGCTTCCCGGGCACGTCACGATTCCAAATGCAGCCGTTCGTACTGTGTTAATGGCAGCCTGGCTGCTGCAGGTCTCAGAACAATGGTACAGGACGTGTAACTTCCCCTTTTTATATTGATCGTTTGTTAATGAATGAAGCTCAGGGTCCGGCTAGCTCGCGGTAGAATGTTTGTGAGGGAAGTCACAAAAAAAGAATTGTCTTGCTGCACTGTATTTACGCCGACTGCGTGTTAGTTGTACCGGCTTACTCAGATGAATATTTGCTCCCCGACGTGTACGAGCCTTGCTACACGTAAATACATGCAAATTGAGATTATTGCCCTAATTATGATTACAGTCTATCTACATCTAGACTTTACCTATGAAAGTTTACGATTCACGCAAGGTAAGAAACCTGAACCAGTACGATAACTCTTTAGAGTGCCAAAGAATGTCTATGAATGCTGCGCTCTGTTGATAATCTATGTTGTCGCACAGATAAATGTTTCATGAGCACGTAATATTAAATGGGTTGAAATAAATGTCAAACACTGTATATTCACTTTATGTTGATTTATTCTAGTCTATGCGCATCCTATCTTTGTCTTAAAGAAGTAACTTTTCTTTCAGATGGGTGGAATCATTTACGTAAATTGAGCCAAAGAGCTTACAGCAAGTTCCAGATTACACTATATACTGTAACGCAGTTTAGGTATATTCCTCACAGTTTACACTATTCATCAGTTTCATGAGTTGAATTACTAGTTGTCTATCGCATTGGGTCTAAGTTCAGTCTTTCGTTGATAATAATCAAATTAAGACAAAGTATTCGGTTATTTTCCTAGCAGGAATTACTTCAAAGATGTTTTCAAAGTTGCTGATTTACCTCTTTCAGTTCTTTAATCATTTCTAGCAGATCGCAAATCTTCTAATGTAACAAACAATCTCGTATCCACTACCAATATTACATACGAGCGCAGAAGTTCAGTTACGACACGACAAGTGAAGCGCCAGAAGCACATTAACAAGGTATAACTTTAGCTTCTGTATTTCGCAGTGTCTTCAAAGAGTACTCACAACGAGTATTCTTTGAGGTCACTTGTTCTACTCCGTGACCTACAAGTCTACTACCTTGCGATCTACTGTTATTTTATCTTAGAACTAATGGATTCTATTTATTTTTATTCTTTTTCAAAACATTACATTACTTTGCTACCAAAATTCCTCTCTATTTCTTTTTATATTACTTTCTTTTCAGTCTACTTGCTGCTAGTCATGCAATTTTAGTACACAGAACACTCCATCTTCAGGTCACATATGCCCCATCGGGACCATCCGACCGCCGTGTCATCTTCAGCCGAGGATGCGGATAGGAGGGGCATGTGGTCAGCACACCGCTCTCCCGGTCGTTATGATAGCTTTCTTTGACCGGAGCCGCTACTATTCGGTCGAGTAGCTCCTCAATTGGCATCACGAGGCTGAGTGCACCCCGAAAAATGGCAACAGCGTATGGCGGGTGGATGGTCACACATCCAAGTGCCAGCCACGCCCGACAGCGCTTAACTTCGGTGATCTCACGGAAACCGGTGTATCCACTGCGGCAAGGCAGTTAGTACACAGAGTCTTAGTTATTTTTGATATAAAATTTGGATCTTGGGCGTGGGGCTTGTATTGGGTGTGGGGACAAGATTTATATTACTCTTTGTGAGTAGGACAGATAAAGAAATGATTAATGGTAGCACAAGGTACCCTCCGCCGCGCATCGTACGGTAGCTTGGGGAGTATCTGTGTAGATTCAGATGTAGATAACTCTGTCTGAGACGACTCGCGGCATCCCCTTGTTTTCACAGTAACCTCTAAATGTCTGACGCTGCTCATGCCCCTCGTACACTCCATGCAATCTCATGACAGTATTAAACACGAACATGACAAATGTACACAGGTGACCGACCTACCTTTCACAAGGAATTCAGACTCTAATTCTAATCATTCACGTAAAATCGGGTATTAAACTACATTGACACTGTTCAGGTCATCTGGGTGTTTCACTTCTTTTGTCAGTGAACATAATCATCTCATACAAAAATGGTAGCACACACCAACTTTTGAGTGTGTCCCCAGTATACTTGTAGTATCTGTATCTGGAGAGGTGGAAATTCATAAGACGCACTTACGTCAGATAATCGGCATCGATTCTCTATCAAGTTGTGATGAAATTGTGCATCATATCCTAGTATTTGCTGCCTCCTTCTTTAAATTATGTGAATTGCCAGTGTACCCACATTTGCTGGCGTCTTTTGTCGACTACAGGCTGAGTTTTCAGTACAGCGATTTACTATCTCATTTCGACATTATTTCGATATTGAACAATTGCAACAACGTACAGCATTTAGTTCATAGTTGACAGCCATCAGAAAAGGTCAGTGTAGATTCAAAATGGAAAAAACCGCTTTTCTTGCTGTTGTTAAAAGTTTTCATTTGAAGGGCTGGATTGCCACACCAACTCCTCCATCGCCATTGAAGACCATCTAGTTTTGGATTAATGAATTTAAACATGGTCAGACAAGCACCAAAACGCTTCGGCCGACCGATTGGTGACAAAACCATCGACAATATCCATGATATGGGTAATGAAAGGCAGCTGAATGAAAATTAGTGAGATTTCTGAGAGTGTATACATGTCAGTGAGATTGCTGAGACTGTAGGCATCTCAACTGAACTAGTGCGTAACACCCTGCATAGAGAATTGGCTGTGAAGAAATTGGATGCGAGTTGGGTGCTGCGACTGCTCACAGTCGACCAAAACCGCATTCGGCGCAACGTTTCAAAACAATGTCTGGCAACGTATAATCACAAGACTTAATACCACGATTTGGGACTGATGACGAAACCTGAATCCGTCATTACACACTAGAGGCAAAACGGCAATCAAAACAATTGAAATTGTGCACCAGTTTCTAAGCAGGTAAGATGATGGCCACCGTTTTTTGGGATTCTTAGGGAATTATCGTAATAGATAACTTGCAAAAAGCAGAACCATAACTGGACCCTATTTTGATTCATTATTGGATCACTTGAAACTTCTGTTGCGACATGAAAGACCAAGTTTGGCAAGCAAAAATATGCTATTTGAGTAGTATAATGCACCATGCCACACATCGCCGATACCAACAGTGGAAGTGAATTAATTAAGCTGTGAATTGGTTTCTCATCCACTCCATTCATCAGACTTAGCCCCAAATGACTTTTTGCAGTGCCCTAACTTCAAACTTTGGCTTGCTGGGAAGAAATTTTCATCAAATAAGGAAGTGATATTTGAAGCCAACGCGTATTTTGCATGCTTTGACAACCTATTTTTCCGATGGGATGAGAAAGCTGGATTGTCACTGGAGTAAGTGTATGGCCATCAAAGCAGACTATACCGAAACGTAAGGTGAGTTTTATCAGACTTCTCGAACGGTCCTCCCACATTAAATGTCATCAAATTCTTCATTTTCTAAAATAGTTTTTTCTCTAAGGTCTTCATTTTATATATCCTTCCTCTTACGGCCACCTTTCCATTTTCTTCTGGCCAAATAGCAAAACTCATCTAGTAGTTGAGTATTAATAATCCAGTTCCAATAGCCCTGTCAGATTTCGTCCGACTATATTAAAATTGTTTTTGTCGTTTTACCTACGACGGTTATTCGATCATCCATATTTTACGTGTTAAACAAGACATCTTTATGGGGTCCGCAGCTCGTGGTCGTGCGGTAGCGTTCTCGCTTCCCAAGCCCGGGTTCCCGGGTTCAATTCCCGGCGGGGTCAGGGATTTTCTGTGCCTCGTGATGACTGTGTATTGTGTGATGTCCTTAGGTTAGTTATGTTTAAGTAGTTCTAAGTTCTAGGGCACAGGTGACCATAGATGATAAGTCCCATAGTGCTCAGAGCCAATTAATTCGTCTTTATGGGGATCTGAGATAAGGTTTAAAGACAATATCCGTTCTCTTCTTTATGCAATTTTAACTTCAAACTTGTTTGATTCTGGCTTTAGTAAGCAAATATGTGTATGTTGCGACATTTACCTACAATCACTGTGTGATGAATGCACTACCAACTTTAGACTGATGTCATTAACTGCCAATGCGGCCTCAGTAGGTCGGGCTTGAGAATGAACTAATCGATTCGAATCTAGTCTCCAAAATACGTAAATACATGGACTGCAACTGTGACAGGTTAGTAATAAACACTTCATGGAACATGCGTTCTCCGAATCTGCTCTTTCAAGTCTTTCGCCGTCTCAAAGGGTTTGTTCCTACACTCTGAGTTTTCAGTCTGTTATGAAATTTTATCTTGGTTTTCTTTACTTCTTGCAAAATGTACAGATTTAAAAACATCAGGTCCTCCCACTTTTGTAGCTGCCGTTTGGTTTCTGTACAAGCTCTGTAGATACATTTTAGTTCTGGTATTCGATCCGTGTTCCCTTCAGAATGTAAAGAGAATATTCAGTCAACATTGTGCAAAGCTTTCTCTAAACCTATAAATGATATGAATATAGGCTTACATTTCTTCAGCGTATACTCTAAGATAAGTCGTAGGTTCACTATTTACCCACGTGCTTCTCCAAATTCATCTTCCCCGACATCGGATTCTATCATATTCTCCATTCTCGTGTAAGTGGTCAGTGGGTATGACTCACTGAAGGGGTGGTATAGCAACGCTCACTCTAGTCAGCGCTTGCCGTTGTGCACGGTCAAACAGTAATAGTACAGTTGTAATTGTTGTCACAAGAGTAACACTGAGGTGACAAAAAACATTGATAACGATATGCACGTATTCAGATTGCTGTAGTATCGCGTACACAAGCTGTAAAAGAGCACCGCATTGGCGGAGCACTCATTTGTGCTCAGGAGATTCATGTGAAAAGCTTTCGGACGTGATTTTGGTCACACCATGGGGATTAGCAGACTTGAACACGGGCATGTTAGTTGGAGCTAAACGCATGGGACATTCAGTTTCGGAAATCGTTGGGAAACTCAACACGCCGGGATCCACAGTGTTAAGAATGTGAAGAGAATATCATATGTCCGGCAATACAGCTCACTACGGACAAACCAGTGGCCAACGGCCTTCACGTAACGACTGAGAGCAGCGGCATTTGCGTACAGTTATCAGTGCTGACTGCCAGTCACCACAGCTTGAAATAATAGCAGAAATCAATGTGGGACGTGCGACGAACTTATCCGTCAGGACAGTGCGGCGAACGTTTCTATTCGGAAAGGGCACCGAAATTTGGCGTTCATAGGTTGTGTTAGAAAACGATCGACGGGAGTGACTTTGCTAACAGCGTGACGTCGCTTGCAGATCCTGTTCTGGGTTCGCGACCATATTGGATGGACCCTAGACGACTGGAAAACCCGTAGCTTCGTCGTATGAGTCAAGATTTCAGTTGATAAGAGCTGATGGTAGGGTTCCAGGGTGGCGCAGATTCCACGAAGCCATAGACCCATAAAGCACTGTTCAAGCTTTTGTTAGCTCCATAATGGTGTAGGTTGTGTTTGCATAGAGTGGACTAGGTCCTTTGGTCCAACTAAACTGACCATTGCCTGGAAAAGGTTATGTTCCGCTATTCTGAGACCATTTGCAGCCATTCATCGACTTCCTTTTCCCAAACAGCAATGGCATTTGTATGGACGACGAGGCACCATGTCACCGGACCACAATTGTTCACGACTGGTTTGAAGAAGGTTGAGAACAATTCGAAAGAACGACTTGGCCATCCAGACCGCCGAAGGCTAAGGGTCAGTGGAATACCGGAACTTGAGCTGTTGGATGTAAAACGTTTTACAAGGCAAGTGGAGTTACGACAGAGAACACTTTGGTGAGCAGTAGTATCGATTGGGTTTGTTCAGAGGAATAGTTTCTGACCAATTTTAAGGTGGTATTCGGAGGATTTTGATATGTCAAACGTTAATACCGTCTTCCAGTGGTTGTATTACAGTGAACATTATTCTGATAATTGTTATTAACGGAAAATCGTTGTGCGTTTCTCATGCTATAAGAATTGATTTGGTAGTTTACTATGATGTATAGTAAAGGTTGTACCTATATCACACACTGCTAATTGGTACTTAGGTTGTGCTACAATTAATCTTCGAAGTGACAGGTTCTGTACATGTTGTGCCTATTAACCAATGATCCTGCTCGTGCACTCCAAGGAATTTGGTTGTTCGTGATGTATGAATATATGTGTAATTCGGTGGTCAGCACACTCCGAAGGTGAGTGACTGCACACACTGCGGTAATAACTACCGTAATTGTGGATAGGAGGACTTAGGACTTTTGTTCAGCAGAGCCTCAAATTTATTCAATTAACTTATAAACAGACACTTGTATTATTTATAACTGAATTCTAGAACTGTAGTCGTACAGCGGAAGCTGCCCTAATTGTTGAGACTTTCTCAGTAATAGATAAACCGCACCAAATAGGAACCAGTGGAACAAACGAGTAAAAAATATAAATAGAGGAAAAGGAAGAATATGTGTAAGAAAATAATAATAAAACATAAAGGAATAATATTTTATGAAAGAAATGATACCAGTAGCTATCGAATGTTAAATTTTTACGAAATGTAAGTTATTTTACGCCTGAGAGACGTCAATTAGACGAAACAATGTTGTACTTCCGCCATTAACAGGAGGAAGTTATCCTATTATCAGAACAAGTAAAGTGAGGAATAATATTAGTCTTTATAATTTTTTCTTACAAAGAAAGATGAATAGTAATTTACGTAAATTAATTGGGAACCAAATAGAGGTAAAGTCAGAGGCTGCGAATACATAGTAGACTTAGCAATAAAATGTACCCCTGGGTTTTGAAGTATTCGGTAACTGAAGAAGCAGAGAACTTTTATTTTGCGTGTATAGCGAGTAAAAACAAAGAAAGAAACCGTAATTTCATTTTCGTGCAATATCTTTCCCAGCTGTAATAACAGTTTTTTAAGCCATAACCTTAGACGTAAGAGTCCTCATAGAATCCCACCAATATACATTTGAACAATCGAGTATTTGTTATTCGTCAGCAGTAATGATAATATGAATATAAACTGTTAAACTTAATGTGAGTTCACAATGCAATATCTTTCCAATCTAATCAAGTTTGCTGCGTTATTTTGCATATTTTTGTTCAATGATGTTACGGAATAACGTTCTGAGATAACAAAATTTAAAAACGGAAGTGTTCGGTGCTTAAAATCGTGGTGTAAGAATATTGTTCGATGCTCGCCCATGATCGTCCTGTAGACATGTTTTTAAGGAATTAGACATTCTGACTACTGCCTTATACCGTGTATATTTTCTCATTAAATTTTTTGTATATAATTCACTGTAGCTCAAAAGAAACAATGATATACGTAATTACAGTAGGAGGAAGAATTACAAGGAGGAAGAAAACGCATTTATTATTCCACATTAATGTTGCTTTTAGCCCAAAAGCGGTTGCAGAACGTTGCAACAATAACTTTAGATAACTTACCCAGTAATATAAAATGTCTGACAGACCGCAAAGTAACATCTGAAAACAAACAGAGAAGTCTCTCCTTCGGATCTTCTATCTCGCTGAAGAGTTTTTACTGTTGTTATGTGAAAAGAATGGTGGTTATGATTTACTGACTCACATCTCTCCGTTTAAAAAAAATTTTTTTTTATTGTAACCATATTTACAAATTAATTGGCAATTTTGATTTAAAATGACCCATTTCATATCGTTATGATTTATCATGCAACTGATCCGTGGAAAATGAAGCTAATTGATTCACTATCTGGCGCTCTCATTTGCTTTCTTTTTCATGTTCTCCACTACTTACCTTTCCATTCCTTTGCCTATTACGGAATTTCAATTCTCCATCAAAGATATTCAGTTATCTATTTGAACAACTTCATTCGACGCGTCATAGATCTTAGCTATCTCTTTTTCTCTGATGAACTTAGTAGGCTTGTAAACTGGTACTGCTGAGCTGAGTCTCGGCTTTGTGTTTATTTTCCACATAATAATGGCTTCGCTATTCTGTTCATAATAGCCTGCCTACAAAGCATTCTATTATTCACTATTAGCCTTATTCCTTTATCCAGCTTAATTTGTTTCAATAACCCTACAGTTACGTTACCAGATGTTCTTTCGGCCATCGTACTTCAGCAATTTACACCACACTGTAAGAGTGCCTGGCGTGTAGATACAACTACAACTATGGCCGTCTCAACATTGGGTGTAGAACGTTGGGTGCATATTACCAGCGGCTCAGCAGTTGTGGTATCAGAAACGCTCCAATTCCAACATCATCCTACATTTAACTAGATGTTCGTACAATATCTGAAGGCGATGTCTCGATGTCAGTCGATGACCCCCAAGTAGTGGTGAACGCCTCAGCGGAACAATGGGCAGCACGCTCGGCTTACACAAGGGGAGGATGTGATGGATGAAAAGGTAACAGAATGCAGTGTCCTTGCTATTGCCAGACCTGCAGAAGTGTGACCGACAAAAAAGACAGGCTCCTACGAATACGCCCCAAGCCGACTCTCATGTAACCAGGTTAGACATGAGCTCGCTCGCAGACTGACCTAAGCAGACGAACGGCATTTCTAAACCTAATAGATCGTAAATGGTATTTATGTACAAAGGACAAATGTATGTTCTACTAGATTCCTCTACTTTGGAGTTTTGTTGGTAACCAGCACTGCAATGAAACACTTAACTTGGTAGTGTAGTGCAATTTAAAGGTGAAGTGTCATATGCAGTCGACAATCCTTTTGGAAAGTCCTTAAGTTTTTTATTGTACGAGTATCTAATACAAAAATTACCAATGTTCTTATGGATTTCTGAATTCTGCCTGCATAAAATCGCAAGGTAAATTAAAACCATTCCTCTCTCTCTCTCTCTCTCTCTCTCTCTCTCTCTCTGTAACACACACACACACACACTCACACACGCGCAAACTTAGATTGAAACGTAACAACCTACTGGTAATGAAATGATAGACCACTACAAGCGCCGCGCGGAATTAGCCTAGCGGTATGAGGCACTGCAGTCATGGACTGTGCGGCTGGTCCCGGCGGAGGTGCGAGTCGCCACTCGGGCATGGGTGTGTGTGTTTGTCCTTAGGATAATTTAGCTTAAGTAGTGTGTAAGCTTACGGACTGATGACCTTAGCAGTTAGGTCCCATAAGATTTCACTCACGTTTGAACCACTACAAGCCGATCCGTGTGCTTGAAGACAGAAGAGATAGGATTCAAAGTTGTCAGCTTCATTGCTGGCATTTGAACTTTTCAGTCTACATACAATCCTATAGCCCAGTATTGAACATCCTAAGGATTGGTTCTAGATAGCTACTTTCAATGTTTGATACTCTTATGTAGTGTTCTGAACCTGAATAACCCTTCTTATTGATTAAAATAAGAAACTGGTTTACAAAGTTTTTATAATTTCTCATGCGAATCCTTAAGGATACAGGATACTTATAAATGGTGGAAGAATCGAAATTTTTTAAGATTTTATTAAATTCTATAGTCTTTCGTGATTACATTGATATATACATTATAGAGCTTCAAATGAAAAATGCCCTATATATACCAAATTTTTAAATTACGGTCATGTATGCAGCCACGCCCGCTTTATGTCTGTTATAGAAACCAGTATTATTTCGAAGAGAACTCTGAGCTTTCTGTTCCCTGCGATTAAACGTATGATACACTGAATATGTTGGTAACAATTGACGTTTATAGTGTCTGTAAATGATTATCTTTGCAAGTATCTACTTTTGTTTCACTGAAGCAGTTTGTTCACATCTTGCTGAATGTTTGTTGCCCAAGTGCTATATATATTCGTGGAAGTACATAGCAAGCCACACTGTTGAAAGTAACCTATGCGTCAGATCTTCAGGGACGAAACTCCCATATTGCACGCCTCTTTGTGTTAACACTGACATTGTTTCTAGTAGATTTATTATTGTTGTAGTGGGCATCTTATCTTCTATGATAAAGGAAGTGCAAAATGTAAAGAACGGGATGGTGTAGGCTCTCTCAAAATAACTGAACAACAAAGAATCAGGAAGGGTTTAGCGTCCAATTTAGTTGTTCTGTGTAGAGCCTGCAATAAATCTACCTCTAAAATGACGGAAGATTGAGGATAATTCATATGACGCGAATTTGAAGTTAGTGTATGCAATGCATGCAGTAGGAAAAGGAAAAAAGGCTTTTCAAAATTTTTGTGGTTTGATGAACCTTCCTTCTCCTCCCAGTAGGTTCAGCAAGTATATAAAAATACTAGTAGGTGCCTTGACGGTTGTGTCTAAAGCATTTATGAAGCGTGCAGTAGTGGAAACTGTAAATATTAGTGCTACCAGGGATATTCCTGTTGCACTCGATGGGACATGGCAACATCGAGGACATTGTTCCTTGATGGTGGTGTAAGTGCAAATTCTTTGGAGAATGGAAAAGTTGTTGATGTTGAGTGCTTATCTAAGTACTCTCACACCTGCAATGGCAACTCTAAAGGACGTACTGGACATCAATGTTCTAAGAATTATGATTGTAACAGTGGAGATATGGAGTGTGATGGAGATCCGAAATATTTCAAAGGTCGGTGCCCGTTTGTAGCGTTAGACATACAAAGTACCTAGGCGACGGGGACTCTAAATCTTTCAATACAATAAACGAGTTCAATGTTTATGGTAATACCTTGGTAACAAACCTGGGTGGGATGTTGTGGACATGTGCTAAAGAGGATGGGCGCTGGATTGAGGAAGCTGTGAAGAGAAATGAAAGGGAAGTTTCTATCTGATGGAAAATCTTTGTCTGGCCGAGGCAGATTACCTGAAACTGAAACAGACCTTGTTCAGAGTTATTATGGAATGTCCATTAGACGAACGGCACCTCTTAATGATGTTACAGCAATGAGAAAAGCTGTATGGGCCACCTAGTTTCATAAGTTGTCCACAGATGACCATTTTGTTCACAGACTTTGCTCTAAAGGAGCAGATTCTTGGTGTGGTTACCAAAAAGCAAAAGAAAGTGATCAAACATATCAGCATAAGCATTCACTTCCTGAACCTGTTATGAATGAAATAAAACGAAATTTTTGGAGACCTGAGTGACCCTATGTTGCTTAGTAAATGTCTTCATGGGGCACTCAGAATACAAATGAAAGTTTCAACCATTGCATATGGGAAAGATTACCAAAGAATGTTTTTGTAGGACTAAACACATTTTAAAAAGTTGGTGTACTAGATTCAGTGATATGTTTCAGTGATGGAGTGATAACAATGTTGGAAGTACTGAGAAATTTAGGCAAAAAATGTGGCTCTAATATGGAAGATCAATTGCTTGTGTGTGAGAGAAATCGGGTGCATGAAGCTGCAAGATTCGCTCTTCTAGTTACCAAAGAAGCAAGAAGTGCTAAAACGAATGCCAAGAGCAAAATAGTAAATATGGAGCTATAGTAGCAGCATACTCTGAGAGGAACCTGACTGGTTTGCAAACTGGACTGTCATCAGTGACTTCACCGTTGTTATGGCGCGTCTTGCCACTGGTGTGCTTTATGTATGACCAGAATGTCTTTGGGTTTTCTGCCAGATCTCGAGACAGAGTTTCGCTGTGGAAATTATTGAAAGCAACTCGCATTGAAGTACGGGCTATATTTCGAACTTCTGTAAAACTTTGCCAGGCTTGGGGATTTTGCGTTCTTTTAAATTTGGCATGCTTTTTTCGCTGCTTCTGCAGCAGCGATCTGACAAATTTTGTGTACCATGGGTGGTCAGTACCATGACTTATTAATTTATGTGATATTTATCTCTCTATTTCTGTCGATACTATCTCTCTGAAATCATTCCACAACTTTTCTAAGCTTACATGATAAGATCGGAAGGAGTGCAGACTGCCTCTTAAAACGGTGTTAAGAGCATTTTTATCAGCTTTTATAAATATACTTTGCGTTTCTTTTTTATGGCTGTAGGAGTTACGGTATTCAGCCTAGCAGCTACTGCCTTGTTGTCGCTAATCCCTGTATTCGTCACGATACTCACTATTTGTCCAGGATTATTTGTTGTTAAGATGTCAAGTATGCTTTCGCAACCATTTACGCCTCGAGAGGGCCCATGAACTAATTGTTCAAAATAATTTTCTAAAAGAGCATTGAGTATAGTTCCGGATGACATTTTATGCTTGGCGTCGGCTTTAAACGTATAACTTTTCTAGCATATCTGGGGTAGATTAAAGTCACCACCGACCATAAGTGTATGAGTGAGACAAAGTGAGACAACTAAATCTTCTGAGTCGGGGGGGGGGGGGGGGGGAGTTCGGTAAAACGACCCAATTAAGAGTTAGTTTAGCCCGATTGTCAAATATAACCTATACCCATACTATTTCGCAAGAACTATCTACTTTAATTTCACTACATGGAAAACTACTTCTGACAGCAATAAGTACTCTACCACCAATTTTATTTAATCTATCCTTTCTGAACACTCTTGGATCGTTTGAAAAAATTTCTGCTGAACTTATTTCCAGCTTTAGCTAACTTTCGGTACCGAAAACTGTTTGAGCTTCAGTGCATTCTATTAGGGCTTGGAGCCCTGGTTCTTTCCCAACACAGCTACTGTTGTTGTTGTTATGGTCTTCAGTCCTGGGACTGGTTTGATGCAGCTCTCCATGCTACTCTATCCTGTGCAAGCTTTTTCATCTCCCAGTACCTACTGCAACCTACATCCTTCTGAATCTGCTTAGTGTATTCATCTCTTGGTCTCCCTCTACGATTTTTACCCTCCACGCTGCCCTCCAATACTAAATTGGTGATCCCTTGATGCCTCAGAACATGTCCTACCAACCGATCCCTTCTTCTGGTCAAGTTGTGCCACAAACTTCTCTCCTCCCCAATCCTATTCAATACCTCCTCATTAGTTATGTGATCTACCCATCTAATCTTCAGCATTCTTCTGTAGCACCACATTTCGAAAGCTTCTATTCTCTTCTTGTCCAAACTATTTATCGTCCATGTTTCACTTCCATACATGGCTACACTCCATACGAATACTTTCAGAAATGACTTCCTGACACTTAAATCAATACTGGATGTTAACAAATTTCTCTTCTTCAGAAACGCTTTCCTTGCCACTGCCAGCCTACATTTTATATCCTCTCTACTTCGACCATCATCAGTTATTTTGCTCCCCAAATAGCAAAACTCCTTTACTACTTTAAGTGCCTCATTTCCTAATCTAATTCCCTCAGCATCACCCGACTTAATTAGACTACATTCCATTATCCTTGTTTTGCTTTTGTTGATGTTCATCTTATATCCTCCTTTCAAGACACTGTCCATTCCATTCAACTGCTCTTCCAAGTCCTTTGCTGTCTCTGACAGAATTACAATGTCATCGGCGAACCTCAAAGTTTTTATTTCTTCTCCATGAATTTTAATGCCTACCCCGAATTTTTCTTTTGTTTCCTTTACTGCTTGCTCAATATACAGATTGAACAACATCGGGGAGAGGCTACAACCCTGTCTTACTCCCTTCCCAACCACTGCTTCCCTTTCATGCCCCTCGACCCTTATAACTGCCATCTGGTTTCTGTACAAATTGTAAATAGCCTTTCGCTCCCTGTATTTTACCCCTGCCATCTTTAGAATTTGAAAGAGAGTATTCCAATCAACATTGTCAAAAGCTTTCTCTAAGTCTACAAATGCTAGAAACGTAGGTTTGCCTTTCCTTAATCTTTCTTCTAAGATAAGTCGTAAGGTCAGTATTGCCTCACGTGTTCCAGTGTTTCTACGGAATCCAAACTGATCTTCCCCGAGGTTGGCTTCTACTAGTTTTTCCATTCGTCTGTAAAGAATTCGTGTTAGTATTTTGCAGCTGTGACTTATTAAGCTGATAGTTCGGTAATTTTCACATCTGTCAGCACCTGCTTTCTTTGGGATTGGAATTATTATATTCTTCTTGAAGTCTGAGGGTATTTCGCCTGTTTCATAAATCTTGCTCACCAGATGGTAGAGTTTTGTCAGGACTGGCTCTCCCACGGCCGTCAGTAGTTCCAATGGAATATTGTCTACTCCGGGGGCCTTGTTTCGTCTCAGGTCTTTCAGTGCTCTGTCAAACTCTTCACGCAGTATCGTATCTCCCATTTCATCTTCATCTACATCCTCTTCCATTTCCATAATATTGTCCTCAAGTACATCGCCCTTGTATAGACCCTCTATATACTCCTTCCACCTTTCTGCTTTCCCTTCTTTGCTTAGAACTGGGTTTCCATCTGAGCTTTTGATATTCACACAAGTCGTTCTCTTATCTCCAAAGGTCTCTTTAATTTTCCTGTAGGCAGTATCTATCTTACCCCTAGTGAGATAGGCCTCTACATCCTTACATTTGTCCTCTAGCCATCCCTGCTTAGCCATTTTGCACTTCCTGTCGATCTCATTTTTGAGACGTTTGTATTCCTTTTTGCCTGTTTCACTTACTGCATTTTTATATTTTCCCCTTTCATCAATTAAATTCAATATTTCTTCTGTTACCCAAGGATTTCTACTAGCCCTCGTCTTTTTACCTACTTGATCCTCTGCTGCCTTCACTACTTCATCCCTCAAAGCTACCCATTCTTCTTCTGCTGTATTTATTTCCCCCATTCCCGTCAATTGCTCCCTTATACAACTTACAATACCGATCGTTTCTACAACTAACTTAACTTACTGTGTTTTACCTGCCCCCTTTTAGGAGGACACCCTTTCTGTGTTTCCCTGAGGCCCTCTAACCAAAAAACCGCCAAGTCCATTCTACAGAGCCCCCGGTACCTGTGTAGCCGCTTCCTGTGTGTAATGGACTCCTGACCTATTAAGCGGAACCTGGAAACCCACCACCCGATGGCGCACGTCTGCAGCCTACACGGTCACACAACCTCCTGAGCCTCTGATTCAGACTCTCCCCTTGGCTCTGCACCAAAGGACCACAGTCGGTTCTATCGACGATGCTGTAGATGTTGAGCTCAGCCTTAATCTCGCAAGCAAGACTGGCAGTCTTTACCAATTTCCACCAGCCGCCCAAAACCAGAGAGAATCTCCTCTGATCCAAAGCGACATGCGTCATTGACACCGAAATGAGCCACTACCTGCAGTTGGCTGCATCCTTTACTCTTCATGGCATCCGGAAGCAGCCTTTCAACATCCGGAATGACTGCCCCGAGGCCTGATAGCATCAGGTCTAGCAGCGGCCTGTAAAACAGTAACTAATGGATGATTCAGGTAGACGTAGATGATGCTGGATGGCCCACATGACACCGTCAGCTGGCATAGAGTAACTTTTGGTGCTGGAAGACGTCAAAGATGAGATACTGCTTGGCCCGATCGACCAGTACTTACAGTCAGTCAGCCTGATTCATCATGACAGGGCCTCACTTTCAGTTACACAGTTGACCACTGTGGTACAGCGTCGGGCCGTGTCAGTTGGTAATCCAAGTCACCATTGGCGTGGCCTTGTGCTTGTCCCATGCTGTTACAACAATACTCCAGCCTTAGCAGAAAAATTCTGTAGACAGATAGTCGCCCAGCCTTGTCACAGTTTGCGAGGTCTGTTGTGTCACTAACTTCAGCTCACCTCTTTATATTCTCTAACCCACTTATGCAGTTAAGAGGTCCAACATTCCATACTCTGGCCCGCAGAACACCAGTTTTGTTTTTCCTAGCAAAAAAGTCATCCGAGGCAGTCCTGTGTTGCTATATTCTCTCGGAGTGCCTAAATTTAACCAGTAATTGGTAACTAGCAACCAGAAATTCATTTTATGTATTAATGAATGCTTCATTTTTATTATTTTATGTGTGATACTATGGCAGATCAAAGATCAGAGATATTAATTAGCTAGCGATGACAAATACGGGTAGAGGAATTTTTTAATTTTTTTATATTGGATATTCCATTTCATCAAGAGGCTGTTAATTTTGGCCAAAGCGGCGCTTTCGTTAAAAGTAAGACCTTTTGAGAATTTGAACAGTTCCTCCAGACTCTGGATCTCAGCAGCGTCCTCAAAGGTTCTGTAGTGAACAGAGTTAGGTTGGCTGGAAAACGTGGAACCTCTCTCGACAGTCGACTATTTTATTTGATTTCTGAGGTTAGTTTGGCTGGAAGACGTAGAACCTCTCTGGACAGTCGACTATATTCTTTGATTGCTAAGATTGTAAAGAGCACCAAGAGCCATTTATCGGTCTCCATTTTGTGGTTTGACCTTGTACCGGCAACAGATGTCTTCCTCAAACGTTACTCTCAGCCTCTAGATCACATGAAAATATGCAGTAGTTTACCTTAGTGTCTAAGGCTTCAAAATTTCCAAAGAGGCTGCTAGTGTTGGCGAGGAAAGGGGTTTCCAAACTTGTTGCTTGCTACTAGCGATAATTAAAAGAAATTATTCCTACTGAAGATGGCATTCTTGCCGCAGGCACCTCTTTACCTCTGCGAAGATAATCTTGAACTTTCTACTCTGGTGTACCCTCACCAGACAGAATCTCTTTCGCTTTTACGTTATGGCGTCCAGTAGTCATATATGTTACATGATTTCTTGTGAATGATTTTTTCCTTAACGACCAAGTAGTGTATGCCGGTCCTTTAATTAGTAATTATGTATAGTAACAGCACTTTTGGCACTCATTTCAGTGTTTTATTGTTTGCTGAATGCGTCAATCTTCTTGTAAGTGTTTTTGTGTTTCTCTGTTTAATTGAAACTATTGTAGTCTTCTTAATATTAATCTGGCTAGGGCACCGTCACAGTGATCAAGTGTGAACACAAGTACGGAGAATAATCCCATGCCTTAGGCAATGGTCAGTACAGAAATCCGGGATAGTGGATTAATTTGGAGCTCAAGTAAGTCACGCCTGTGGCCATAGGCGTCGTTTCAGAACGCTTCACCCTCCGTTGCCACCCCACTCCCCCTCGCCAACCTTGCAGATACTAATGAATGCGAATCACTGACTGTTGTAGTATATCACCTGCCGTTTGATCTTGCTTACAGCCGTTCAAAGCTGTACCAGCAGAGTAAAGCCATGTTTGCTAACGTTAAATCCCGAATCAATCATCAAAACAGTTGTCCGACAAATTAGTGGAAAACCTGGTGCCCCTCCTCTCAGAACCATATCTTAGTCTGGCGCCTCTGCATTGCTCCCTGGACGAGGCAGCAGATACTGTATACCTATCTGTACCGTTGAGTTACAAAGTAATCTCATCGTCGCAAGTTCCACAATTCACACTGTTGTTAAAGCATCAGAAATCACCATATGTCCTATGCATAGCGATCACCCCCTACATGGAGTATCCTTCCACTTTTCAAAAATGCACATGGAGGGGGAGCGGAATTCACGTACGGAATGTACCGCACATGTCAGGCAAACTCGTTGCACTATTTAGCAGTTTGGTTAGGTGTTAGTAGCATCAGCTCCAAGGGTCTGTACAAACCCAAAATTAAACCTATTGGAGTAACATTTATGTATCGATTGTCCAATTCAGAAATTATGGTTTGATGGTACCCAGACAGCAAGTGATGGAGGAGTTTATCGTGAAATGCTCTTTTATTTCTGACGAAGCATAACTGCATTTATTGGAGTATGTGAATGGCACAACAATCGACATTGGCGTCGTGAATATCGTCATGACGTCCATCAGTGGCCACTGCAAGATCCGAAAACAGGAGTTTTGTGTAAGTTGTGATGGATTACTTATGGCGAAATCTGTTAGAGAATATATGTATCGTGATGGTGCAGTTAAAATGCTCAACTCCTTCATGAGATACCTACATGACGACAGTGAGTGAATGCCTCTTATTATTCTTTCCACTTTTGTGCAATCAATAGTTTCTCTCTTAGTGATGAATTATCAAAGGAAGTTATTCCGTAAGATATTACTGAGAGGAAATATGCAGCATACGTCAGCAAATTAATTCCACTGTTTCCAAGTTTAGCAATTACATGACGAGCAAGGTAACTGAGCTTAATTGTTTCAAAAATTCAGTGAAATGCCTCTCCATCAGTGTGTACATCCAACAATTTCGGGGATTCTACCGTACTAATTCGTGCTCATGTGCTACATCAACTACCAGTAAGACTGTCTGTTGCACAGAACTGAAAATTGTGCGTTTCTCAAAATTTAAGGGTAGTCCATTTTCAGGAAAACACTTAGTAACTTTTTGTAAAACATCTTTAACTGTATCTAATTGGAGTCATTAAAACACTGGTATCAGCTAAAAAATCTAGAAACTTTGTTTATTGAATGTTAAGTAGATAAATGCACACCTTAAGAACTACGAGCGCTTGTTCACTAGAAGGGATGTGTTTCACATTTGCAGAGATGAAGTATTCATAGCCCTTAAGGTATGCATTGGTTCAAATGATTGTTTTTGTCATAGCCCTGGATATTTACCATATCTCTTGGGACGTCCTGTAAAATAAATATGAATAGTACCAAAATTGGGCGCTGTATGACTCCCTTAGTGATTTCCGCCCACTTGCTAAACCTTTCTACAGTTCTAACATTGTATGCATTATTCAGCACAACTTTCTGAATTCTGTTCACACCGGTTGAGTGCAAACTTAAGTTTCTGCACTATAATATGATCCACTGAAATAAGTGCCATGGAAAGATCACAAGTAGAAACTGGAGATATTGTGTGAATTAAGGCTTGTATTATTTGGTGGGTGAACGTGTGAATAGCATTTTCAGCTACCTCTCCAAAATCCGAGGAGTGATATGTTAAGTAAATTATTTCTACTTAAATGTGAAACTACTCTTCAGTATAAAACTTATAAGAATATTTTGTAAAAGGATATCAGTAAGGCAATGAATCGTAATTATTTATGTTTGAACCGTCTCCTTTCTTATCAAGAAGGCTAAAAATTGCTTATTTTATTCGGGGTGGAAAAACTCTCTTTCTTATCAAGAAGGCTAAAAATTGCTTGTTTTATTCGGGGTGGAAAAACTCCCTGCGAAAGTGATGCATTGATATGTTAATGAGGACATTCTGGTTATTTCAGTAATGGATGTTGATGCTACTTCTAGGTACTCAAAGTTTTGTGTAATGACATTTCTAATATATTCTAATTCTACTTCAACTGAACCATTTAATTCACATTTTTCCGCTGCAGTTAGAAAGTGACTGCCAAAGTACTTTTACCTTTTGAAATATCGGCCACGACTTTGGTATTTAGTTTATTTTCTTGTTATCTTGATCAATGTCTGGCTGCCCTGTCTCTGATTTGGTAATATCCCATGGAGTTTTGTTTTCTTATCTGTGTTATTAATATCCATTAGGAAGTACACAGTTCTGGACAGTTAACGAATTTCCTTGAAATATAACACCATTATTTTACTGTGAAATGTGGTGTCAGATATTGACCTATTCTTTACATAAATTTCCTTTTCCACTTACATGAGTTATTAAATCCCTTAGTTAGCTTTAGCTTACGTGTTTTTAATGAATTTTCTGCCTAATCTTTTAGGAAAACTACTTTCAAAATCTGGCACAAATTACTACTGAATACATTGAATGTGACATTGATATATATTTCTATATGCATCTCTTCTGATAACACCTCCTTTAAGTTACTCTTACAACATCATATCCTGTTCACATTAATGAACCTCCCTGCTTTGTATGAATTTGGGTGAGGAATATAAGGTCTATTGTTTAAAGCCATTAATTGTGTATCATGATGAGACAGTCCATTCAAAATTGGGTTTATATTGTTTCTATTTGAGCACTGTCTATTAAAATGTTATCTGTCAGGATCCTACTATCTTGCTTCACACGAGTTAGAAAATTAGCCATTGAAATTAGATTTAAACGCCCAAATAATGGTTCCAGTTAGTTTCTCATATCCATTTCTTTTAACAAATCCACATTGAATGAAACATATTTTTTTAATAATGCTATTCTGTTGCCGGGAAATGATAGTGTTCAGTGTGTAGATTCCACATCGGTTTCGATTTCATAAAAATTTTACAAGTGAACACCACGTGTTTGATATTCAACTGCATAATATGTTACTGTTGATAGGCTCTATGAGCGAATACTGGTCTTGCAGTTAACTATTTTAGATGCGACTAATTCTGTTCGGGAAGATGTCTTAGGTGAAGGAGTCATCTTAGTATGCTGGACACCTATTAACAAAATAAAATTGGACTATGCACCCATAACCGACATTTATCTTCTATTCTGAGTTATTGGTCTAAGGTGAGATTACTGTCAAAAGATTTCGTAAGTAAACTCTACCCTAAAAACAGTTCCATTGAATTCAGAAAGAACTTTCACATTTCCAATGGAATTTTCGATGACATAAAACTTTCTCGCAGTTTACAACTGAGTTCCGCATAGTAATTCGAACCTCCGACGTTTGTTTTTGTTAGTAAATGCTCTACCGGCTGAGCTATCCGAGCACAACTCACGACCTGCTCTCACAACTTTACTTCCGCCAGTATCGAACTCCCACCGTCCAAACATCGTAGGAGTTCTCCGGCGTATCTTGCGTGACTACAAAGATGGGTATGGTGACGTAAGATATGCAACAGAAATGCACTGATCAGCCACAACATTATGACCACCTACCTAATAGCCAGTATGTGCATCTTTGTCACGAATAACATCAGCGACGCGTCACCGCTTGGAAGCAACGAGGCCTAATTCCCGTAAAATCCGGAGGGAGTAGGGGGGGGGGGGGGCGATGAGCTGTGACAATACGTTGAATCACATCCCAAATGTGTTCAATAGGGTTCATATCTGGTAATTATATGGGGTAATAATATCGACTGGAACTCGCTACTGCGTACCTTGGACCACTCCATCACACTCCTGGCATTCTGACATGCGCATTATCTTGCTGACGAAGGACACTGCTGTCGTGAAACTTTATAGTCATAAAGGGCTTTGCGGGATCTGAAACCAGTGTACGATATTCCTTGGCCATCATAGTGCCTTGCACGTGCTATACTGTACCTATGAATGCTCTTGTAAATGTTCCCCAGGGTATAATGGAACCACCACCAGCTTGCCTCCACCCTGCAGTACAGACGTCAAGGGGCTGTTCCCCTGGAAACAGGAGGGTTCGGGCCCTCCCCTCAGCATCATGAAGAAGGTATCGGGAAAGAAGGTATCGAGACTCATCAGATCATGCAATGCTCTGCCACAGCGCCAAAGTCCAGTGCCAACAGTCTCGTACCCATTTCAGCCGTAGTTGCCAGTGCCTTGGTATTAACATTGGCACATGCATGGTTCATTGGCTGCGGACGCCCACCGTTAAGAGTGTTCGGTGCACTGTGCGTTGAGACACACTTGTACTCTGCCCAGCACTGAAGCCTGATGTTAGGTCTCCTAAAATTCGCCACCTGTCCTGTTTTACCAATCCGCTCAGGCTGCGACGTCCAAAATCTGTAATAAGGGGTGACCACCCAACTCCACGACGTCTGTATATGGTTTCGCCTTGGTTTTGCCACATGTTGAAGACACTGACCTCAGCAGTCCTCGTACATCCGACAAGTCGTGCTGTTTTAGAAATGCTTGTGCGAGCCTCTGCCCCACTACAATCTGCCCTCAACCAAACGCAGATACATCGTGTGCTTTCCCCATTCTACGCACGAAAAATATGCTCACTGATATTACATGCATCGTGCATGTGTCTGACTAGGAGTCATTCCTCACCAGGTAACCCTGATATCCCATGGACGGGTTTACATCGACAGTAGGTCAGAGGTCATAATGATCTAACTGATCAGTACATGTCAAGCTTAGAAGGTAGGTGAAGAGATACTGGTAGATAAAGAGCTACGAGGGCAGACAGGACGTGTGGCGTTCTAGGATAGTTCTGACGTGAAAAAAATTAAGGGAGGGTCCTACAATACTTAGTGCTGAAAGGCAGTTGTCTCATCTCAGATTCCCGGTCCGACAAACAGATTTAAACTACCAGGACGTTTCCCTGCCCGTAGTGTGACATTTTAATTATTACTGACCAAGGTTTCCACTCTTGTTGTCTGACTTCTCTACAGCGATGTAACGGTGCGTTGTGAGATTTTTCCATTCAGAACTTGCAGGCACATCATGACAGTGCACTTAATGCCCGTATCGAACGTGAATTTCCTGGCACAATTAAGTTGCTCCTAAAATCACGGCGATCGAAGGTATCCACCTCAAGATCAGAACGACTTCTTGAGGAATTTGTTCGCAGGAACCTTTAACAAGTAGCACAGTTAAACACAACATGATTCATCATCGCCTATGACTGCACTGTCGATGGAAATATATACCTTTAAATAGCCATAAATGTGACAAAGTGAAGTTTTCAGTACGATATGCACTACATTTTAGTAGACGAATGAGAATTACTTAATAAAACGGAAAACAGCACATTTTTCGGAAAATAGGAAAGGCATGGCAGTGAAATGAAGTATTCAAGATTGTTTTCAGTGCACACTTGTGAATTTACAGACTGCCGAATAGGGCTTCTTTAATACAGTACTATAAATCTAATCATAGCAACAGGAAAGTTATATGTTTAACATGACTCTGAAAAACTTGCTGGTATAAAAAGGTGTTGCCATGATGTCGTTCCCGTATTCACTTTCGTTGTTTTGATGAACAAGGTAAGAATATATGGACAGTGATGTACTGATATACAACTAAAAATCCGAGTTTGTCAAGGTTGGCTATTACGGCAGTTACCGTAAAATGAGGCGAATCCGATCAAAAACGGCAATTTTTTTTAAAATGTCGTCCATTTACTGTTGTGATATGGGAATAAAAATTCAGCATGTTAATTTCACAACCTTGATAACGATATATTCATGTATTACGATATTTTTGGTTTATAATTGCAGTTAATATGAGATTGAGAACTGTATATGACAAGTAGGCTACCATCTGCCATAAAAATAGTATGTAATAAAACCACTACTTTCAGGTAGCCTGATAATGGCACTAGTGCTAAACCAGGCCTGTCGTGATTAAATAAACAAAAAAATGGTTCAAATGGCTCTGAGCACTATGGGACTTACCATCTATGGTCATCCGTCCCCTAGAACTTAGAACTACTTAAACCTAACTAACCTAAGGACATCACACAACACCCAGTCATCACGAGGTAGAGAAAATGCCTGACCCCGCCGGGAATCGAACGCGGGAACCCGGGCGCGGGAAGCGAGAACGCTACCGCACGACCACTAGCTGCGGACTTGAATAAACATCTCAAAATAGAAGCAGTTTTTTGGACTTAATTCATAATGTCTTTACATGACTTATATCGAACTGCGGGAACATTGGAAACATAATTGCTGTAAAATGTGTTCATATCCGTTCGCATTTAGCGTTTTCTTAAGTGCATGAAGGGTTCCGCACTACAACCACGGAAAACACATCCACGCTGTAGCACCATGCCTTCCATCTATCATTTTTGGTACTAATATGACGGCAGAATCTTTCGCCATGCATTCCCGTCCACTGGACCGCCACAGTGTATAGACAGATTCATCATCCAAAATCACTTGCTTGCAGTTACTCGCTGTTTATGACGTCGCTCCCTGCACCATCCGAAGCATCACTTAGTATCGACTACGAAAATGTGTAGCTTTCGAGAAACTGTTTGACCATTGTACCCCAGTCATTTTAACTACCAACGCTCAAGAGTTGTGGTAGCTGTACTACTTATACACTACTGGCCATTAAAATTGCTACACCACGAAGATGACGCGCAACAGACGCGAAATTTAACCGACAGGAAGAAGATGCTGTGATATGCAAATGATTAGCTTTTCAAAGCGACACCTAAAACGTGCTGACATGAGGAAAGTTTCCAACCGATTTCTCGTACACAAACAGCAGTTGACCGGCGTTGCCTGGTGAAACGTTGTTGTGCTGCCTCGTGTAAGGAGGCGAAATACGTACCATCACGTTTCCGACTTTGCTAAAGGTCGGATTGTAGCCTATCGCGATTCCAGTTTATCGTATCGCGACATTGCTGTTCGCGTTGGTCGATATCCAATGACAGTTAGCAGAATACGGAATCGATAGGTTCAGGAGGGTAATAAGGAACGCCGTGCTGGATCCCAACGGCCTCGTACCACTAGCAGTCGAGATGACAGGCATCTTATACGCATGGCTGTGACGGATCGTGCAGCAACGTCTTGATCCCTGAGTTAACAGATGGGGACGTTTGCAAAACAATAACCATCTCCACGGACAGTTCGACGACGTTTGCAGCAGCATGGACTATCAGTTCGGAGACCATGGCTGCGGTTACCCTTGACGCTGTATCACAGACAGGAGCGCCTGCGATGGTGTACTCAACGACGAACCTGGGTACACGAATGGCAAAACGACATTTTTTCGGATGAATCCAGGTTCTGTTTACAGGATCATGATGGTCGCATCCGTGTTTGGCGACATTCTCACAATACGCCAGTCAATTCTCTTGATGAACTGTGGTATCTTGTTGAAGCTGCATGGGCAGCTGTACCTGTATACGCCATCCAAGCCCTGTTTGACTCAATGCCCAGGCGTATCAAGGCCGTTATTATGGCCAGAGGTGGTTGTTCTGGGTACTGATTTATCAGGATCTATGCACCCAAATTGCGTGAAAATGTAATCACATGTCAGTTATAGTATAATATATTTGTCCAATGAATACCTGTTTATCATCTGCATTTCTTCTTGGTGTAGCAATTTTAATGGCCAGTAGTGTAGTTCATCGGAATTCACGAGTCATATTTTCTGCTGATTTACGCCATTCGTGTAGTCACGTTCCTCCTGTCTCATCTTGATTTGGCTGCGGTTGTTTCTTCGCGTTTACAATTAACACCACAACACTAGCACTCTATTCGGGCAACTGTAGAAAGGCCGAGCTGTTCTAGAAAGATCTGTTACTTAGCAGACACCAAATGAAAAGTTCGCGTTTGAGGTAACTTAACACACATGACCGGCCTGTCTTGCTGTTAACGATTCGCTACTGACGATATTATTCTCCCTGCCTTCTTTCATAACGGTGTCCACTTCCTCTTTCCGTAGGGTGTCCTGACACCTCCACGAAATGCTCAAATTCCGACTGCGAGAATTTATTTTCTATTTCTGGCACCGCACTATTTGAGACATTAATGATTCATAGAGTTACTTCTACTTATGAGCAGCTTGTTTCACTCCCACATCCGTTTGCTCAACAGTTCCTTCTTCTCTCGAATGATATCCGCCACCGTCTCGCCTATCTCTAGCGCATCGTAGATACTGCTTAGGAAGAGGCGCAGCAAACAGTGAAGGGTTCACCACATGACAGGGTCACTAGTGGCACATTCGTGACTGGAACTGCCCCTGCCTTCTCCGGACACACGGCTCCCTAGTCCCCACTGGCAGTGTTATTAAGCTCCAGGCCTTGACCTATAAACAGCATTCAAGGCCGCGTGAGCAGCCAGATGCGTTGGCGCCGAACTTTTGTTTCATCCCTATCGATGACATTTTCTGCCTGCAGTTAGCTGACCCGCGTCGTCCGACTGCGGATCGTGACTGCCCTAGCCGACGTCCATTACGTGTTTGCCGGCGGCTGGGCGATTAGATCGTCCCAAGGGTCGCGCGGTGAGGATCAGCGTGTGTCTCCCACTCTCGATACGCCGATAGTGCATCATTATCTGTTCCTAACTGTTCGTATAAAGTACACGGAAAAGTCGAAGTATTATTTCAGAAGAATTAACACCAATTTAAGATTTTCCACCTACGTATCAAAGCGTCATCAGCAATGACTGAAGAAATCGGGCTTGTAGAAATGGCAATGACTGTCGACAGAGTGTAGAAAAATGCCTTCGTTGGTATTTGGGTAGGTGGAAGAGTAGGAGGTAGACTCAGCTCTGCTGATTACGACGGTAGAAGTGAATACTTATGTTAGGAAGACATGAAATTTCACTTTCAATTACTGCATTTTAGTCAACATACCCAGTTGTGAACCTAGCATTTGCGGATTTCTTTCCGATAATTTTAGATGACATATTAGAGTAGTGCTAGTACAACTGTAGCGCCCTGTTCTCCGAAGTTTTTTTTTTTTGGACCACGTTATCGCCATTTGCCTCTATAGTTCCTCATTTCGTATCTTATCTTGCCTCGTTAACTGCAGACATCTCATATAGATCATGTGGACTGTTCTAATTTTCTCCCTAACTTTTAGTGATTGAGGTCACATCTCAGTTCTATTTGGTGAATGTTTTTCTATTTAGTGTCCGTCCAAATATTTTAATTCCATATTATTCCTTATAGAGCTTTAGTGGCTCTCTTCCCCGTTGCTATCCTGCAACTACTATCCTTGACAAATGTATAAGAGTTGTTCGTCGTTGTTCCCAAATAACTGCAGCTTTTGCTGGATTTTATTTCTTCTTCCTTTGGGTAAATTTTCACCAAATCCTGCCCCACACACATACGCTCAGCCTAGTCCAGATTTACTCTAAAACTCCATTTGCTTTAATCCTATTTAAGCTTTCTCGGTATTCATTCCATATGTTCTTCACCTTGACAATATGTTGCTTGGTCGTCCGCAAATAAAAGAGAGTGAAGAGCATCGTAAACAATTTTTGTTCCCCTGCCTGAAATTTCCTGCACCAGCCATTCAACGCCAGTTCCGGAAAAATGTTAAACAGAATATATGGCATTCCGCCGGCCGCGGTGGTCTCGCGGTTCTAGGCGCGCAGTCAGGAGCCGTGTGACTGCTACGGTCGCAGGTTCGAATCCTGCCTCGGGCATGGATGTGTGTGACGTCCTTAGGTTAGTTAGGTTTAAGTAGTTCTAAGTTCTAGGGGTCTGATGACCACAGCCGTTGAGTCCCATAGTGCTCAGAGCCATTTGAACCATTTTATGGCATTCCATAACCTTGTTACAGACGCTTGTCAACGAAAATATTTCGTGTAACCATGTTTCCCATTTGAGACTTTTTTTTTAACCAAGTTAATCCGCTTTTGTCTCACAAAACATTTTTCATTGCTTTCCATAACTTTATTCTAGGGACGCTGTCATATGTTTTCTGCAGGACCAAAGAGGCCACGGATATGCTTTTACTTTTCTTTCTCTATTTCTCCAATATCTGATGCAGTGAATGTTATCAAAGCATGACGGTCCTTGCATAAAATCACTTTCCCTTTCACTCAATTTCAACACACCGTTTTCTATTTTCTCACCCAGCACACTGGAGAAAATCTTAGCTATTTCTGAGACGACGTATATTTTCCTGTCATTTGTGCAATCCTCTTGTCACCCTTTTTATACATCGAAGGGACGTATGACAAATTCCACCCCACAGTTTCTCCACGTTTCATAAGCTCCAGTCACATATTTCCTGGTTCTGGAGATTTATTTACTTGTGCCTTAGACAGCGCTGCTTTCAGATTGTCCCTCCCCCCAACCCAAATTGTTCCTGTATTGTTTCCTCCTAAGTTCTCAACTTCTCATTCTCTTTTTTTTAGTAATCCTGATTCCCTGCAATAACGTTGAGTAATGTCCTATCTATTCTTGAACGGGAATTTATTTATAATATTCTTTACACTCATTGTTATTTCTCATTTATTTAATAACCTTACTACTTTCTGTGGTGTCACCGCCAGACACCACACTTGCTAGGTGGTAGCCTTTAAATCGGCCGCGGTCCGGTAGTATACGTCGGACCCGCGTGTCGCCACTGTCAGTGATTGCAGACCGAGCGCCGCCACATGGCAGGTCTAGAGACACTTCCTAGCACTCGCCCCAGTTGTACAGCCGACTTTGCTAGCGATGGTTCACTGACAAATTACGCTCTTATTTGCCGAGACGATAGTTAGCATAGCTTTCAGCTACGTCATTTGCTAAGACCTAGCAAGACGCCATTATCAATGGCTTTTTATCTTGTGATGCATGTACCGTCAGACCGATGTTCACCAATTATGGATTAAAGTTAAGTATTCCAGCAGCTACGTACTTTTCTTGCTAGTATAATTACTTTACCTGTTCCAGACCTAACGCCATCCTGCGTGAGCTTAACACGTGCCCTTTCGGCTTCGCCTCATAGTGGCTTGGCTGTCTTGCCAAGTCACAACAAATGACGACGAGGATTTTGCGTTCGTATTGATTTACTTGTGCCATGGCTTCGCCACAATCTCCAGATGTACTGTCCGAATTATATCGCTTGCAGAAACAGCAGACGCAGGCCTTATTGGATGCCCTTGGACAGCTCGTCCAGGGTCAACGCGCACTGCAAAACGATGCGGCAGCCGCCGCTTCATCGCTCACCCAGCCACAACACACAGTTGCACCACCTTTTCGTCCTTCTGATGCTGCACTGGAAAGCTGGACGGAGCGGTCACGCCAATTTGGATTCTATCTCGCCGCCTACAGAATTCAAGGTAATGAGTGGCAGCCTTTTCTCCTTTCCGCCGTAGGCGTCCAGATGTACCGTGTGATAGTGAAATTATTTCTCCGACGCGACGTAGCAACTCTGTCCTACGACGAAATTTTGTCTGCATTAGATGCATATTTCAAAGAATCAGTCAATGTAGTTGCGAAAAGGTATTCCTTCTTTTGTACAAAACGTACGGCCAGTCAAACTAATCGGGAGTGGGTTGAAACCTTGCAAGGCCTTACTAGGGATTGTGATTTTGAGTGTCAATGTGGACTCTCTTATTCAGATACTATGGTACGTGATGCAATTGCACAGAACGTTTCTGATGTTCGTATACGGGAACAGATTTTGAAACTAGTCAATCCCTCCCTTCAACAAGTGATAGACATATTGGATCGGCAGGACACACTTGACGTTGCTCAGGAGTCGTTTGAAACGTCGCCAGCCGTGTGTCAGGTTAACCGTCCCGCCAGGCGCGCTGCACGGAACAGTAACAGCCCTCGCGCCCGTCAGCGCAGCTGCCGCCAAGCTCTCCGCCACGTGTGCCGCGCCAGCAAGCAAATGCGGTGAAATCATGCCCGTGGTGTACTACTAGACATTCGCGTGAGAATTGCCCGTCACGACAAGTTATTGGCTTTTCCAGTAATAAACGAGAACATGTTCAGAGTGTTTGCCAGAAAAAGCTCCGATCGGACACTCACAACCATTCCAGACCCTTTGGTTCGCGCCGGAATCGGAATCGAACCCAGAATACTCAGGCTCGTGAACCTTCGCCAATGGAAATTCATGTAGTTCATTCCACTCCGCCTGGTGCCACTCTCTCTAACAGTGACTGTGTTCATCCCACAACTAGTGTGCATCGACATCACCAGAAATCCCGTCAAGTCGCAAGTGATTCTGTACCAGTGTCAGTTCACGTTGCACGAGACAGTCGCTCTTGTCGTCAGCAGGACAATAAACTTTTTGTAGATTTGGACATTAATGGCAATTGATACCATTCCAGCTCGATACAGGAGCTACAGTTTCATTGATCAATCACGACACGTACAAACAGCTGGGCACACCTCCGTTGCGTGCCGCAAATGTTAAACTCAGTAGTTATTGAGGACAAGCGATCCCTGTGTTAGGACAGTGCAGCCTTCTTGCAACATACAAGGGACAAACAAAACTTGTGTCATTGTACGTCCTTCGTTCTTCTTCTGCAGTGAACTTGTTTGGTTTAGATTTATTTCAGTTGTTTAACTTGTCTATAGTCAATCAGGTCCTACAGTGAACCAGACTGTGCCTTCAGCCAGTGTTTCTCGTCTATGTGAAGAATTTGCAGACATTTTTGCACCGTGCCTTGGTTGCGCTAAGAACTATAAAGCACATTTGGAACTGAAAGTAAACGCGCAACCGAAATTTTTCAGAGCGTGCAATGTTCCGCACACATTGCGTAATGAGGTCGCAAGAATTGGAATCACAAGGTGTGATTGAACTTGTGCAGGCTTCTCTCTGGGCATCACCCTTAGTAATTTTGCAAAAGCCTCCCGGAAAATTGAGACTTTGTGTGGACGTCAAGGCAACAGTGAATCCCCAACTAGTGATTGCAACTTTTCCTTTACCCCGCCCGGAAGATCTTTTTTACAGACAGTGCCCGGGTAAATATTTTTCGAAGTTGGACCTAGCAGATGCGTACTTGCAAATACCGCTGGACGAAGAATCCCAGCGTGTTTTAGTGGTTAACACGCATCTTGGTTTGTATCGATTCAAACGACCGCCATTCGGGTGTGCATCCGCCCCTGCATTGTTTCAGTAATATTTACAAACTGTTTGTGCATCGGTCCCTACTGCAGCAAACTATCTGGACGATATTGTGATCTCCGGAAAGCGGAAGAAGAACATTTAGCCAATCTCAGAACATTATTTCAGGTCTTGCAACAAAATGGTCTTCGCTTGCAGAAGGACAAATGTGTGTTTTTTGCTCGGGACTGGGCCATGTACTCTATGCCCAAGGCATACATCCCAGTCCAGAGCACCTCCGTGCCATACAAGACTTGCCTTCGCCGCAGAATTTGGAGCAGCTACAGAGTGTGCTGGGAAAAATAAATTATTACAATTAATATGTGCGCCACGCCTCTTCCATTTCAGCTCCGCTTCATCGCTTACGCCGTAAAGGTGTTCCGTTCGTCTCGACGACGGAATGCAAACGCGCCTTTCGCCAGTTGAAATCGGCGTTGCTGTCCAATACTTGCCTTACGCTATTCGATCCCCGGAAGCCCCTATTGCTGATGGTCAATGCATCGGATTTCGGGATCGGTGCTGTGCTTGCGCAAAAAGATGGATAGCACGATCGCCCTATTGCCTTTGCGTCCAAATTGCTCTCGTCTGCGCAAAGAAATTATTCACAGGTCGAGAAAGAAGCTTTGGCTCTCGTATTTGGTGTTACTAAGTTTCATGATTTCTTGTATGGTCGTCACTTTACCATCATCACAGACCACAAACCTTTGACATCGCTTTTTCATCCGAACAAGCCTGTACCTCCACGTACAGCGCAGAAATTCATTCGCTGGTCCATTTTCCTCTCGCAGTACCGCTACGATATCTTGTATCGGTCCACTGCTAAGCACGGCAACGCCGATGCATTGTCCCGTTTGCCTGTTGCTGAGGATAGAACATTCGATTCCTCCGAACTTGTTTCCATGTTCATTGATTCGGAAACCGATGAAGTGGTCGAATCGTTTCCGATCGATTTTCGTCGTGTAGCTACAGCCACAGCTGCTGACCGTGTCCTTGCTACCGTTTTGCGTTTTGTTGCTACGCAATGGCCCTTGTCAAAGTCACGGATCGAGGATCCGTTGGTTCGCCGATTTTTTGCTCACAAGGAGAGACTTTTTGTTCGACGTGGTGTTTTGCTGTTGCGTTCTGATAATGATCAGTCCAGGGTCGTGGTCCCACGTTCGTTACAGTCCTCTGTCTTACAGCTTCTCCACCAAGGCCATTGGGGTATAGTGAGAGCGAAACAACTTGCTCGTCAGCACTGTACTTGGTTCGGAATCGATGCTGCGATTACGAATATGTGCTCTTCTTGCATAGCGTGTGCCGAACAACAATCCGCACCACCGCGGAAATTCTTTACATGGCCAAAAGCCACTTCCCCTTGGTAACGCTTACACATCGATTTTGCTGGTCCATTCTGGAATGCTCGATGGTTGGTTGTGGTAGATTCATTCAGTAATTTTCCTTTTGTTGTCCGGATGTCTTCCACGACGTCATCTGCCACCATCCAAGCGTTATCCGCTATCTTTTGCATTGAAGGTCTTCGACAGACTACTGTTTCCGACAATGGCCCGCAATTCGTGTCCGCAGAATTTCAGTCATTCTGCCAGGCCAATGGTATTCAACATCTGACATCCGCGCCGTTTTCGCCACAGTCAAACGGTGCCGCTGAACGTTTGGTCAGGACTTTCAAGTCACAGATGTTGAAGCTTAAAGAGTCGCATTCTCTGGAGGACGCGTTATTGCTCTTTTTGTCCTCGTATCGCTCTCAGCCCCAAGATGGTCGCTCGCCGGCTGAGGTGCTCCACGGTCGTCCCCATCGAACCTTGATGTCTTTGCTACATCCGCCGCATCAGGTTCCTGTGCAGCGGCAGCCACCTGCTTTTGCCCCAGGCCACGTTGTATACTATCGCCACTATCGAGGTTCACGGCGTTGGCTCGCAGGGCGCATTCTTCGCTGCCTCGGCCGCGCTATGTATCTGGTTTTGGGGGCCTCTGGTGAGGTGCGCCGGCATCTCAATCAGCTGCGCCTCTGTCGTCGCACGGGTTCTGCCGCTCCCCGTCTGCTTTCAGCGACGGTGCCGTCCGGTCAGCGCCCTGGGGACCCATCTACTGGCTCGCCTCAGCCCCAGGTGTTCCCGACGCTGCCTTCCATTTTGCCCCATGGCGACGCGCCTCCGCCGCCGCCTGTTCTTCCGCCGGCGACGCCCAAAGTAGACGCGTCTCTGCTACCGCCGGGCGCCTCCCTGGGTCACGCGCCGCCGATCGCTTCCCGTGACCAGCCGTCCTCCGCCATGGAAGTCTTGCCCGCTCCGGACCATATGTCGTCTTCGCCCGTCGGGTGCTCCGGCTCGATGGAGGTCGACCATTCGGCTTCTCCTGTCTCTCTAAGGGCGCGTAAACCGCATGTTGGCGTGCACCCTGGACTAGGTTTTCAGGCGTTTCCTAGCTCCCCTCGGACCGAATGGCAGGGTGCGGGTGGCACAGCCTCGCTTGTTGTTAGGCTCCCCACCTCGTCGCATACGTCAACATGGGGTCCTCCCCACGGCGAGCGGAAGCCTTATGACACAACCGTACGCCGATTTGCGGGGGAGGAATGTGGTGTCACCGCCAGACACCACACTTGCTAGGTGGTAGCCTTTAAATCGGCCGCGGTCCGGTAGCGTACGTCGGACCCGCGTGTCGCCACTGTCAGTGATTGCAGACCGAGCGCCGCCACACTGCAGGTCTAGAGACACTTCCTAGCACTCGCCCCAGTTGTACAGCCGACTTTGCTAGCGATGGTTCAGTGACAAATTACGCTCTCATTTGCCGAGACGATAGTTAGCATAGCCTTCAGCTACGTCATTTGCTAAGACCTAGCAAGGCGCCATTATCAATTGCTATTTATCTTGTGATGCATGTACCGTCAGACCAATGTTCACCAATTGTGGATTAAAAGTTAAGTATTCCAGCAGCTACGTACTTTTCTTGCTGGTATAATTACTTTACCTGTTCCAGGCCTCACGCCATCCTGCGTGAGCTTAACGCGTGCCCTTTCGGCTTCACCTCATAGTGGCTTGGCTGTCTTGCCAAGTCACAACACTTTCAGTAGATTTACTTTATCCAATTGTACCATCTACGCTCCTGCACAGCCTGTCCTAATGTCCATTTCTCTATCCTGACGTTCATTTTAGTCTGTTGTCAGATCTTTATATATAAGTCTCTTGATTCTGATGTTTTATCCCCTAAACAATCGATATACGCATTTTTCTACTCCTTAATCATGTCTTCCAACTCACTGGAAACTCTTCTAAATATTTCTTCTACCTTTCATCATTTCATTCTTTCTTCGTATGTAGTTATGGTATCTTCTATCGCTTCCATGTTAACTTTACTGTGTAGTATGTCTTGGTACAGCATTTGGCCGCTATTCTGCCAAAGACGATGTATCTTAAACTTCACCTCATTATGTTCTATAAGTTTATCCTCCATTCACGTAATAGTTGTACCTTCTACTAGTATATTTTCCCCACTACCACATGCTGATTGCGGGCGCATTCGGTTAGTTTGTATATTATTACGTTTGCCATTAATGTCTTTCTTTTTTCTCGTCAACATCAATTCTATAGTCCATTTACAGTTCCTTGTAGGCTCTTCCCATGCTGATTTCTGTATATCTTTATGCTGGAAAAAGGTGTCTGTTATAACGCACTCCTGTTCCCTGCATAAACTGATTAATAAGAATTAATCTACTTTGCTGACTATTGATTTCTGTGGTTGTGGATTATATTATTTTAATAAATACAGCAACGAGTGACTTTGTAATGGCCACAATTCCTTCTTCAGATGTTCCCACCCTACTGTTTAAGTCACCAAAAACTACGATTCATTCTCGCTCATTTACTACTTCCATTACATCTACCATATTAGAATGCCTTCTCTCCGTTAAGCTCATTTTCATTGAAAGCATATACTTCAATGACAGATGTATTCTGATTACATAATTTAATTCCTCTTCTATATTCCTTGTACTTACTTGTTCTCAGTTAGCTATACATTTCATCCACTAAATAATAAAATATGAATACTATAACGTAGTCCTTAATACTAGAATAAAAACATGCATTCCGCCTGCTCTACTGAATTTCATACTTTAAATACGTTACATTAACGGCATAAGGGAGAGCCTGTTTTCTAGATTAATTTGGTAATGAAAACTACTTGAACGTTAATGAGAGGAAAATAAAATCTAAATATTGTCTTTAGAAGAGATCTACAAGAAGTTAATTGTGGTCTATATAAAATTATGAATGGGGAGAATGAATGTGGTAAACATATAGCAAGGAGTATGAGACAACTGTATTACAGACATGAAAACGTTAGAGAACAGAACATATAAAGAGTACCAACTTCGTAGGCTATTCCAAAAAAGAGCGCAGGAATGTAGACTACAAGGAAATCAAAGTAACTCAATACTGCATAAATATTCCAATACTGCATATCTAAATTACTGGATCAATGAAACTCAGAAGCCCCAGTAAAATTCCAGGTTTCTGAAGATGTTCGAAAACGAAAGAAATCCTCATAATCGGTTAAAGGCTTACAAGAGAAAGAAGGGCGAAGGAATTTCAGCGGGGAACAGCAGATTGGAAGAATGAAAAAATTCGAGAAAGAAAAACAATAAACCACTGCATAAAGGCGAAGAGTCCACATCATTTCATCAGCAAGGTAGAACATTAAAATTTAAGACTAAGCTGTGTAACTCCATTAACTTAGCGCTAAGGGTGAAGCAATTGAGATACAGCTCGAGAACAACCATAAACGCAAGAGGGTAGGGCAGACTTACTTTCAAGCTCCAGAGTGCTAGGAACAAACCCAGAGGTAACAGAATTTCAAATTCACAGCATTTCGTTACAAAAATGCTATTAATTAGGAAACCTTTCATCCAAGTGCAAGTGTTACAAGAGACGGGCTCAACACCCCCCCCCCCCCTTCTTAGCCATCTGATGCCCGCCTGCAGTATCTCGAAAAGTCTGTTTACAGGCTACTATGGGTAACTCCTAAAACAAAAAGTAACGTACATACGACAACGAAATATTATTATTTTAAGATCCCATTCAATAATATAATAAATAATTATAGTAGTTATTAGCACACAAAATATACGTGGATAAGAAGAAACATTATATTTCCTTAAAGCTAATTTTAAATAGATATACATGGTGTCAGCTAATGACGCCGCAGCAACTATCCAGCAATTAATCTGCTTGTAAGAAGCGAAAGTCTAGTAGTAGGCGTCCAGCAAAACAATTCGCGAACGGTTACTGTCATAAGGTAATGGGCCAATGGTTATAAATTGAAGTAATTAGTTAAGAGTCTCTTTCAATAAGCTCAGTACCGCTTAAGACAGTTTAGTAAAATTTAAATCACTAAAAGTCAGTTTTAAAACAGCTTTAATAATAAAACTTCCTGTCTTTCAAGGGCAGTCGGCACATCTGCTGATAAAGATAACGTACAAAATTCACACCAAGCTAATAAAGTCGGTGCTGCTGGACACAGAGTGAAACTCACTGAAATAATCATACCACGGGCAATGATCGAAGTTTTATAGATTTGCAGCTGCTCGCCCTTATCAAGACGACGTGGAGCTCACCTTTATTCACCCTCACACAATTACTTTCCATCAGTCAAAACACCTTCTAATGTGCCACCAATTAAAGGCTCTTAGCATCCACCGTATACCACTTTTGCGAACCACACTATGCCTCCGCTCCGTGCGGGTACAACGGCTACTAAGTCACTACAACGAGGAGCTTCCTTCACAGCGCATCTCCATGCAAGCCCTTACGCGACGGGTTAAAAATACTTGACACTGTGGCGGTACCCTTCCGCCAATACAGCTTACAGATGTCACATTCCCAGTAACAGAAATGCATACGTACTCGTAGTTCGATCTCCACTTCTGTTACCGCAACTATTGAAATACACTTCGACACCATATCACCTAGTGTCTTCAGTACACTGAATTTCGAGCCAAGCACAGAAAGTGGGTCCATGTGTCCACAGCCACCTTCACCAGTGCGTGCCACCACTGTCCGCCTTCCGGTCTGTCTTAACCTCATGAAGGTTTCGACGCTCCACGCTCACCACCTAACGGCGAGCGATGTATCGCAGGAGGAAAGCAACACATTCTGGAATGGACTACGGACCATCTCAAAAGGAAATCGTATATGAGTGATGCACGTGGCCCGTATTTAGCTGCATTCGACACAATAAAACTGACGAAAAAGTGATTCGCTTCCACTAAGCTGTGGCTTTAATAAAGAGTTACGTAAGGCATGCGACAAACCAGGATTAGACCACAAGGTGACACAGAGAGGTGCATAAAGCATAAAACCCGCGAATATAGATGAGTTAGATGAAGCCTCGTTGTTCCATCGTTATTAATTAACGGTTGTGACTCAGAGATAATATAATCAGAAAGCTGCTTGATATCTGCATGCTAAGAAATAAATTACAGGAAAACGAAGAAAATACAAATTAGATAACATTGGAATAAGGAATTACACGTTAATTTTCTAGTGTACAGGAAACAGGTTAGATGCCGCAGACATTTAGTCGTTGAATTCATGTGAGGGAACCAGCAGAATTCAGATAACTCTCTGGTCACCTTGCTTGGTTTATCTAGATTGCTGAACGTGTACCTGGCATTAGTTATGCAGCTCTATACTTAGGTGACGTGGTCGACAGCCGAGTTTACTGGTCGATGAGAACTCTCGGTCAACCACATGCATCACTATACAAGCGCTGTGCTCCACAAAGGTTGCAATTTATGATGTGACGCAGTCATAACATACACAAAAATCATTCGCTCGGTCTCGCTAGAACTCCGTGAGTTGACGAAACGTGTTGACTTACCACATGAGATTCTCTTTATCAGAGAACATTGAAAACTTTATTATTTCCTCTAATCCTCTTTATAAAATATACAGTAAGCTTACAATAATATTATCTATTTCTTCTTCATACGAGAGACACCTTCCTTGCTAATTACTGAAACCATCAGTACGACAGAGACATTGTTGTTAACAGATGATAAAAACGATGATACATGACAGTGAAGTAGGGCAAATGAGTGAGTCACCGTCTACAATATCTTCAATGAATAGGTAGTGGTTTCAGGCATTGTGTACCTACCACTGCCATGTCGTTAATCTTCGAGCTTGATTTATGTAGCCATTTTCCACTTTATGAAGACATGAGACTAATCATAAAACTAAAGGTAATAAGGTGTGAAATATTGCGAATGGGAATGAATATACACCTGCTAACACTGCCTCAGAAATTACAGTTAAAGGAACTTACATTTAATTTCATGTTTCCCTTGTTTCGTACATCGTCATTTTCTTGATTTCCACCGTAAACGAATAAAGGAAGCTTCGAATACAAGTTGATATTTTACTTTCCGTTGCGAGACGCACAAAATAGTCCCGGTGTGAGTTTTTAATGTTGTAAATTACACCGAGGTGACAAAAGTTGTCGGATAGCGATGTGCACATAGACAGATGTCGGTAGTACCGTACACACCAGGGAGATTTCAGAGCTGTCATTTGTACTGAAGAGATTCGCATGTAACGTTTACCCACATGGTTATAGCCGCGCAACGAGAATTAACAGACTTTGAACACGGAGTGGTAGTTGGACTTAGATGCATGGGACATTAAAGTTCGCAAATCGTTCGGAAATAAAATATTAAGAGATTCGAAATGTCAAAAATATGCCGAAAATACCAAGGCTGATGGTCTGCAATTAACGACCGAGAGCAGCAACGTTTGCGTTTAGTTGTCAATGCTGACAGAGACGTAACACTACGTGAAATAATCGCAGATATAGGTATGGGGCGTACGACGAAAGTATCCGCAACAGCAATACGGCGAAATTTGGTGTTAACGGGCAACGGCAACAGACAACCGACGCGAGTGCCTTTGCTGACAGCCCGACGTAAGCCTACATCGCCTGTTCTGTGTTCGTGACCATAACGGTTGGATCTTGGACGGCTGGAAAACCGTGGCCTGCTCACATGAGTCCCGATTTCCGTTGGTGAGAGATGATGGCAGTGTTCGAGTGTGGAACAGACTCCACGAAACCATTGATCCAAGTTGTCAACAAGGAACTGTAGAAGCTGGTGGTGGCTCCACAATGGTGAGGGATGTGTCTACGTGGAAAGAATTGGATCCTCTTGTCCAAATGAACCGATCAGTGACTGGAAATGGTTATATTCGGCTACTTGGAGACCATCTGCCGCCATTCATGGACTTTATGATCCCAAACAAAGATGCGCCATGTCACAAGACCACTTTTGAAAGCAACTGGTTTGTAGTGCGTTCTGCACAGTCCGAGCGAAAGATCTGGCCACCCAGAGGCCCTGTCACGAATCCCATCTAACAGTTATAGGATATAATCTAGAGGTCAGTCCATGTACAAAATTCAGTACCTACAACGCTTTCCAAACTATGGACGGCTACAGAAGAATATTTCTGCAGGGGACTTCCAACTACTTGTTGAGTCCATGCAACATTGAGTCACTGCGCTACGCAGGAGGTCCGGCACGATTATAGATGGTAGCCCACGACTTTTATTACTTCAGTGTATACAAAAAAGTTTGAATTTATAAAATACAATTCCTCACAGTTAAGCCGGCACGAAATATCTTCCGGGATTGAACGACCCTTCTTAATTGTTATTACGCTTGTCACAAAGTTCTTTTATTACTATTGTCCGTATACTGATTAATCGTCATAATTTTGTTTTGCTGTTTTTCAGAAATTCTTTAGGTAATAGGTTTTTCTGAAAGTGATAACTCGTTTTGTATAAGGTCTTAATTTTCTCGTTTTAGGCGCATGGTTTGTTAGCAGTAAGCGAATTAGTAAAGCCAAGTAATTTTTAGGTTTTGGGGCACTACAGGAGGAAGATTTAAACTGTTGTTCCGTGCTTACGCCAAATACGAACACATTTTGTCTCATTGTGCGTGTTGACCTACTTTTTACAAGGGACTTAAAGAAAGCCCTTCACTAAATGTTAGCATGAAGCTTTAGAAGAGCTGATAATCAAAACATAAAAATGGAAATTACTTACACTAATGGAGTGGTAGTGATATCTGTATGTGAATTAGACTTTCGGTGAATTTCTAGACTAGGACACTACGTACTGTTTTGCACATCTGTTACAGGTTATATAGCGTCAGAGGGCAACATATCATATTACCTTTGTTTACATTTAGTAACCTTTCCCTCGTTTACTCTGTTGAACGACCGTTCTTCGCCTTGCTGTCGTCTCTTTTTCACCATGCGCTTCATGAGGTCTCTTTAAATTTTCCTCTGGAAATTGCTAACAGGGAGTATTCTAACACCATGACTTCTCGTAAAGTAACTCTTTTGATAGTTGGGCAGCTGACCCAAAAAAGGGTGTAGTAAAGACACGTATTGAGGAAACCTGTCATCTTTGTTTACGAATAAGGAGCTATAGTTGAAATATATGAAATATTCCAGAATGAGATTTTCATATGAAATATTGTCTATGGACGTTAATGGATGGAAAGCTCTCAGGTTTGCAGCGGATTGGCTCTATTTAGATAACGTAACGTTACGATGAGTCTCCTACTCATCATCTTCGGGCTAGAATACGATGACAGTCGCAGACACATCTCAGTATGTTAATCGTGCCATCCAGCCGGAAACGGTACTCTGAGATGAAGAGGCCACCACCAGAGAGTTTTCACATATTTAGGTATTATGTGCCAAAACTATTATTTTCATGTCATTAAGAGAACAATAATTACACAGACTTTTGACAATGTGACAGACGGATTCGACCAGACAGTAATCATCCTATATTTATTTATTTATAGTTTTCTTTTTTAAATTAAACCTTCTGACTGGTTTGATGCAGCCCTCCAAAAATCACTCTCTGTCTCTCTTTTCCTCTCAGAATAGCACTTAAACACAACTTCCTCAGTTATGTCTTGTATGTATTTCAGTTTATGAGTACCTCTACAGTTTTACTATCAGCAATTCCCGCTGTTACCATGGAAGTTATTTCCTGGTGTTTTAACACTTGTTCTATCATCGACTGTTTTCTTATTGTCAGTGTTTTCCATACGCTCCCATCTTCCTCGGTTCCGCGAAGCTCCCCCTCGTTCCTTATCGATCCAACTAATTTTCACCATCTTTCTACAGCATCGCATCTCAAGCGTTTCGTTTCTCTTCATTTCCAGGATACCCTCATTCCGTGATTCACCAACACATAATCCTGTGTCCTCATTGCCTCGCGGCCCATCATCTATTTTCCTTACTGGATGGAACAATTCCCAAATTTCTTCTACTTCGTAGTCACCTATTATCGCTAATCTCATTTCTGCTACTCCCCCTTACATACATCTTTGTTCGGTTTACTTTCAGTCCATATTCTGTAGCCATTAGACAGTTCATATCACTCAACAAGTAACGTAATTCTTCCTCACTTTCATTGACGATCTCACCGGCATATCTGATCAGCGACCTCTTCTCGTCTTGAATTTTAATTCCACTCATGTAACTTTCTTTTATTTCTGTCATTGCTTCTTTCATTGCTTCTTCGGTAGTAATGACAGAAGTCCATCTCTCTCTTACACCCGTTTTGAGTCGAACACTTCGTTCTTAGCCTTCCATTCTGATTGTCCCTCATAGTTCTAGCACACATCGTTTCACATTCATTTCCCTATAGCCTACTGCTTGAATTTCGCACGTGTTACACTGTGTACTCGTATATTGTTGGACGCTGTTTCTAGTTCCACAGATCGTACAAACCTGCGTTGATTTTTCTTTAGCCATGGTTAAATTGTCAAGCGAAACGTCAGAACTGCCTTAATGGTCCCTTCACCTTCCTGAAACCAAACTGATCATAGTCTAACAGATCATCTAGTTCCCTTTCCATTCTTCTGTATGTTATACTTGTCACCAGCTTAGACTCATGAGTTGTTAGTCTTATTTTGGGAAAGTTCTCGGCGTTATCTTCTCTTGTTATATTCAGAGATGTACGGATGATATATTTCCGTAGGTCTGGTGGCGTATTAAGTCTGTTAGTTTTCGTATTCCAGCTTGAATAATCGGTTATTTTCCCAATGATTTTGTCCTTAACGCTGGTTTTGAGTACACCACCACCAGATATTTTGGTAAGTTCTTTGGAAAGTTTGTATTTATTGTCACTGTGTTACTTAGCGAAGACTGTAGGCATCTTTACTCAGAGCGAACTTTCACACATACGTTCTCAGTATTATAGTAACATTGACGTCTGGTGTTCTGGCCTGTGTGCTGTCAACCCATTAGTCAATATGGTATGTGTTTGTAAGTGGTTCTCATTACGTGTGCTGTTCCACCGTATGTTAGTGTCCTTGGGATTTGTTACCCGTCTTTAGATTTTACTTAATTGTAATTACTCTTGTATTTTTCCTAGATTGAAGGGGTGTTACAGTATCGCTGATATTTGTTGTTACTGGCTGGTTCAAATGGCTCTGAGCACTATGGGACTCAACATCTTAGGTCATAAGTCCCCTAGAACTTAGAACTACTTAAACCTAACTAACCTAAGGACATCACACACACCCATGTCCGAGGCAGGATTCGAACCTGCGACCGTAGCAGTCCCGCGGTTCCGGACTGCAGCGCCAGAACCGCTAGACCACCGCGGTGTTGTTACGGAGCCACTTGTTTGATTTTAATACGTGGCTCATATGCCCTTATAAGTTTCTTGAAGCTTTGTTGTACTATGAAACCTCTGCTATGTTATTAAATAAAGGACTTAAAGTAACGATCATTCACCGCTCACACAGGTCTATCACTTCCTGTTACGTCACACTGGTAGCAGAGCATGGTTGCAGTTTTGGTAAGCTGATAGAATTAATTTAGAGAAGAATTTTACTGTAATTGATTGAGTTCTTTATCATCGCAAATAGTGCTCTGGTTTTTGCTCTATTTCAGTATGGCCAGAGGAGAGGTGACCGGAATCAAAACAAGTATGAAGTCAAGTGCAAACTCGTTATCAGGAACACAGGTGCCATGGAAACTGCAGCTAAAATGACATGACGTACTCAGGAGATGCTCAACCAGGTGGTGGTCCCACAGGATCTGCAGCTGGCAGAGTTGAGAGCGGCCATGTCCCATATTCAACTGTCATTGGCCAAGCTAGATTCAGTAATAGAGATGCTAGACGTTAGTGAACCATTACGTTCTCAGATTGGTAGATTTTGGTCGCAAGTGTTATATGTACAGGCTCGAAGATTTGTATAGTGCCAGGGATGTAGAAAAATTTGAGAAATCCGCCACTTCATTTCTGAATACAGTGAAGTGTTAGCAATTTTGCGCACAAGCGTTATTGAATGACATTTCGGAACGTTTGGTGGACAATGAGAGATGTTACGCCTGTGAGATAAAAAAACAGGGAAGAATTAAATCAGAACCTATTGAATGTATCTCTGCATTATTTACAAAGTTGGTAATCGCTTTGTAGGTTCGTTAAATGAGGGAAGGATAACGTAAATTAAAATTATCAATGGTACTGAATATACCCTACAGTTCCTTCTTGAATTACGGGATCAGGGAGAAGTTCTATGATCACAAGACTTTTAGTTTTATCTGTTGTTGATAGTAATTGTGTCTAGTCGTTTACAACAGCCATTAAGAAAAGCTACAGAGAACGATTTATCGTTTACAAACTTTAGTAACCTGCTCTGTAGCAGATATTTCTCAAGCAGAACTCATCTGAGTTAGTAACTAAATTATACCTTGGGGTGACGCATTCATATGATTCACTCGGGGACTGTGTTAGTAGATCTAGAAAATGTGATCGCGTATGTCCCATTTCATTTCTGAGGAAGAAATTGTTAATAAAATATAATAAGGCATGTACACGGAGAGTAGAGTGCGAATAATGTTCAGTAGCCAACCAAAGAGTTTTGTGCAATTGTAGCAGCTTATATTGCAGGCTGAGGCACGTGAGGGACGCTAATAGGAAACGTTCAGGTAAGTATAATGTAGGTTTGGTAGGAGAGAAGGACGGGAAATCTCTGATTAATGCAAGTAATAGGAATAAAGTAATATGTTACTGGGGTAACCGTCTGTTTCACTTAGTCAGAAACTTTCCCGCATAGGATAAGGTACCAATGAATGACACCAGAAGAACCAGGCCTCACGGTCAGTGTCAGGATGCTATAGGGTCCTTACAGCAGCTATTGTCCACTTCTTTCATGTATTTAGGGATTAAACGAGAAGCTGCACATTGTTCGATACAGCCAGTTCACCAACATTGATTAGTCAGTAACTGTGTTACACCCATTAACACTTTTGTAAATCTGGGTCTCTGTCCAGAAAAAGTGAATCATATAAGGTGGCCAATTTAAGTCAAATGGCTTTGTTGAGGAATCTCGGAGTTATATTACACATTAATAAATTTACAAGTCCATTTAAGGCCAAAGTCTTGGTAGGACTATCCATACTAATGACTTTAGGCCTGTATTTTGTTCACACTGTTCGTTTAATCGCCAATAGGCCAGAGAAAAAATTTTCCTTTGTTTTTGAGCCTCACACTATTCCTGAATTTTGTGTTACACAAGTTCGTACACAAGCGGCAGTTAGTAATAATGACACTAGAACCACATCTGATTACGAATTGAGTCATATGAGTCCTGGCCAGTGAGATTACATGGAGGAATTTTGTGAGGAATTGAAGGATGTTCTCACTAATCGGTTAGATCTAGGAAAGTGAAGGTTGTACAGTTCCAGTTAGATCCCCTCTCTAACGTCTGTCGCCACTGTGCATGAGTCAATTAAAGGTCGCTGTTGATGGAATGCTGAGGGGAGGAGAAATTAGACCATCTGGCTCTCTATACTTGTCTCCAAGTTTTCTGTTTGCAAAACCTAAGGCTGGGTTGCGGCCTTTGGTAGACTAAAGCGCATTCACTACTAAGAAAATTTTGCCATATATTCCGCTATCAGATCTGAACTCCTGCTTATGATGCTCACAAAAGGCTAAAGTGTTCAATTCCTTTGATATTAACTATGCTTATTTGAAACTACCATTAGTACAAGAGTCAAAAGTATACTACTAACCATTGAAATTGCTACACCACGAATATGACGTGCCACAGACGCGAAATTTAACCGACAGGAAGAAGATTCTGTGATATGGAAATGATTAGCTTTTCAGAGCATTCACACAAGGTTGGCGCCGGTGGCGACACCTATAACGTGCTGGTATGAGGAAAGTTTCCAACCGATTTCTCATACACAAACAGCAGTTGACCGGCGTTGCCTGGTGAAACGTTGTTGTGCTGCCTCGTGTAAGGAGGAGAAATGCGTACCATCACGTTTCCGACTTTGATAAAGGTAGGATTGTAGCGTATCGCGATTGCTGGTTATTGTATCGCGACATTGCTGCTCGCGTTGGTCGAGATCCAATGACTGTTAGCAGAATATGGAATCGGTGGGTTCAGGAGGGTAATACGGAACGCCGTGCTGGATCCCAAGGGCTCGTGTCACTAGCAGTCGGCATGACAGGCATCTTATCCGCATGGCTGTAAAGGATCGTGCAGCCACGTTTCGATCCCTGAGTCAGCAGATGGGGACGTTTGCAAGACAATAACCATCTGCACGAACAGTTCGACGACGTTTGCAGCAGCATGGACTATCAGCTCAGAGACCATGGCTGCGGTTACCCTCGACGCTGCATCACAGACAGGAGCGCCTGTGATGGTGTACTCAACGACGAACCTGGGTGCACGAATGGTGAAACGTCATATTTTCGGATGAATCCCCGTTCTGTTTACAGCATCATGGTGGTCGCACCCGTGTTTAGCGACATCGCCATGAACGCACATTGGAAGCGTGTATTCGTCAGCGCCATACTGGCGTATCACCCGTCGTGATGGTATGGATTGCCATTGGTTACATGTCTCGGTCACCTCTTGTTCGCATTGACGGCACTTTGAACAGTGGAAGTTAAATTTCAGATGTGTTACGACTCGTGGCTCCACCCTTCATTCAATCACTGAGTAACCCTACATTTCAGACGGCTAACGCTGGACCGCATGTTGCAGGTCTTGTACGGGCCTTTCTGGATACAGAAAATGTTCAGCTGCTGCCCTGGCCAGCACATTCTCCATATCTCTCACCAATTGAAAACGTCTGAGTCAATGGTGGCCGAGCAACTAGCTCGTCTCAATACGCCGGTCACTACTTTGGTGAACTGTGGTATCGTGTAGAAGCTCCATGGGCAGCTGTACCTGTACACGCCATCCAAGCTCTGTTCGACTCAATGCCCAGGTATATCAAGACCGTTATTACGGCAAGAGGTGATTGTTCTGGGTACTGATTTCTCGGTATATGCAGCCAAATTGAGTGAAAATGTAATCACATGTCAGTTTTAGTATGATATATTTGTCCAATGAATACCACTTTATCAACTCAATTTCTTCATGGTGTAGCAATTTTAATGGCCAGTAGTGAACTACCTGTTTGAGTGCAATCATGTTACCTTTGCGCTCTCAACCAGAGCAGCAGTATTGTACAGTATTTTAGACAATGTCTTATTCTGGTCTGGAGGTCAGATGTGTTTATCACTACTTGGTTGATTGGTAATCTTTATTCGAGATAATCAGGAACACATGGGCCATGTTATGCAAGTCCTTAAGCGTTTTGCGTGAAGCTGGAGAGCTCCTCTCCAGGATATAAAGCCTTTTCAGCGGGGGTTAATACTAAGCAGAGTCAAATAGAAGTGATTCGCACCTGCCCACCACCTAGGAATCTGATGGCGGTTTTCCATTTCAAAGAGATGGTGAATTTCTTCCGAAATTTTGTCCCCAGTTTTACCCAGTTGGAAGTCTAACTTAATGAGCTAAGGAAAGTGAAAGAACTTGGAGTGGGTCTCGTCACAGAATGCTCCGTTTGAATGTCCAGAAACAACTCTGGCAAGCGCTAACCCTCTGCTGATGCCCAATTTCGAAAAGGAGTTCTCTGTCTGGGTGGACACTTTAACATATGGGTTGGGCACGATTTTGCCTAACATATATCCCAATAGGAGGAAGCCAATGGCTTATGCTTCACGTGATCTCTGCCACTGGAAAATATGTACTCAGTGTACGAGCTTGAGGCCTTGGTATTTTATTTTCGTCAGAGAAGTTCGAAATTTATAGCACCGGACCTTTCAGGTAGGAACTGATAATCAAGCTTTCTGTTGTATGCTAGTATGGTCGATGCGGACATGGCATGTAGCCAAGTCAGGGGTGAAGATATCCACATTTAACTTTAAGGTTAAAGATATTCGAGGGATGGAGAATGTCATGAATGGTCTGAGCCACGTGTTCAGCAAAGACATTGAGGAATATACACACGAGATGAACAAGCGCAGGTGACTGGCTTTGAACGAGACAAAGTGGTGTGTCAAATTCTGACAGGACTTCCTCTCATTCTGAATATGTTGCCCAGTAACATGATTTAGACACTCTGGCTCCCATTAATGTGCGTTTGAGAAAGGAGGAGACAGTAAAGCCTTATGTTATGATGGGGAATATCTTTTCCAGCCTGGTACATCACAGAAATAAAATTGTTTCACTTTTGCAACTGGTACCGAGATTTATCACTGAATACATGAGGAGCTCATTCAGCTAATTTCAAGACTAAGATGAACATCGATTATTTTATTTGGAAATAAATGTACAAGCAGATCCAGAGGATGGCAGGGTCCTCTAGTCCTAGCACTGAACAGTTGGCAAGGTTTTGTGTCCTCTAACGCTATTCAGGCCCTGATACACATGACGTAAATTGATGATGTCTGTCCATTTCCTAGGTCATAATGGGGAATGGCATTGCACTAGTGTGCATAGAAACGTGTACGCATCTTTGCTGGCTGCTCCCAACAGGGAAAGTTAATCCACTGACCACTATCAAATGTTTAATGACATGTTTAGACTTCGTAGAAGCCTACTGTCGGATAATGCTACCAATTATAGGTTAAATGAGTTTAGAAACTCCTGCTGTAAGATGGGAATAGTACATAGTACTACAACAGACTTTGTAAGGAGTGTGTCAGAATTTTCCATTACATAAAACAATATATCCAACATAAGGCAATTCTTTGCATTGTGTAAGCACTCAGATATCGATAGTAACAATCTGACGGCGAAACATGGGAGCTCGATTGTAAGCATTGTTGTGAGACGAGGTCTGTCTGCAAGAGTGGAAGTGGTACTCAGGCAAGTTCCTACACAGTCGCCAGTGATTACGAGAATCGTGTCGCAAGTTATTTAGTAGTTAACAGGACCCAAGCAAACACCTTTTTATATAATTCATTCTTAGTAACAATGAGCTTTAACCGCTGCTGCTGCATACTGCTGCGAATTGCTGTAAACCACATGGGAAAAGGCAGTCATCTAAAGAGGTGGGTGCAAAACTTAGGGCCAAAGCAGAGACACTGACAAACCACAACATGTCATGTACTCTAATCCTATAAATTCCGTTGCACAAGTCAGATTCCCTATCACTTGAAAATTCTTATTCAAAAACGAAGTCAGGTAGCTCAGGTATTCATTGTTAATGGTTCATTTGTTCCTGTAGTTTTTTATATTCAAATTCGCAGTTTTTCATGTAACGATCTGTTGAGGGTTTAAATAACAGAGAAACTCACATTCATACAACACGCACACAAAGTTATGGAGGTTAGATTCCGTTTACTAATAGCTCAGGTTGCTTATCGAGTCCAGCTTTACAGACGAACAAAGGCAATATTGGCTGTAGGTACGTTACATATTGGTCGCAAATACGTTACAATCTCGGTCCCTCATAAGCGAGCGCGCTTACCGAAAACGAAATATAGCACTGATCACTTTCTGTCATGATGATGTCTTTCTGTCTGTGATGATGCCTGGGTTGCGCTATGCTTTTAACACTGCTTCCGTCGAAGTAGAGAAGGATACTCCTTCCCACATAATGTTCTCATTCAGGCCAAATTGATCCCTCTCCAGTCTATGAATCTTGAATGATTTGTTGCTGGAGAAAGTTGACCCTGTGAAAATCTGAGATATGTGGACATGGGCAGGAAAAACGTTTGAGAATCAGTCATGAAATATCCTTTCTTCTAGGAGTACTAGTTCTGAAAGATTCGCAGAAGAGCTTCTGTGAAGTTTGGAAGGTAGGAGACGAGGTACTGGTAGAACTGAAGCTGTGAGGACGGTCTCTCAGTTGTCCGTGGGTAGCTCAGATTGTCGAGCACTTGCCCGCGAAAGGCAAAGGTCCTGAGTTCGAGTCTCGGTCTGGCACACAGTTTTAATCTACCAGGAAGCTTCACTCATGAAAGAATTGCGCAGAGCTATAATCTGGCGAGACGCGTTTCTTCACTGAAGCCAGATGTTAAAAATTTTGGTGCGGTTACTAAAGGCAGCGAGAGGGTCATGTGGCAGGATTTTGCCATGTTTCAAAGATTCTGTCTGAATCAGACAGTCTATCACTCAGATTAACTTACTGGTAAGGGACCCAAGGAACACACTAAGCCACATCTAAGGGAGACAGTTTCTTACATTACTAAGATGGAAGAAGAGAATTATTTTTGTATGATACCTGTACTGTCATGATTTTCATTGTTTAGTGGTAGTGTTTTGTTAAAATCAAAATATTTAATGTGGCAGTTTTTTGGTTATCTATAATGTAAAGGTTTTGTAAATTGTGGGGCTTTGGACAGCCTTCATGTTAGTAAACGTTACGTGGAAGTTTTCCAGCTTCATTACTTCAGCTGGCACAAATTGCGTCGGGGAGTATGTGCTGTTACAAAACGTCACATAGCTGCGGCACGTCGATAAGAAGCGGCAGTGCGACTATCGAAGTTCATGAGAAAAAACCCTGCAGTACCAGAGAGCAGGTGAAGAGGATGGATTTGACTGGACACCTGGGTGGTCGTGGTCTAGTCGTCGTCGGCGGCCGATAGGACTAATGAGTTGTCTGGACAGTGGGAATACGACATGCCCAGGGCTGTGGGCTTTCCTGGAAAGCACGACGAGCGTATTTAACTGCGTAACTGTGTGACTTTGTTGTCAACAGTGCTTCCTTCATTTCTGGAGCAGGCTGCTCTTCACTCTTTCCCCATATGCCTCAGGTGTCGTGATAATAAGAAAGAGCAGACTTTATTGGTGCGTACACAGGTACTTAGTTTTTACAAGCGTGACTGTTTGTTATTGCGTGGAGGTTAACAATTTTTGTAATGGATTACTCCTAATTCTAAGTCACTGTACCCATCTCAGCCAGTTGTTAAGCAGTACTCGGCCATCCACTCGGTTGCGTTATAGTACTTCGTGCCAGGTGATGTAAAATGTCTTAGTACCGCAAAGCCGTGGCGTAGTTTGGTGCCTTCGTTGTAGTGTTGCTATAATTACTGCTCAGCTGATTTTTGTAATCAGTCGCTTATGAGCCATCCATATGATTGTATATGTTGTTGCCCATAACGCTGGTTTTGAGTATATGGTTTGGAACTATTTTGGGAAGTTCTTTGGATACGTTCTATCATCCTGTAGTGTTTTTAACTGTAATAACATTCCTTATGCCTTAGCAGAGATCGTGCACACCATTATTCGAAGCTGACTTTCGTAACAATCTGCTCACTGTTAAAGATTGTATTAGGGGCTCTGTCCCATGGGCAGTCAATTCATGTTTCTGGATCGTCTGGGTTTTTAAACTGTTCTCATTCGGTGCGTACCTAGTGTAATTTTATTGTATTAGTTGTGTTTAATATTATGATTAGTACCTTCCGGGCTTGTGCTTATTTCTGGATTTAGTTGTAATGGCCTTTGTATTTTGGCTTGAGTGAGAGTAAATTATTTTGTTACTTAATTTTTGTCGTCATTCAGCAATTTGTCGTAGGATCTTTAACCAATGGCCCTGTAAGTTCTTTTCAGATACCTTGTATTATAAAATGTTTTTCATGTTGTCAAATAAAAGATTTAAAATTTTTATCACTCACCCTTAATCCAGCTCTACCACTCCCTGTTATGCCGGCTGTGGTGGCCAAGCGGTTCTAGGCGCTACAGTCAGGAACCGCGTGACCGCTACGGTCGCAGGTTCGAATCCTGCCTCGGGCGAGGATGTGTGTGATGTACTTAGAGGTTGGTTAGGTTCAAGTAGTTCTAAGTTCTAGGGGACTGATGACCTCAGAAGTTGAGTCCCATAGTGCTCAGAGCCAGAGCCACTCCCTGTTATACCACAAGTATCATCATTTACCATCTCTAACTCTCCGCTAGCTGTTTATGTCGTCGGTAAGCATACTAAAACTGTCGTTATTTCTGGTTTCTGTCGATTCTTATCAGTCCTATCACTGAACTGTTCAAAATGGTTCAAATGGCTCTGAGCACTATGGGACTTAACATCTGTGGTCGTCAGTCCCCTAGAACTTAGAACCACCTAAACCTAACCAACCCAAGGACATCACACACATTCATGCCCGAGGCAGGATTCGAACCTGCGACCGGAGCGGTCACGCGGTTCCAGACTGAAGCGCCTAGAACCGCACAGCCACACCGGCCGGCACTGAACTGTTCACACTGACTCATTTTCTGCCCTAGCTTTCTATTTATAACGAATCATAATTTCTCATTATATATTCGGACTGTTGATATTACCCTGTTTTTGTCTGACCAGAAATTTTTATTTTCTTCCCATTTCACTTCGCTGATCCCATGTATATCTAGAATGAGGCATTGCCTACCTTTCCTAACACGCTCAAACTTCCGAATTTCCACCTTCCGACTTCTAGCATACACTGAAGAGCCAAAGAAACTTTTACACATGTCTAATATCGTGTAGGGCCCCCGCGAGCACACCGATGTGCCGCAACACGACGTGGCATGGACTCGACTGATGTTTGAAGTAGTGCTGGACGGCATTGACACCATGAATCCTGCAGGGCTGTCCATAAATCCGTAGAAGTAAGCGGGGTGTGGGGTTGGGGGTTGGGGAGTTGAAATATCTTCTGAACAGCATGTTGCAAGAATCCAAGATATGCTCGATAACGTTCATGTCTGGGGAGTTCGGTGGCCAGCGGAAAACTCAAGAACAGTGTTCATGGAGCCATTCTGTAGCAATTCTGAACGTGTGGGGTGTCGCGTTGTCCTGCTGGAATTGCCCAAGTCCGTCGGAATGCACAATGAACATGAATCGATTCAGGTGATCAGAATGGATGCTTGCGTACGTGTCACCGGTCGTAGTTGTATATAGACGTATCAGGGGCCCCTTATCACACCAACTGTACACGCTCCACACCATTACAGAGCGTCCATCAGTCGCCTGCTGACATGTAAGGTCCATGGACTCATAAGGTTGTTTCCATAACCGTACACGTCGATCCTCTCGATACAATTTGAAACGAGATTCACCCGACCAGCAACATGTTTCCAGTCACGAAGATTCCAGCGTCGGTGTTGACGAGCCCAGATGAGGCGTAAAGCTTTGTGTTGTGCAGTCAGCAAGGGTACACGAGAGGTCTTTCGGCACCGAAGGCCCATATCGATGATGTTTCGTGAAACTGTTCGCACGCTGACGCTTGTTATAGGTCCAGCACTGAAATCTGCAGCAATTTGCGAAAGGGTTGCACCTCTGTTACGCTGAATGTCTCTCTTCAGTCGTCGTTGGTCCTGTTCTTGCAGGATCTATTTCCGGCCGCAGTAATGTCAGAGATTTTATGTTTTACCAGGATTCGTGATATTCACGGTTCACTCGCGAAATGGTCGTACGGGAAAGTCCCCACTTCATCGCTGCCTCGGAGATGCTGTCCCATCGCTCGTACGCCGACTATAACACCACGTTCAGACTCACTTAAATCTTGATAACTTGTGATTGTAGAATGCAGTAACCGATATAACTACTGCGCCAGACACATGTTTGGCCGCGCGGGAGTAGCCGAGCGATCTTAGGCGCTGCAGTCATGGACTGTGCGGCTGGTCACGGCGGAGGTTCGGGTCCTCCCTTGGGCATGGGTGTGTGTGTTGTCCTTAGGATAATTTAGGTTTAGTAGTGTGTAAGCTTAGGGACTGATGACCTTGGCAGTTAAGTCCCATAAGATTTCGCACACATTTGAACATTTTTGAGACACATGTTTTCTTATATTGTGCCTTCTTACATATCTCTGTATTTGATTATGCATGCCTATACTAGTTTCTTTGGCGCTTCAGTGTATTACAATTCCGCTGATTCTGTAATCTCTTTCTCACGGTTACCTTTGCGTAATCAGTCCCACCACAGAGGGAGTACTCTGGAATCTTTTGCCAGTGGAGAGATCATCACGACGTTCGTTCAATTGCACATGTCTTGTGGATACACATTGTGTGTCTTTGATTCAGTTGTTTCCGTTTCCTTCTGCGTTCTCATACCGTTGATCGTAGCTGATTCTTTCGCCTTGTAGGGGCAGTTTCCTACCGCAACGGCAAGAGGGTCCCACTAACATCTTTGGCCCCTACGCTCTCTTCTACAAGGCCATTGGCAGTACGAGGCATACTTCTGATATCGGAAGTGTTCAGCTGCTGTTGTTAATTATTTTTATTCAGAATTTAACAGTTGCAGGTATCGTAACTGGAACTACAGTTATTTGATTATTAGTCGCAGACTCTACACCTGGCCCACATGTAGCCGTCAGCCTTCTAAGTTGCAAGTGATGACGAAGCGTGGGCGACGTTGTCAACACATCCTTACACCCATTTTGTATTTCGAGTGGAGAGTGGGACATAGGCTGGTCAGTATAAAAGAATTAATGGCGATACCTTTAGCTGAGTGTTTAAATCTTTTTGCTCAGATGTGCCCTGTTTCGGTGTCACAGCACACCATCATCGGACACCTATATTGTCAAAAACTGGATATTCAACCAGCTTTTCTTGCTGCCGTAACAGGAGATAAAAATAAAACTCTTCTTCCGAAAATCTCTTCTGCACACACATAGAACAATTACTAATCTTAAAAGTGTACAGGGGCCCTTCATGCACGAGCAGGTCTGAGGACCATGCTTCTCATGTTTATCTCTCTTACAGCAGTATGTAAAGTTCTTTATGGGTCCAGGTTTGGCCGATAGAGGGGAAATGTACCACCGAAACCGGTTGCATTTGAGTAAAGAGATTTCAACACAAAGCTGAAGGTGTTGCCATCAATTCTCATAGTATGTGTTCCAGTCTGTTGATGACACTGGCTTGTCGAAACCATCCACTACACCGTTGAATTCCTTTGTAGTTGCAAACATGTTAGGCTATGAAATATGCTATGTGAGTGTGCTCGCTTCCAGACGCGAGAATAGTGAACGTTCAACAATTCGATCAAGCTGTTGAGGTATGCTCATCATACCGTAGCAACACTTGTTGCTCTGGTCCAATTGGCTATTAACTCACTAAGCGTTTCTGTCTCACAATCGAGAGTTGTAAAAACTCCGCTATATGTGGTGCATGAATAATTGCATTCCACATCTGGTTAAATCTCCAGCTCTTGTAAACCAAATCTCTAGCTTTTTTCTGGGAATTGACTAGTATTTGGTTTTGGGAACTTTTCTTCTCTTTAAAAGGTCATATACTCATCGTAGCATCCCGAAATATTTTTATCAGTAGGCAAGAACTTACGGTAATTTATGACGCATCATTTACTTCTGTTTAAGAATTCGGTACCCTTATTGTGAATGTTTCAGCATCACTTGATTCTGAAGAAAACGTGTAGTGAGGATCACGCCAGATCTGTTTAGTAGATGTTTTAGCAAATATACAAAATAAAAGGAATCTTTTTTTTATTTAGATGAATGATATGGGAAGAATAGTTGAGCACCTTGAAAATACTACTAACATTTGAACATACGTCATTATGTTGCTTATTTTCTAATTAAATAAGTTCTCCGTATAAGAACATCCAGACATACTTTATAATCGTGAAGTTTGTGAAACGAAAGAAATTACAGAAAAGAAAGTTCGTATTTCGAGTGTCAAGTATATTTTCTGACATGGTGCTACACGGAATACATGACTGCGAACGATCTCTGAGAAAAGAAAATATATGTAGTGTTCAGTATTCTGTAGCTACATGGAAGGACTGTCATATGAGACACAGGAAAGTCGGATGCCAGCACCAAAAGCATTTGTCGTTCACGTGAGCACGACCTAGGTTCGTCTGGACTGCAGAATTAGGACTGGCCACAGAAACTTGTGACTTTCTTGCTGTCTACATGTTGCTCCACCTATGAATTCTCATGCGAATTCTTGTTTACCTAGATGTCCCGGACTACGGCACGTTTACCCTTGTGAAGGCTGCATTTGTATTTCGACTTCGTGAATAACTCTTTTCGTGATAGTGTTCCCTTAGTTACCAACTACACAGGTAGTTTTAACAGTATCTCTAAACTTTAATTTACTTATTTTAATTTACGCGTAGAAATATACACTGCAAACTTCAGGCTAATTTATATTCATCACTGTCACATTGGCCAGAGGTAGCCGTACATTTTTCTTTTGCAGTAGTAATCTTAGAATTACAATAACTCAACTGTTGGTGCTGTAATCATTCTTCATTTTTACATCGATCTTCGATAGTTCACTTGATGAGAGATAGATTGGAATATTTATTTAGGGTACGTTAGTTTCTGCTCTGCAAGAAAAAGAAATTTGAAAACAAGTGAAGTTACACAAGAAATTAAATCACGTGGAGGTTGGAATACATTGAAGTAAGTGACGAGTCTACAGTTAAAGGGAAACTGTCTAGTACCAGAAATTATATGTTACCAGATTCGGCTTCTAGTCATTGCGTTTATACCCATACCTCCTACAGTATGGGGCGATCAAAAAGTTAACGTTTGAGGACGATGCTGCAGCATATATGCAAAATAGCGTAACTCCGATGCGGGTATATGAGCACCGACATATAGGCAAGGAAACAGTGTGGCATTCGAGTGTTTCAGGCGTACGTGCGGTAAATGAGTCAACCTCAACTATCGTGACGTTGTCACCAAATGCATCAAAACAGGACCAACGTGCTGTTGTTGTTTTCTTGGTAGGCGAAGGATAAAACACCAGTAGACATCCATCGAAGATTGGAGAATGTGTATGTGAATGTGGCAACATATGTGTCAAAAACCACCACTGTGAAATGGTGCGCCAAGTTCCTTGTTGATTCATGATAATGCACGTCACCACGTCGCAGATGTAACGCAAACTTTACGCCAACTCAAATGGGACTGATTGACTAATTGATTGAGGGAGGTTATGGGACTAAACAGCGAGAACATAGTCGCGCGTTTCAACATTACTTGCGTGAGAAATAGGTGTCCGCTGAAAGTGGGCGCATCCAGTCAGAGGGGTCAAACTATAAAACAAGGAAGCTAAAAACACACACAGTAGAAGGCGTAAAAGGGTAGACCAAATGTAAAAACTGGAAATATATAGGATAAAGGAACAGTCTTTGTGAGGGGAGTGGTATGAGACCCAGACCCAGAAAACGTGAAGACAGGCCGCTACCACAACAACCCTAAGTTACCCAAACACGACTCACGCCCCGTCCTTACACCTTTTCTTCCGCCAGTACTTCGTCTCCTATGTTCCGAACTTCACAGAAGCTCTTCTTCGAACCTTGCAGAAGTAGCACTCCTGGAAGAAAGGATATTGCGGAGACATGGCTTAGCCACAGCCTGGGGTATGTTTCCAGAATGAGATTTTCCTCTGCAGCGGGGAGTACACTGACATGAAATTTACTGACAGATTAAAACTTGCGCTGGACCAAGACTTGAACTCAGAACATGTGTCTTTCGAGTCCCGGTCCGGCACACAGTTTTAGTCTGTCGGGAAGTTTCATATCAGCCCACACTCCGCTGCAGAGCGAAAATCTTATTCGCAACCACCCTGCCCCTGCTCCAGGATTAAAGCTAACATCATAACTGATAATAAAAACCATTACCATGTAGGAAACTCAGGATCGGTTCAACCATCCGTGAATCGTCTGCTAATATTAAAGACAAGGAATCTGGAGGGCTATACCTAGTACGAAGGACCAAAAGAAGGGGACGTTCCACCAGTATATGGAATACCGTCAGTCTGGCTCCACAGCCGCAGTGTAGGGGTGCCTCGTTACGCAAGAGAAAAGAATGAGTAAACCTAGACAGCATAAGACAGTGGGATCCTTCCAAGAGGAATGGACGGAAGAGCGCCAAACTGCAGTAAGCTCCCTTATTGTGCAGCGTTTATTACTGACAGCAGTAGCGCACCATATATCATTCCACTTTTGGGCAACGAAAGAATTTGATGTGTATCTGCATGTCTGCACGCGGAATCATGAGAGGAAACGGGGGATTAATATCTGCCTCTCTAGCCAAATGGTCAGCCAGTCCATTCCCTGGGATGCCCACATGACTCGGGACCAAGAGAAAGACGATTGAGCAGGCGGCACGGCTATGGGTCTAAAGTCTTCAGGATAATCAGTAAGTCGGTAGATATTGAAAAACTTTGGAGGGAGGCCTGAGTAACAAATTCGTAGGCTCTGTTAATGGCCAGTAGTCTGCTGTGGACACACAACATGATCCCGTCAGTAAATGGTGTCCCAAGCCAGTAGGAGACGTAAAAGCGTATCCCGTCCTATCTATCTTTTTAAAATCATCAGCTTAGAAGATGGTCGCATCCTGGAACTGTTGAAGGAGGGAACATACAAGACGCTAGAATATCATAGGGGCGACAGAGACCCTGGAAAAGATTGGTCCTAATCGGTGGTCTAGGCTCAATCCTATGGCGGGGGGGGGGGGGGGGGGGAGGGGGGGAGTACGAGAGGAAATAAAAGGGGCACATTCCAACATTCCAGTGAGTTGAGATTAAGAGATGCCGACAAAGGGAAGTGAGACGCATTCCAACTGGCAGTCCCATCCAATGGAAGACAATATCACATGCCCTACAGTCCTCATATCTCCTGATATGATTACCAAGCCTTCGATCCCTTAAAATAGGGTCGACAGTTCCTGACAGACGAGGATCTGCAGCAGAGGATTATGGACTCCCACATGCAGCGGAGCTAGGTGTTTTACGAAAAGAGTAGTTTCAACCTAGTACGTTGGTGGGATGATTGCCTCAGCGCTCATGGCAAATTTGTGTTACTGGCATACCGATTCTGGTCTGCAGGACCTGCGAATTGAAACATTATGATCGCCACTTATACAGTGTGAATTACCTAGAACTTGCACCGCAAATTTAAAGTGCTATTGGTGTGCGGTTTTCAGAGAATGGATTGGTAAGCAGGGGTTCGAACTGTTAGCCGTTAAACACATTGTAATAATACTTGGCAAGTGAAATTTTTGTGCCAAAATACACTTTTTTAATGAAAAAATGCCTATTAACATTAAAAAATTAACATTTGGGTAAATTAGAGTGTCAGTGATGTCAGTTCCACGATTCCAGTTCGAGTTTTGTACGAGATATCGTATTTAAAAAAGTTTCCGCACCGACACATGTTTGTGCCATTCAACATGCGTAGTTGCTAGGTACGAAGTCGTTATGTTTGTTTACAGTGTGCTTGTGTTTTCCTTGCGTGCAATGCGACTTACTACTCAGTTAGTGTGTGACAGTCTAAGCAGTAGGTCGTGAGTGGATGATGGGATTTACCAATGCAGAAAAGCCGATATGCTTATGGTGCAAAGAGAGAGTAGAAAGAATGCAGTTCGTTCTTGTACGGTGTATGCGGCGAGATATCCCAATGGAAGTAAACCATCTCGGCAATTATTTATCAACTTCTTCAGTAAGTTACGTGAAAGTGGTACTGTAATACCTTGATAACGTAACAAATGGAAATAACGTAACAAATGGAAAGAAATGACGACAGAAGAGAGCGAAATTAGTGTTCTTGCTGATCTTGCAGTTGATCCGCACTTTAGTTCCCACGGAATCGCACGAGTAAGTGGCATGAGTCAGGCAAGTTCCTACTCAGTCCCCATTGATATAGGTTCCATCCCTATCACATCTCTCTCCATCTAGTGCCACATGGAAACGATTATAAGAATCGTGTTAACTTCTGTTCAGTGATGAAGTGACATTTACCAATCGTGGCCTTGTAAACCGCCTAAATATGCACTGTTTATCTGTTGACAATTCCTATTGGCTTCCTCAGGTGGACGAGCATCAGTGCGCATGGAGTGTAAAAGTGTTGTGTGTTACAGTGAAGCATAGGGTCATACGCCTGTTTTGCGTAGACGGAGCACTAAACATGCACAAGTATCGCAGCAGCATAACAGACCATCTTCCACGGGTGCTAGAAGACGTTTTTCTGCAGACTGGGAGGAATCTGTGGTACCAGCATTTTGGCTGTCTAGCCCGTAGTGCAAAACGTACTATAGCATATCGATACGAATTGTTTCCAAGTCGTCGGACTGGACGCAGAGGACCTGTACCTTAATCCGCCCGTTCCCCAAATTTGAGGTCTGTAGTCTTTTTTCTGTGGAGAAAGCTGAAAACCATCTAAAAGGACACACCAACTACATTTAACGGTATGTAACGACATATTACTGTAGTCTGCTGTGACATCTCCGCTGAAATTCTAACACAAGTGCAGCAGACTGGAATTGTGTGTTGCTACTGCTGTCTGTCATTCTGAACACAACTGACTAGTTGTCTCATTAATGTCCAGAAAATATATAAGTGGTGGATGCTCTTGTATTGTTCCTTAGAGTGTGCTACCTCAGGCACTGTGCAAGTATGGTAACTTTTCAAAATACGATATGCTGTAAATGGCTCGCAATAAACACCGCTGCTATTATAGTGTCCTACATTTAGAATATTATGTCATTTAAAGAAGTATGTTTGCGCATCTAGAATGATTTGTCATTTAAAAAAGTATGTTTGCAAAAAAAATACTTTCCAAGTATTTTAATTGTTACGCCCCAGGATAGTATCCCCAGCGGAAGCTAAAAATTCGTCGAGCTCCAGGAAGGTGAACAGCATGTGTCAATGACCAGCATTCTGCCAGCTGGGGTGAAATGCTGAGGGAGTTGTGACAAACACGGAAGCTATCGCAGCATGGCGGAACGATCGAGCGTCCGATCTACAAGCGAAACATAATATCATGAAAGCCAAGAGAAGCTGCCATACTCGTACCAGTGGCAAAGCAGAGCTCTGTAAGAAACGCTAGGTACACTGCAACTTTAAGTACTCAGGTATCCAGCCAGTAGAAAAGAGTCTCAGAATGGTGATGCTGCGAAAGTCTGAAGTCAATACAAGAGCTGACAGAGATGGAAAATGGGGACGCATAATGTCATAGCCATCCCCTCCGTCGCAGAGAGCATGGGGAGCACCTACATAAATATCCCACGCTTCTTAGCAAATCTCTGATTCACGAATACTGATTGTCACCTGTCCAGAGCATAGTCTTAGCCCTTTTACCAGTTGCAGCTTTCAAGTGTTAGGCGAGGCTACGGAGGTCGGCCCTCAGCACGCGTAGCTGTTTCCAGTCGTTTTTGGAACCATAAGTGCGGCTGGAAGGACGCTGCTGCTACCAACTGCCGTCTAACTTCCGAGGCGACTCTGACGGGGCGCGGAGGTCGCCATCAACCTGGAGCCCTGCTCGAGGCTGCCCTTTGTGACCTGGATGCTGTCCGTCATTTGCCTTCGAGAGAGGAAGAGAACCGCTGCCGGTCACCCCGCTCCTGCGGCAGACACCAATGATGCTGGCTCCTGTCCCCCAAACAGGAACTGAGAACCGACCTCTGAAAACCAATGAATACTTCAAGTGGACTTCGGTCGAGATTCCTGAGTGCAGATCTTTGACGTCCACAAGAGCAGTTTGGAGATCGATACACAGAGCTGGGTGCCTATTCTGTATCTTTCCGCCATTGTGCCGATCGTTTCGGTACTCAATAGCACCGAACGGTCTAGCACTCGAATTAGACTCTTCATTATTCAGTATGAATTTCGGTAGCGATACCGTTCGGGTCTAGAGAACCGAAGCGCTGTTGTCGGTTCGTGTCACGCAAGCCAATCAAAAGCAAGCAGCTGCATATCCGTGCATGCGCACAACGGCGCGCACAGCGCCAAGAACACAAAGCGGCTGGCAGATGACACAGGGGCGCTATTCTTCCAAGTACCGAAAATTGCGTTTACGTTGCCACAACGCATGACGTCACATTCCATCGAGCTGAAGTGCCCGCCTTCATCGCCCTTGCCTCCTCCTTAACAGTATCAGGCGCGGTATATCCATTTCCATGATTCTCAGCTGAAATGCATAAAAATTTTCACAGTTTATCTGACCGCATCTTTCCATGCATGCTTAATAACGATAGCGTATTTGACTGTATCCTACAGATTGTCGTAAATGCCGCATTATGTCATCTTATTCTCATTCACACTCACATTTTGTTTTGGATTTTACGTTTCGGAAAATGGGTTAGGAATAGTGTGTAGTACCACATTGTACTAATACATCTACAAATGCATCCAAAAAATTGATTCTGAGTGTTTTAAAGAATAAGAAGGTAAACGGAATGTGGTTATAACACGCTCCTAGAGACCCAAATGATTAAGTAGCCCACTTCCCTCTATGACGTGTCAACGATTTGGGTCTTAAAAACAAAAATTGAAAAAAAAACTCATTTTCGAGAGCTCCTGCAGCTTGTCAAAGTTTATAACATGCATCTCACGGATGAAAATGTTTCGTATATAGTCCTACAGTCTAAAGATATTACCGGAGAGATCTTTCATCTCTTTCTACTGTGGTTGAGGATGCGATCGCAGATAAATACTTGTGAAAAATTATGAAGATGACTGCTGCTAGTTACATTCCCAGTAATTTAAGTTGTGCTCTTAGATTCCTGTCTAACCGCATACTCAGAAATCGCTACATATTAGGAAAAAATGGTGAATTATTTCTGAAAAGAAAAAATATAAAGGTCATTGTCGGTTGTTTCACTCACAGCAATTTCATCTCCTACAATTTCATATTTCGTATTTCGCATTTTAAACAAACAGAAATCACGAAATCATTACTGAGGAAGTGCGCTCTTACATGCAATTAATAACGAATACTGCTGAAAAATCTTGACTTACACTAATAACATTGCCTCAGATCGTGTTGCATACATGAAGAGAAAAAGATTTTTGGATCCACCCTCGCGCGAATCCGTGACCTTTGGTATCGGATTCCCGCGCGCTAACCACTCGGCCACGCCAAAGAACAGAAACATTACGTTCTTTTGTTGTAGTATTGTGGAGAGCAACGTAGGCTGACTTCGTTGCCAAACGGTGCTGCATAAGTCACAAATGTGTGATAGTTTGGAAGGTTTCCAATATCAGGCTTCACTTAATTGCTTTCCATTGTTACTTGATAGTTGTAACCACGTTTTGATAATTACTAACTAACCTATTTGTGGGAAAAAGTACACAAAGGCACTAGTAACGTCAGATCACAGTCATATAATATACATAAGCAGAGTCGATGTCTTGATATTTAATGATATTTAAACTCTTATTTGCATAATAATAACACGTATTTTGAGAGAATATTGACCGAAAAGGTTTTTTTTATGTAATTATTCACAGTAATAGCCTAACCTAACCATATTTCTAACAAAGGAAAACAGTCTATTACGAACTCACTTTCCTACTGTAATCGTTCTCTGGTGATTCTTTAGTAACACAATCACTAAATCCAAAGCTAAAACCGCTAAATATGTTTAAAATAACAAATTATAGGTGTACATAAACCACAGCTCATCGATCAAGAGGGCCAGACCGAAATCCAAAACCTCTTGGTACAATTGTAAAATCGGTGGCTTCACGCTATTGCCTCTTGTTTTCGAAACCTGACTATTATTGTTATTTTGGTTTTTCATTTATCTACTCATGTCCATGGAAGTTTTCTCCAAGAATGCTGTCTACTGTATATTGAAATCATGCCTGCTAAGTGTAGGTTTAGTGAATGTATTTTTAAGGAAAAAACCAGTAAATCAATGATAAAATTATATAAAATTGTTTTCGGTTAAATTCCTGTAGTGTTCTTGATTCATAATCAACAGCAATCACCAGTTTTGGGTAAAGTAATACGTTATACATGGATTGCATTGGGTTTATTACCAACGCGTAAAATCTTCAGCAATATTAATGACATTTTGTTCCCGAGTAAGATTCATACGAAGAAATGTCGCAGTGGAAAACTTGCCTTCGCGTGATGCTCTTGGTGTTCGGAATTTCTATTTAGAATGTTTCTACGGTCGTTAACATCCAGTGCAGTGCTCCAAATCTTCTTGTAGAATCAACATGAGGGTAAACTATAAGACTTAATGTAAGAATTCATATAAGAAAGAACTAAAAGAATAAGAGAATTTGAAAAGCACTGAAAATACCATACACACGTATGTTATATAACGAATGAATGACACTTATTGTGAAACCTAGCTGTAATTTTATAATTAATATAGAGCCCTTGTATCCGCTAACTTGATAAAGAAACATTGGTGGAGTAAACTTCTACAATAATACGATAAATTAAAATTAACAAAAACATAAATTGTGGATGACGTGTCAGACCAACCACTCTGAGGGATCTACGCCGAACCGCCGTTGAGGAGTGGGACAATCTGGACCAACAGTGCCTTGATGAACTTGTGGATGGTATGCCACGACGAATACAGGTATTCATCAATGCAAGAAGACGTGCTACTGGGAATCGGTGTGTACAGCAATCTGGACCACCACCACTGAAGGTCTCGCTGTATGATGGTACAACATCCAACATGTGGTTTTCATGAGCAACAAAAAGGGTGGAAATGATGTTTATGTTGATCTCTTTTACAATTATATGTACAGATTCCGGAACTCTAGGAACCGAGGTGATGCAAAACTTCTTTTGATGTGCGTATAAACAAGTAACCTCGGGCGAGTTCGTACATTAAATTTTATAGTACCTACCTAAGCATATGAGCACAATTCAATTACATAAATACTTGTAGGTATTCTTGGTAGGTTGTTTTCAAAAATTTCACGATCTTACTTTCCAACAAAATCGTGAGCTGAAGCTCAAAAAACTTGACCAGAAGTTTTTAACAATCGCATGTCGTGAGTGAGATCATCAGAGAAACCAACGTAACAGTCGCGCCAACATATATTACCTATACTAACAGATACACGTCAGTACACATTTGCATAACAAAGTAAATGAAATACCACTCGACATAAAACTAGAATTTGAGAGAATATTAAAAAATATACTGCGAGAAATTATGGCAAACCAAGTACTTATGGAACAATCATGTACGTAACATGGTACTTGGCTACGCTAATAGAAGCATTCGTGTCATCATTTGACCACCAAAATCAATACAACAAATTACGGGAATCTCTTGAGTGTACGTTGGAATGTTCAGTCCAAAAGGACCGAAATTGTGAAAAGTTGCGTGGTACAAACGTCCCAGACACCTCTCTCAGCTTGACAACGATGTAGTGTAGGGGTATTTACACTTACAAACAAGTTAGAAGTGATCCGGAGTGCTTTCAACGTTTAAAATCATCAAAAATCATTTTGGCCAGAGTTTCGGTGCAAATACTCGACTGCGTGTCGTTTCCTCAGAAACGGTCGAGTACCCTACGGATAATGCGAAAGGCCTTTTCGTTTATTTTGACTCTTCTTCCACTGAGTAAAGTTTCTGGGAAATCGGACTATGGCACTTGCTGTGTTTTCCTAGTAGAGTGTAGATATTAAAATTTTACTGCCTGTTTCCAGGTGTCGGTTATTATCAAGACCACCAAAGAAATTACATAGAATACGTTCGTCAGTACCATCTGGCCCTTTCCTTTTCCTTCTTCTCACCTTACTCATTTATTCATCTGTCCCTCGATTCGTGCTGTTTGCTACGTAATTCATAACGTTGGGGAAGATGTCTGTAATGATGCCTCTGTTCCATAAGCACTTTTTACAATTACTTCGATTAAGCTTTTGAGGACGGCATTCATTTCACTCTTATTTTTAGAATACTAATTATATATCAATATGATATTGGAATAGTTAATTTGTAACTCTTGCTTTTTATTCTTTCTTCCTTTTTAATTAGACAGTAATTTGATCGTAGTTACGGAAAAATATGTAATACCCACATTATACCATTCTCGTCATTTACATAAAAAATTGTTCGTTAGAGTGTGTGAAATATATTACGTGTCTACGTATACTATCTGTGTTAATTCAAACATCATTCACAATCGCTACAGGATCATTCCGATAGGGGAACTAATAGATCTACATTAATTTTATGAAAAACCTTAGAATAACAAATATGGTGATCGAGGGCTAACTTCCGAGATCTGCCACCCAAAATTTAGAATAAAATTATGCACATCAATTGTGCATAAAATGCAGAATGGACAAAATAAAACATTCCACGAAATATTTTATGGACCATTAGATAGACAACCCAATTTACATCATCCACACTGATGGCAGTTCGGTTGCCTATTTTAATGTGCATGAAATATTTTCGAGGATACTTTATTTTGCGCATCTTGTGTTTGTCACACCAGCTCTGTGCTAACAGTGGGTACTTCTAGTCCAAGTCGTTCGATGCAATGAAGACATGTGCAGGAGGGATTTCAGCGCAGCGCCGCGTAACCTCAATCTGCGGGTTATCCGTTGTGCACGTACAACGCAATTTTCTGTGACATTGCCACAAACAAGGCACTGCTGATTTCCTTACTTGTCTTCGTCCACTCCTAGTTTGTGCTTCAGCTCTAATGATAATGTCATCAACCGAGCGTTATACTACAGGGCATGTCTACCATCGAATTATTGTATCTTTATTATTATGGACGTACTAGTGCAATGAAAATTAGTGATCTGAGACAGCAAATCTTTTTGTTAGATTTCTGGTTTTTCTACTTCATTTCATGTTTTATGTATGTAAATTATAGCTAATAAAGTACTTCTGGAAGGCACAACGAATATACCTTCGTTACAGCAAAGTTAGGAATATTCATTATTTGTGTGAAGATGGCCGAGAAATTGAGGTGAAATTTTATCTGACGTTACATACGAAAAATTAAGAAACATTTGCCAACAGCTACCACCATCAGACAATCTCGCCAATGTAAGAAGAGCAACCAAAATAACGATATGCTAAATCCTCATGTTTACCAAGCGTTCACAAAAGAAATTACACCAAGGGCCTCGAGAAAGCGAATTATTTGTGGTTAGAGCCATTCTGAATAAAACATGTTTCTTTCAAGAAATGGAAAGCGCACTACGTCCAACAGATTTTCGCTAAAGGCTGCGACAGCAGGATAGAGTTCGCTGAAATCTCTTGAGGTGGCATGCTGTCGAGTTTGTTTGACAATTACTTGTTGTCAGATGCGTCTGCGTTTCGTGCTGTAGGCTTCGTCAATAGAAATACTCTGTAAATTTTGCAGTCTCTATTGCAAAGGTATAAGGATCGTGTACTCGACCGTAGCGTCCCCTCTTATTGGTCCTATCGGTTTTCGCACAACAGATAACGGTGAAAAGTGTCTGGAGATATTTCAAGATCGTACGAGGCCAGTAAATTCCCTGTGAACCACTACTTTTGAGCTGAGCAAAAGAAGAACAACGGATGAATTGATAGCTCGACTCACCCATGTGCACGAAAACGTTCGGCTTAACACATTGAGAGCGACGTTTATACGCGTACTGAGTCGGTAGCCAGTACGCGTGCTTATGTGGAAATTTAGCTGATGTTAAACTAAACCTCACGTTGCATCGTGTCTAATGACTACGTTTCATTATAACTACTTCAATAATGCTATTACAGAAATTTAACAATGCGATGTGCCTTATTTAACATTTATATCTGATGACCAACTACAGCTTCAAATACTGAAATATATTCCTAACATTCAACATAACTGTAATATATGTGCTACCTAAATGCACATAAGAAAATATACGTCAGGCCGAGACTAGAAACATGGAATTTCTACTTAGCGCGGTGATACATCTATCTATTTCTTCTCATAGATTTGTTATTCATTTACCCACACTTGGGCATCTCGCGATTCCCGTGCAAGAATGAAGACAATGAGAAAAATCACCTGCAGTGGAATCACAAGATGTGTGCATGGGGATAAATGAATGAATGATCTATGGGAAGAAATAGGTAGGTGTGTGTCGTATGGAAGTTTTGGTTGGTCCTGGGAGCGTGGTCGTATAGCCTAAGTGGTAAGTCGATCGCCCGCAATAAGCGCGAAATACGGGTTCTATTGTCTGTCCGGCACAAATTGCCGTATGTCGCTTTAGATAGCACTTCTGTACCTATCACAGATAAGCTGAATTTAAGGAATAAATTCCATAATCCAATGTCCATTAAAATCTTCTTTTCTTGGTTGTTGTGGGTGACGGACATTGTTAGATATTCCTTTTTATTCATTAGTCGAGTTCAAAGTTTAATTACTATACCCAATACTTTCTTCGTTTAACACACTAAACGGATGGCATGTGCTACTGAAACGCTCAGTTTTACCACCTATGACATATATGGTTAAGTTCTATTTTCAAGGCGGAAGGAAGGTTGACGACGAGGGAATAACAGATGGAGCACATGCTGGAATACCGAGAGAACGTTGGACTTAGGGATTTTAGCAAAGTCACATAATTCTTAAAGCTGGCTCGCTCCACGGTTATCTGAACTAGCGTCCTACCAAATACAAAATAGATGCCTCATCCCACTCGGTCCCAGACACTATAGCAACTAAAATGGGTAAATCTTACTTCCAGCCGTGTGTCTGCTATGGCGCTACTCACCAGGAAACCCTTTTTTCATAGTGCAACACCACGCTTTCGTTTTGTTCTCCCATTACATTCTGCATTCCTGGTGCTAATCGTCTCTCACAGCGGCAACGGTACATAGCGGCGGCAGTGGCGACATTTGCATCTGGACAGCTGAGGGGAGCCTGCGACCTTAGACCTTCATCCGCAGTCAATTAAATGCAGTGCCCTATCGCTGAAGAAGCTGCCTGATGTATTATTCAGTGCCGAACGCCGACGCATCTGTCAGGACGTGTGCAGCCACACTTCCAAGGATCGTTATAGCTTGCACTTTCATAATTGAGTCTAATCTTGGTATGTCATCACTGCTCACGGCAATTAATTTATAGGGAGTACTCGTCTGCTGTCGTAACACCTAGCAGACCGCTGTTTTACGTGCACGAAATGTCCAAACGCTGATGCAGACTAACGTTATTGAGCTGGAAAGGTGATTTGAAGTGCAGATGAAGATGTTTTCCTCTTAGCGGATATACGGCACGTAGGCTGTTCATTTCGAGATAAGATGTAATTTTAACGGTTCTGCAGCTCGATAGCAAAAGTCTTTTCCAGGTAGTGGCCTTTGAGTAGAAGTCTCGGACGTTCAGATGAAGCAAGACGGAATGTGTAGGCTGTGTTTGGGTTATGGGTTTCACGTTCTCTCCCACTTTTATGGGCATTACGAAATGTGTCCTAAGTGTTAAACGAGTTAGCCATCGTCAAATTAGTAAACAGTACAATAAATAGGTTGCTTGAGATGAATATCATCTGAGATAGGGACTACTTCTCTTGTTTGTCGAATGTTCAGTTTTCTATACTGTAAAATGTCTTTTGTCTTCTTGATGAATTTCATTCCACATTTCTTAATGGTACTGTTTGTGTGTGTACTTAACTGTTTGTGTTACGGACACCAGTCGTAGCAGCTACAGTTGTGTCATAAATCTGCCATTCTGTATACATTGTAATGCAAATGTGTTGTCTTCATAAAATGATTAGTGGTTCCGTGTTGTGTGAGTAACGTCATCAGTGAAATAGATTCCTATTGTTAGGTGCAGGAACTGACAGAGGTGTTTCTTCCTGTGGTTCGAATAGGAAGGTTAGCCTTTAATGTCCGTCTTTTCCATCAGGACACTGTAGACAAGGCTAAAGCTCGCCTTAGAGTACAATACACCAATCTTTATTAAAGATACTATCAGCTCAAATTGCTTTAAGCACTTTCAGAAAACCAAAGAAACCCAAAATCTGGACTTTCAATGCCGTCCATTGGAATAAATGTCTCTTGCTAAAGTTTACCCAAGGGTGACTTGCGAGTGGGTCATCTCAGATATTCCCAACGGCATCTTCTACGGTGTATTCCAACTGCAAACAGGAAATTACAACTATGACAAAGACGTCAAAGACGGAACGATGAAGCTTGAATTTAATTTGAGGATGAGACGGGATCCACGCAGAGAAATATTTAATTAAGACAACAAACGGATCTGAAGGGGTTTGAAACCTCGAAAGCCCATGTATGCGGGACGAAAGTTGTTGCTTTAATACTAGTGTGCGGACAGGAATTTTTAACTACGGAATTGTTGAGGCAGATATTTGTCGCCCACATTTAGAGGTATTGTTTATCCATTATATTTCCAAGAAAAAGTAAGAAAACTGTGAGACAGCATTACTCTAATGGAAATGCGACAACGTGGTTTATATTCTTAGGTGTATGATACTATTTTTTGTCCATAGTTGACTGTCGAGGAAAGGCAAGGGTAACCAGGCTGATGTTTTGCTTTCCTGGTGATAGATGTGTTTAGGGTGTTTAAAAGCACTACCGACGTCCACACAACAGCATTGTTCTTATGCGTATAAGCCATATCTGATAACAGCCATGTGCTTGCATGTATCCGTGATTCTTTGAAAGGGATAGCTGAAAGAAGTTTGTGTATGCGTCGTTGCCATAATGAACACTATACCAACAGAGACCTACCGCAGGCCGGACTGACGAATACCTCAAAAACTTCAGGCCTAATGGATTCCTCAGATTTCACTGATTTCATTTCAAGCTGTCGGTGGAACAGGATGCCCTGAAATAGATAACATGAAATTAAAAATAAAATACTTGCAACACATAGCTGCATTTTCGAGCAGAAAAATTACATTGATACGTACAGATGTTTGTTAGCCCAATAACCTAACATCCTTTAACACTGTTCAGTTACAGATGACAAATTACCAGTATAGATCAATGTAAAGAGGCTTCTACAGAACCCACCAATGTAGAAAGTAATGTAATAACCACTACAAACAAATTTGTTTTAGGCCTTTGTTTCGTTAGACTTGTGGGTATTTTAAACACATTTGCTTTTTACAGGAATGAATGAAATTCGGCCAACACGGCTGTTTCTAGAGCTTCATATGATGATGATTAGGCCTGTACAGACACTATGTCATCAAAAGTATCCGGACACTCAAAAAACGTAGGTTTTCCATATTAGGTGCTTTGTGCTGTCACCTACTGCCAGGTACCCCACATCAGCGACCTCAGAAGTCAGTAGGCATCGTGAGGGAGCATAATTGGGCGCTCCGCGGAAGACACGGACTTCGAACGTGGTCAGGTTATTGGGTGTCACTTCTGTCATACGTCCTTATACGAGATTTACACACTCGTAAACAGCCCTAGGTCCACTGTTTCCGATGTGATAGTGAAGTGAAACGTGAAGGGACACGTACAGCACCTCGCCTGTTCACTGACAGACTGCCGAAAGTTGAAGATAGTCCTAATTTGTGATAGGCAACATCTATCCAGCCCATCACACAGGAATTCCACACTGCATCAGGACCACTGCAAGTACTATGACAGTTAGGCGGGAGGGAACAAAACTTGGATTTCGTGGTCGAGCGGCTGATCATAAGCCACACGTCACGCCGGTAAAGCCAAACGACGCCTCGCTTGGTGTAAGGAGCGTAAACATTGGACGATTGACCAGTGGAAAAACGTTGTGTGGAGTGACGAATCACCGTAGACAATGTAGCGATCCGATGGCAGGGTGTGTGTATGGCGAATGCCCGGTGAACGTCATCTGACAGCGTGTGTAGTACCAACAGTAAAATTCGGAGACGGTGGTGTTATGTTGTGATCGTCTTTTTCAAAAAATGGTTCAAATCGCTCTGAGCACTATAGAACTCTACTTCTGAGGTCATAAGTGCCCTAGAACTGAGACCTACTTAAACCTAACTAACCTAAGGACATCACACGCATCCATCCCCGAGGCAGGATTCGAACCGGCGACCGTAGCTGTCGCGCGGTTCCAAACTGTAGCGCCTAGAACCGCTCGGCCACACGGGCTGGCGATCGTCTTTTTCTTGGAGGGGGTTGCACCCCTTGTTGTTTTGCGTGGCACTATCAGAGCAGAGGCCTACATAAATGTTTTAAGCATCCTCTTGCTTCCCACTGCTGAAGAGAAATTCGGGGAAGACGACTGCATCTTTCAGCACGATCGAGCACCTGTTCATAAAGCACGGAGCGTGGCGGAGTCGTTACACGGCAATAACATCCCTGTAACAGACTGGCTGCACAGAGTCCGGACCTGAATTCTATAGAACACCTCTGGGGTGTTTTGGAACGCCGACTTCGTGTCAGGCCTCGACGACCGACATCGATACCTCCCGTCAGTGCAGCACTCCGTGAAGAATGGGCTGCCAATCCCCAAGAAACTTTCCAAGGCCAGATTGCACGTATAAACTTTCCAAGGCCAGATTGCACGTATGCCTGCGACAGTGGAAGCTGTCATCAAAGCTAAGGGTGGACCAACACTGAATTCCAGCATTACCAATGGAGAGCGCCATGAACTAATATGTTATTTTCAACCAGGTGTCCGGATACTTTTGATCACGTAGTGTAGTTCCCACAATTTAAACGTTAGCCTTAGTACATTCTGCAGTTAACTACCTGTTTTACTGACTAATGTTAGTAACGGTATTTCTTTGCTCTTCGTAATAATATACGACATCCAGCTGAGTCACAAAACTCAGAAAGCATACACGACCAAGTTATCCTTGAGCGGGATCGTTGGCCTATACCTTGAACGTGGCTTATCAGGACGACGGCATATGAATGGTCGGCGGAAAGCAAGTATGTTTTCGCAACCGGGCGCGGATATGTATAATTCAGCGCTGCCGCGATGGCATCTCTTGCGCTTTCCGCGGAATCCAGCGACTCGGCGTCGGCGACGGCGGCTGGCGTTGTGATGCGGACACACGTGGTGTCTCGGCCTTGGGGCCTAGCGTCGGCTGGGGCTCAGCTTTACGATCTGTCACCGTGGAATGTCCGCAGGCTGTGCTGCCATTTCCAACTCTCGCCGCGCTCCCGGCGAATCCTGTGGGAAGAAATGCCAGTTATACGGCTTTCGCTCTTTGTCAGCTCTACCGCTAAGAACTGCGATTGTACGCTAACGTAATTTAGCTCCTTCCAAATGTATTGCAGTCCTCTTTTTTAATTGTATTGTGTTCGTGTATTCTCGCAGTTCACTAAAAAACCCGAAAGCCCTATTCCGTTTTGCATGGCTGAAATTTCGCCCTAGTTTAGAAACGCCATAAAGACATCCGAACTTTGGTTCAATCTTCCTTGAGTAACGAAGGAGAAACTCAGAACAGCCTCTCTGGTACCATATCTTAGCTGTAACACGCTTTTGTCCAGCACGCACCCTCCAGTATTATTTCTGCTCTCGTAAATAATTTTCCATTTAGCGTAGTAGTATGTGAGCCTGGTTGCCATGTAATCGTCACTTATTACCTTCGGTAGTGAGTTACAGTCTTCAGTTCGTTCCAAATGCATTACTGATATTTTTTGATAGTTAATGTAGTCCTGAATTTCATTTCATCACTATTATAGTTTGCACTGCCAAAGTCTGGTCCTAGGAACAGAAATGCCACTAGTACATGTCGACTTACTATTTAAACACAAGTAGCCTTCGTAATTAAGCACTTGGTCAGCAGAATAGATCTTGGTCCAGCACACCTGCTATTCATGTCTGTTTCCTACTACATATTACTGCACTGCAATTAGCAACGTGATAATTTAATTTACCGTCAGGTAGTTCTCTCTGTTAGCTTGATAACACTTTTTCCTCGGGTGTTAGTATAGTCCATCTACTGTATGACACACATTTAGCACCATATGAACCCACCAATATGATTCTCACTCGATAGCCTTCGTAACAATATTAGCTCCTGCTTAGTTAAAATTATTTACTAGGGAAGAGCGTTGTACTTTCTTATACAACTTTCAAATAATCGCATTCACTTTTTTATGAGCTTCGCACTTTTTGTGAAATTACAAAAATTACTCCTGAACATTAATGTATTTTCCAAATGTGGTAACATATTCTCGAGTCCATTATGGACACATTCGTAGGAACTAATATTAGACTGTACATTTAAAAGTGTGTTAGGTTATTCCTCCGCTCCAGACCAATAATCAGTTAGTGAAATCAAATTAACCAGTAGTGTTATCAAACTGTCCACATGTTATAAAAATATACTCATGTTCATAAAAAACAGAACAACTTGAACGGCTAGAAATAGGACGTTCGCATTCACAGGGCACGTATGTCAGTATAATCTGCGGAAATAATTAGCATTTGAGTCATCTTGGTTCAGCATGTGTCCCGTTGCCTAGTGGGCACAGGGTCTGCCATGGGTACTGATAACGTGTTCAGTGTGTGATGACATCGACTTCTATGATGTGCGAATGGCATCCTTTGGTATAGCCATCCATACTGCATTCACCTGGTTCGAAGGTTTATCTGTGGTGATTGGCACTGGTACACAGCTTTGCACTCACCATTTCACCCTATCCGACACATTTTCGAGACAAGTCTAGTGATTTAGAGCGCCTGAGCCGGAGGTTGACACCACGTGACACCACGAAGGCACGTGTTCGTTCAGCTACATGAGGTTGTGCATTGTATTGCTGAAAAATGGCTTTTGGGATGTTGTGCAGAAACGGTGTGGCTACGGCTCGCAGGATGTCATTCAAGTGAGTCGCACTGCTCACAGTGCCCTGGATATGCACCAAGTCTGTTTTGTGGTTGTACCCAATGGCAGTCCACACCATAAGCCCTTGAACTGGCGCTTACAAAGTATGTATTGTGGGAATGCAGTCACTGCTCTGCTGCTACCCCTGGGTGCAGCGATCAAAAGTGCGACCATCATTTTCAAACAATCAGAACCTGGATTCGTCCGAAGATACAATCTTATTGCATTCCTGTCCCCAGCGACGACATTCAACACACCATTGCCGTCTAGCATGTTCCTGCACATTCGTCAAGGGTAGACGGAAATGTGGGCGACGCGCACGTAACCCATGCCGCAAATGCGATGACGGACTGTCACCCCTGATAGTTTGTGATGTGTTCCACTGTTCCACTGTTGCTCCAGAGCCGAGGAGGATACATATCTGCCCTACAATGCCATTCGGATGAGGTGTCGATCATCTCTGGGGTGGTCTGTGTGGTGCGAATTGACCCAGCTCATAGTGTTCAACGGCCTTCCGTGAATCATTCTGCACACACCCGTTGCACTGCCGAAATACTTCGTCCCACATGGGTATCAGTTTCCTAGATGGACATCACTTTCTCTAACGTCAATAATCCGCTGTCCTTCAAACTCACTGATTTCACGGTGCGATTGGTGCTCATATCTCCTAGGCATCCTGCCCGTCTGGCCAAGGTATACTGATCCACTAACTTCGGTTTACATGCGACAGCGAGAGTCACAGGAACATTTTACCGTTAGATGGTGTTGCACCGCAAAATCCATGTCGACCTTGAACCTGTGGCCGGACATGGTTCAAATGCCTATCATTTCTGGAGAACGTACTAATGTACATGTCCTCTGAAAACGAACGCCCAATTTCTAGTCACCCAAGGCATTCTGTTTTATCTGAACGTGATTATAGCTCTCATCATATACAATATTTCACTCAACATTGTAACATTTTATACAGCAGTTAAATGCGCAAAACACACCCTCGTGGTTAACAACAATTAACATTGGAGAAATTAACGAAAACTGCTTTTAGTGGTCCCTAATGTGGATTGCTTCAACTGGTTCTAAAATGAGTCACTAGACTGAAGCAACCACCAAGAAACGTGTTTTCCGATGTTCACTATCCTGTAGGTTCAACGCTCCCCTGTATTTTGCTAAACGCTGCCCAGTTTAAGTGAAACATAAGACTTCACATCCACTTCCGTTAACTCTAGGTAGAAAGGTCAACTGACTGATTTGTCTTTTGACCGCCTACTGCAGCTGGACTCGTCCGATAGGCAAATCTGTTTTCGGCGAAAAGTAACATCATAACACTGGACGCTGACAATGATCGGGTTATACTAAAAGTAATAGATAGTGAGCAACTTCAGTCGGTAATGATTATCTTCGTATCTCTGCACCCAAATAAGCAAAAGTAACCGAGCGAGATGGTGCTGATATAGGGGCTCTAGACTTCCATTCGAGAGAGCCAGGCTTCGAGTCCTCATCTGGCTGGCCAGATTTAGGTTTCACTCGACTCATCTAATGTGAAAGTCAAACGTAGCGCCGCAGAAGGCTCAGGTCTGGTACCAGATGCAGATGAACGTCATGGCAGTGAAATGGAGAGTGTGTAGCTGTCGGTTGTATGAAATCAACGCAGTAAGGTAGATCATCGAGGAAACGTGGCAGAATGGCAGAAAGGACTTATCGTGATTGGAGGTTCCCACGACACAACGTGAATGAAGTACCTCGACATATAGGTGTGTCCAACACCTGTAGAACGAATGATGTGCCACTGCCAGCCTTGTAACATGGCGCACGAACAAACTGTCTGGAGACAAGTGTCACGACTTGTCAGCGACAGTCGGCTCCAAACACATCATGTGGTGCCGCCGCTGATTGCGGTTACACCTCAAGCAGCAACCGAGCGAACGCTGCCAAGAAATCCGTAAGCAATGGATGTTTAGCTGTAGGGCGGCCATTTCTCATAGCGACGCAATCAGAACGGAATGGTGAACAAGTAGCATGAAACGGAATCTCCCGCGTTGCTGCTTTTTTATTACCGACAAATGTCAGCAGAACAAATTTTTAGATCTTCCAGCTCCACTGCAGTGGGCTCAGATGATAGTATTACCATGCTTCCGCCTGAAAACACACCTTCAACAAATTCTGTCGAGCAGCTGCTCCAGATATAGGAGGAGAGGTACTGTCATCGATTCTTCAAAAGAACACATTTTTATAGACTACAAAACTTAGGTCAAGGGGTTTTTAATAAACCAAACTTTCTCCATCTACATGGACACTCCGAAAATCACACTTCAGTACCTGCAAAGGGTTCATCGAACCACCTTCACAATAATTCTCTATTATAGCAATCTCGAATATCGTGTGGAGAAAACGAACACCTGTATCTTTCCGCGTGAGCTCTGATTTACCTTATTTTGTTATGAAGATCGTTTCTCCCAATGTAGGTCAGCTTCAAAAAAAATTTTCCAATTCTTAGGACAAAGTTGACGATTGAAATTTCGTGAGAGGATTCCGCTGCAACCAAAACCGCCTATGCTTTAATGATGTTCACCCCAAATCCTCCGTCATTTCAGTGACCCTCCCTCCCTTGGTTTATCGTGTAAACAAAGTATAACGGATTCATTTTAGCACTCATGTGGATGACCCCATATTTTTTGTTATTTAGGGTAAACTACCAATTTTCGCACCATACCGATATCTGTTCTAAATCGTTTTGGAATTTGTATCTACCTTGTGATGAGTTTACTACACTATGAACGACCACATTACCTGCAAACAATCTAAGACGGCTGCTCAGATTGTCTCCTAAATTATTTACATAAATACGGAACAGCATAGGGCCTATAACACTTCCTAGCGGAACGCCAGAAAGCATTTAGTTTTACTCGAGGGCGTTTAGTCAATTAGTACGAATATGACCTCTCTATCAGAAAATCACGAATCCAGTCACGTAACCGAGACGATAATCCGCAAGGACGCAATTTCACTACAAGCTGCTTCTGTGGTACATTATCAAAAGCCTTTTTGAATCTAGAAATGCGGAATCAATATGCAGTCCTGCGTCAATAGCATTCTTGTGTGTAAAGAACTAATTGTGTTTCAAAAGAAAGATTTTTTCCAAATAGGTGTTGACTGTGTGTCAATAGAACGTTCTCTTCGAAGTAATTCATAATGTTCAAATACAATGCATGGTCCAAAATCCTGCTGCATATCAACGTTAACGATATGGGCCTGTAATTTAGCGGATTACTTCTACTAGCTTTCTTGAATATTTATGTAACATGTGCTACTTTTCGTCTTTGGTTACGGATCTTTCTTCGAGCTAGCGGTTGTACTCGATATTTAAGTATGTACCTACTTCATCATACTCTGAAAAGAACCTAATTGATGTACAGTCTGGACCGGAAGTGCTTTAAGTTGTTTCACTACTCCGAGGGCATCTACTTCTAAGTCGCTCATGTTGACACCCAGTCTTGATTCGAATTGTGGAATATTTACATCGGGTTCGCTGGTGAAGGAATTGTGCTTAGTAAGTCTGTTTTGGCTGCACTGCCGTCGATAGTATTTCCATTGCTATCGCACAGAGATGCCATTGATTGTGTATTGCAGCATGCATACAAAATTGTTATGCGGAAAACTTACTTTTCAGGTGTAATTGCATGACTAGGATTAAAAAGTAAATTGTCAATTAATGTAAACACTAAATATGTATATAGTCTTATGACCTGTCAAGGACGTAGTCAGGATTTTGTCAATGATAAGGGGGGAGGGGTGGGGTCCGATATGTTAAAAGGCACTTAAAACGACACATGTATTGTCCCGAAAAATCCGAAAAGAACTTGAACCATTTTACTCTCGGGAGTTTCGCCAAGCGGAGATATAATCTCGGTACTTAGGGCCGCTGTATTTTGGCAAACCGCTATGAAGCAGTCATGCTCCAATCTCTCTTCACCCTGCAAGGTCATTTTACACACTTCTTTTTTAAATCGCAAAAACACGTGAAATATTTCACATACATAGTAAAATGAAGCTAAAGGGACAACGGCGGGAATTTGGGGGTTCGGTTGACGTAAGCTAAAAATACAACAGGACGTCATTCCGTGACAAAAACACAATCGAATAAACAGAAAAAATTACTCAAAAACACACACAATTGCAATAGGATATTTTGCCAGAACTATGTAGCTGAAACGAAGACATCCCCGCACAAAGTTTCTTTGTTGACACTATTACAATCATCTCGCACTGATGTCCACGTTAAATGTTGAGCTTCTGTACAAGATCGTCAATCTTGGAGATTTTACTTTCGTTTAAATTTGGCTTGCTATTTTCGTCGTTTCTGCAGTATATTTGTGTACAGTCTGGGATCTGCCCCGTCTTTTGTAAATTTATTTGGTATAAATCTCCCAACTGGTATCGACACTATTTCTTTGAATTGAAGCCACATCTTGTTCACACTTACATCGCTAATTTTAAATAAGTGGAGATCGTCTCTCAGGAAGACGTCAGGCGAATTTTCATAATTTTTATGTGCTTTCTGGAATAGGTATATTTTTCGTTTATTTTGGAGGATTTACGGGTTGTAATATTCGGTTTCCCTACGACAACCTTGTGTTCTCTGTATCCCTTTTGTTGTTCGCTCAGGAGTATGTGCTTGTAAGAGGTCAATTGTAATTTCAGAACCGAACTAACTGCCTGAAATAATTTTCACAGAATGCGTTTAGCACAATTTCCGATGATGTTGTATGTGTAACTCCCGGTTTAAACATGTGTTTTCGGCAATATATCGAGGGTAATTCTGTCAGAGGCAGCAAAGAACTTGGAATAGAAGTTGAACGGAATGGACAGTGTCTTGAAAGGAGGGTATAAGATGGAATGTAGTCGAATTAAGTCGGGTGATGCTGAGGGAATTAGATTAGGAAATGAGACACTTAAAGTAGTAAAGGAGTTTTGCTATTTGGGGAGCAAAATAACTGATGATGGTCGAAGTAGAGAGGATATAAAATGTAGACTGGCAATGGCAAGGAAAGCGTTTCGGAAGAAGAGAAATTTGTTAACATCGAGGATAGATTTGAGTGTCAGGAAGTCATTTCTGAAAGTATTTGTATGGAGTGTAGCCATGTATGGAAGTGAAACATGGACGATAAATAGTTTAGACAAGAAGAGAATAGAAGCTTTCGAAATGTGGTGCTACAGAAAAATGCTGAAGATTAGATGGGTAGATCACATAACTTATGAGGAGGTATTGAATAGAATTGGGGAGAAGAGAAGTTTGTGGCACAACTTGACCAGAAGAAGGGATCGGTTGGTAGGACATGTTCTGAGGCATCAAGGAATCACCAATTTACTACTGGAGGGCAGCGTGGAGGGTAAAAGTCGTAGAGGGAGACCAAGAGACGAATACACTAAGCAGATTCAGAAGGATGTAGAGTGCAGTAGGTACTGGGAGATGAAGAAGCTTGCACAGGATAGAGTAGCATGGAGAGCTGCATCAAAATAGTCTCAGGACTGAAGACCACAACAACTCCTACCACGTGTAATGAATATTGGTGTGACACGTGCAACTTTCCAATCTTTGGGTAGGGATCTTTCGTCGCGCTAGCGCTTGTATTCGAAATTTAAGTATGGATCTACTTCATCGGCATAGACTGAAGGGAACCTAATTGGTATACAGTCTGGACCGGAAGACTTACTTTTATAAGTGATTTAAGTTGCTTTACTGCTCCGAGGGTATCTACTTCTAAGTTACTCATGTTGCATATCGTTCTTGATTTGAATTCTGGAATATTTACTTCGTCTTCTCTGGTGAAGGTGTTTAGGAAGGTTGTGTTTAGTAACTTGTTTTGGCAGCACTGTCGTCGATAGTATTTCCATTGCTATCGCACGGAGAAGCCATTGAATGTGTCTTGCCGCATGCATACAAAATTTTTATGTGGAAAACTTACTTTTCCGGTATAGTTGCATGACTATGATTAAAAAGTAAATTATCCATTAATATAAATACCAAATATGTATATAGTCGTATGACCTGTCAAGGACGTAGTCAGGATTTTGTCAAAGATAAGGGGGGAGGGGGTGTCCGATATGTTAAAAGGCACTTAAAACGACACATGTTTTTATTTGTCCTGAAAATTTCCGTAAAGAACAGTAAACCATTTTATTCCGCAAAGATCTCGGGGGTTTCACGAAGCGCAGATATATTCTCGGTACTTAGGGCCGCTGTATTTTGGCAAACCACTATGAAGCAGTCATGCTCCAATCTCTCTTCACCCTGCAAGGTCATTTTACACACTTCTTCTTTAAATCGGAAAAACACGTGAAATATTTCAAATACATAGTGATATGAAGCTAAGGGGACAACGGCGGGAATTTGGGGGTTTGGGTTGGCGTAAGCTAAAAATACAACAGGACGTCATTCCGTGACAAAAACATAATCGAATAAACCGAAAAAAATTACTCAAAAACACACAATAGCAATAGGACATTTCGCTAGAACTATGTAGCTGAAACGAAGACATCCCCTCACAAAGTTTCTTTGTTGAAACTATTACAATCATCTCACACTGATGTCCACATTAAATGTTGAGCTTCTGTACAAGATCGTCAATCTTGGAGATTTTACTTTCGTTTGAATTGGCTTGCTATTTTCGTCGTTTCTGCAGTATATTTGTGTACAGTCTGGGATCTGCTCCGTCATTTGTAAATTTATTTGGTATAAATCTCTCAACTGGTATCGACACTATTTATTTGAATTCAAGCCACATCTTGTTCACACTTGCATAGTTAATTTTAAAGAAGTGGAGATCGTCTCTCAGGAAGGCGTCAAGCGAAATTTCATAATTTTATGTGCTTTATTGAATATGTATATTTTTCGTTTATTTTGGAGGATATTCAGTTTCCCTACGACAACCTTGTGTTCACTGATCTCTGTATCCCTTTTGATATTCGCTCAGGTGTATGTGCTGCTAAGAGGTCAACTGTAATTTCACAACCGAACTAACTGCATGAAATAATTTTCACAGAATGCGATTAGCAGAATTTCCGATGATGTTTTATGTGTACCTCCAGATTGAAACATGTATTTTCGCCAATATATCGAGGGTAAATGAAAGTCATCACCAACTGTGATTTTATCAGTCGGGTACATGTTTGAAATTAATCTCAATTTCTTTGAACCTCTCTGCAACTGCATCATTTGAGTTGGGAGGTAGATTAAAGGATCAAAGTATTACTTTATTCCGGTCGCCAAGAAGTACCGTTGCCCACACTAGCTGACAGAAAGTATGTACTTCCATTTCACTACGAGGTAAACTACTTCTAACAACAAAAACACGCCACCGCCAACTATGTGGAACCCGCCATTTTGGAACACCGTTAGGTTCTTAGCAGAAATTTCGGCTGCAGTTATCTCCGGCTTCGGCCAGCTTTCAGTGCCTATATCGATTTGAGCTTCAGTGATTTCTATTAGCGCCTGAACCTCTGGTACTTTCCAATAAAGCTGCGACAGTTTACAACTGTTATACCGGTGGTTCCCGTAACCACGTTCTTCCTGTGTCCGACCTGTATCGTTTGAGACTGGTGCCCTTTTTGTGTTTCCCCGAGATCCTCTAACCTAAAAAAGCCGCCCAGTCCACTACACACAGCCCCTCGTACCCGTTTAGCCGCCTCCTTCGTGTAGTGGACTCCTGACCTCTTTAGCGGAACCACACTGTGTCGCAAATCGAGGAATCTGCAGCTTACGCGGTCGCTCGACCCTCTGAGCCTCTGATTCAGACCCCCCACTCAGCTCTGTACCGAAGGTCCTCAATCGGCCCTGTAGATTATGCTGCAAATGGTGAGATCTGGTTTCACGACTTAAGCAAGACTGGCCACCTTTATTTCTTCTGTTAACCGCTCGAAGCCAGAGAGAATCTCTCCTGATTCAAAGCGACTTGAGCCACCATCTGCAGTTGGCTGCACTCTGTGCTCCTCATGGCATCCGAAAGAACCCGTTCCACATCTGGAATTACTCAACCTGGTATGCATACGGTGTGCATACTGGTTTTCTTCCCCTCTTTGTCAGCCGTGTCCCTAAAAGGCCCCATAATGCGTGTAACAGAGGAGCTACCAGCATCCAATGATCCCACCCTTTGTGATTACAAGTGATGTGGCTATGTTGCCTTTCCCTCACCATGACTGCACTCTACAGTAGCCGTCTTCAGCCATGTTCAAGATTTAATATTATTCAGTATCCATTTTCAACAAATTACGGATCAAAGGAACCCGTCAAATGCAAGTTTTCTGAAGTAAGAAATTGCCAAAAATCAACGAATCGTTCTCAGAAAGGTCAGGTGTTTGTTTGCTACTTCCAGCTGTGTTGGTGGAGTGTGATAAGGTCTTGCAGCAGTCTGAGGCTCCGCACAGGTGCAGTACGTTCTGCACTGATAAAACGAGAAACGGGACGAGTGGTCGTGCTTATAGCGAAGTACCTTTAAGCCTGACATACAGAGTGGATTAACACAAAACTGCTACGGTGTAAATATTAAGTCCCACAACCCTACGAAATTATTAATAGAAATGGGTCGAACAACATCCTATGATGGGACGAAAATTAGGATTTAATGTCTCATCGATGACGAGGAGGTCACAAGTAATTATTGTAGTCTTAGTACTATACAACCGAAGGTCAACACTTCGCAATTAGGAGAATTATTCCAGGTTACTTGGCAATTACGTACTAGTTATCATTACAGAACAACATTGGCGTCATTGACGGTAGCCAAAAATATGAGGGAAAAGGTGTGATGTGTCCAAATTACAAAGTGTTCATAAGCAATAGTAATTTAGAAAGTGTTTTACTTTATTTTTCCAATTCTTCACACAGGAACTCTAATAGTAATAATACTAATAAATAATAATAATAAAGTAGAATGTAAAAATTGTCTTCTCAAAGAATTTTGTGCTGGCATAGATTCATCACTTTCCTTTTTCGAACCGACGGAGTGAAGGATCGTTTCGTTGGTCCAGGTGTTACGGTGTGGAGTGGAATGAAGCTCTGCATGACTGTACAGCCCTCCAGATTTTTGAACACGGTACACGGCATCAGTAACCCCTATTGTGACACTGAACCTCCTTCCCTCTTAAGCACATTTGTTTGTATTAACGTTTAGAAATTACGTGTTTACATTATTCCAGAACAAAAGGAACCCAGAGTTCTTTACATACAGATTAGTACTGTTGCATTACAACAGATGTTCGATGTGGCGATCACCATCGTTGGTAAAGACGTTGCACCTAACAAGCATGTTCTGGTACACACTCTCCAACCCACTTGGTGTCTCTCCGCTTTTTAGTACAGTGGCGAGAACTCGCGCCAGTAAATCTTCCTCTGTCTCCACAGGAGCCTCGTCAATTAAACGTTGCATAAGACCCCACAAGAATTAGTACACGTCATACTGTCTACCCTGTTACATACAAGGACTAGCAACAAAGACTCTTCGCCTTCCCTCTGCATTTCGAAGCGTTATACATCTGAATTGGAACCTCGTAAAACGGAAACGGTACTTTTACGGTCATCGGTTCCTATTGGAAATATTGTGTACTCGCTCCCCTCTACAATTCCTAGAAGTTTGTAACGGGACTTCCGATCAGCCCATATACAGTAACCGTCCTCGTTAATCAGTCCATCTATTCGTGAATACGTGATAAGTCTCTACTAGTAGTTCCTGAGGTTATATGTCAGTGACTGAAAAACGCGGCAGTGGACTTCACTTTATAATATGTATATATATATGTAAGATCTCTTATGGCTACAGTAATGGATGTGATGAAAATTACATAAAACCTGGTTAAATATAAGACAGGACCTGACGACACTAATCGGGCGAGGATTAATAAGTCAGCTGATAAATAAATATGTTGAACACTAAGCGATAAATCGACTTCAGCGACATCTCTCTTGGTAGACTGCACTCAGGCATACATATGTGAAAACATCAGTGTTTGCTAACGAATGCAATTAATGAATATGTGTATTTGTGATGTAACCCTTATAATCTAGCTGTCCTATTAAGTAACACGCTTAACTACTTTTAACTCTCTGCGGTGAACGTGGGTAACTAATAACCATACAGTGATACACTTGCTATGGACCAGAACTAGTAAATGGCGGAAAATGGATTCTACTGTCTCCCACCATTCTCCAGACGTTAGTAAGCTTTGATGTGGCATATATTTTCCTAAGATAATGCCGCTTGCATTACGGATACACTAAAATCTTCTAGTCCTTCCAAATCCTCAAACTCAGTGCAATCCACCATACTTTCGCATCAACTTCCTCTCCATTTACATCAGTACATATAATCCACCTACACACTCTCCTCGTCCTAACCAACTGAACGTTAGTCGTCTCCACCTATCTGTCAATGAATTTCGTCTTCAGACCGAAACATTCCTCCATATTTGAAAGAACAGTGACAATTTAGATATGTCAGGGCTTTTCTTTTTCATTTCAGCACCTTGATTCTGAGACCTCTTTCGGAACATTACATCCTTTCCCACCGTCAATTATTCTTTCACTTAGTACTATTCCTCGTATTTTCTTTCCGAGACCCATACCTGCCACACACATCGTACACAGAAACCAAGAAATTCTCTCTTCTTAGTTATCCTACCCCCAGGTATGCCCAAAAACGTACACTACCATCATCACCAAGAGTCAGCGCCAGTCATTTGCAGAAAACCACGTCCAAACACGGCTATGGTAAGGCCAATTACCTTAATTTTAATACAATCCAAGACAAAAAAGGAAGACGCAAACATAAGAAATTGTCGAAATAGAATGGAAATCCATAGAAGAGATGTACATGTACCGACAAACCAACGATTACAATTATAAAAATTAAAAAAAGAAAAGAAAAGACAAAAGCTTCTGATACATTCAAGAGAACCAGCATTACAAGCTAACAAAGTTAATATTGTGTTGGTCCACCTCTGGCACTTATGCAACCAGTTATTAGGACTGGGACTGATGGTTAGAGTCTTTGGGTGTTCTCCTGAGGGATATCGTTCAGATTCTGTTCAATTTGCGCTTTATATCGTCAAAATACGTAGTTGGTTGGAACGACCTCCCCATAATGCTACATATGTTTTCGATTCGGGAGACATCCGATAATCTTGCTGGCCAACGTACGGTTTGGCAAGTACGAAGACAAGCAGAAGAAACTCTCGTCAAGTGCAGGCGAGCATTATCTTTCTCAAACGTAGGCCCAGGATGGTTCACCATGGGGGCAGCGACACGGGGTGTAGAGCGTCATCGATGTGCCGCTGTGCTATAAACATGCCTCGAATTACAATCAAAGGCCTCTTGCCATGAAACGAAATTGCATCACAGACCTGACCGCTGACTGGGGCGACTCCAGAACAGTTTCAGCAGATCGTTGGGGCCTAATCTGACACAGGACTCATCACTAAAGACAGTTCTAGTTCTGTCAATGAGATTTCAGGCCAAAGTGTCTGGGGATGCCGCAGACAGCGGCAGGATACCAACTTGACTGTCGTCCTCCGTAAGCACCTACAGCCATGTGTGAAGGTCAGCGATGCCATTTCAAACGGTTAACGCTGGCAGCCAACATAGTTGGTGAAGGGTGTCAAAATAGTGAAAAGGAAAAACTAGCGCGTTGTGCAGGAGAGAGAACGTTGGGATAACACGCCAAATTCTGTTCAGTTGGCGTGATAGTAGGGTCTTCCACCCAATACTTTAGACATTAACTGGGGACTGATATGGCGACCTTGCTGGCCGACGTGGAGTTTGGCAAGCGCGAAGACCAGCAGTAGGAAACTCACGCCGTGTGCGGGCGGTCATTATCTTGCTGAAGTGTAAGCCGACGTTGGCTTCCTAATGGCAACAAAACGGGGCACAGAATACCGTAGACGTACCAGTGTGCGGTAAGTATGGCGAGGGTTACAACCAAACGCGTCCTACTAAGAAAAGAAATGCCATCGCAGACCATCACACCTGGTTGTAGGGCCGTACGAAGGATGACAGTCAGACTGGCTTCCTCCTGGGGAGACCACGTCTCGTGACATGGTTGTCTATCTTGATACGCATCTAACCAGTCAGTGCACATTGCTTTCAGTATTGTGCGAGCCTTGACACTGCTCTGCCCACGGCAATTGTATCTTCCTATGCCTGACCCCCTGCAACGGATAATTAAAATTGCCTTTCCCGATAGAAAACGACATCGATTAATGGATATCTACCGAAACATATACACTCCTGGAAATGGAAAAAAGAACACATTGACACCGGTGTGTCAGACCCACCATACTTGCTCCGGACACTGCGAGAGGGCTGTACAAGCAATGATCACACCCACGGCACAGCGGACACACCAGGAACCGTGGTTTTGGCCGTCGAATGGCGCTAGCTGCGCAGCATTTGTGCACCGCCGCCGTCAGTGTCAGCCAGTTTGCCGTGGCATACGGAGCTCCATCGCAGTCTTTAACACTGGTAGCATGCCGCGACAGCGTGGACGTGAACCGTATGTGCAGTTGACGGACTTTGAGCGAGGGTGTATAGTGGGCATGCGGGAGGCCGGGTGGACGTACCGCCGAATTGCTCAACACGTGGGGCGTGAGGTCTCCACAGTACATCGATGTTGTCGCCAGTGGTCGGCGGAAGGTGCACGCCGTCGACCTGGGACCGGACCGCAGCGACGCACGGATGCACGCCAAGACCGTAGGATCCTACGCAGTGCCGTAGGGGACCGCACCGCCACTTCCCAGCAAATTAGGGACACTGTTGCCCCTGGGGTATCGGCGAGGACCATTCGCAACCGTCTCCATGAAGCTGGGCTACGGTCCCGCACACCGTTAGGCCGTCTTCCGCTCACGCCCCAACATCGTGCAGCCCGCCTCCAGTGGTGTCGCGACAGGCGTGAATGGAGGGACGAATGGAGACGTGTCGTCATCAGCGATGAGAGTCGCTTCTGCCTTGGTGTCAATGATGGTCGTATGCGTGTTTGGCGCCGTGCAGGTGAGCGCCACAATCAGGATTGCATACGACCGAGGCACACAGGGCCAACACCCGGCATCATGGTGTGGGGAGCGATCTCCTACACTGGCCGTACACCACTGGTGATCGTCGAGGGGACACTGAATAGTGCACGGTACATCCAAACCGTCATCGAACCCATCGTTCTACCATTCCTAGACCGGTAAGGGAACTTGCTGTTCCAACAGGACAATGCACGTCCGCATATATCCCGTGCCACTCAACGTGCTCTAGAAGGTTTAAGTCAACTACCCTGGCCAGCAAGATCTCCGGATCTGTCCCCCATTGAGCATGTTTGAGACTGGATGAAGCGTTGTCTCACGCGGTCTGCACGTGCAGCACGAACGCTGGTCCAACTGAGGCGCCAGGTGGAAATGGCATGGCAAGCCGTTCCACAGGACTATATCCAGCATCTCTACGATCGTCTCCATGGGAGAATAGCAGCCTGCATTGCTGCGAAAGGTGAATATACACTGTACTAGTGCCGACATTGTGCATGCTCTGTTGCCTGTGTCTATGTGCCTTGGTTCTGTCAGTGTCATCATGTGATGTATCTGACCCCAGGAATGTGTCAATAAAGTTTCCCCTTCCTGGGACAATGAATTCACGGTGTTCGTATTTCAATTTACAGGAGTGTATAAGTTCTCCAGAACACTGTACTCTGTTATGTGGAATCCCAAAGAGCTGTAGAACTTCCTATGATATTATTCTGGGTTCAGACACGGACGCCCGGCAATGCGGTTTTTCTGCCGATAGTACACTTTTCTAATGGCACGAAGATTTAGTGAGCCTTTGCTCTTAATCCTTCCCGTACGACGCAGAATCACAATCTGATATTCCATAAAGTCGTCTATATCAGTAGTTTTCCAGCTCCGTAGGGGAATCTGCCAAATTATTCCTTTGCGTCCCGAAGAATGAACAACAACCGCGAAATCGAACAAAAGTTTAAGTCTTTCACCACAGCTGATTCAATTCTTTCATGTATATCACTGCTGTGAAATGTAGCTATAAGTGTACTACCCCGATAACGATTCTCCATACTACAAGCTCTCATTTAGCTGTTGTTATCGACTACATTACATGCTAAAATCCTCTGACCTCTAAACTCTCACTCAAACGTTCTTCACAAATGAACTTATTTACATTTTTTTCGTTTTGAACGTGGGCGTCTGTTTGTGGTGGACGCAAGAGAATTACTTGCTTTGATAACAACTCACGGAAGCAGTAATCGTCGTTGCGAAAGCATAGCGGTTGCGTTGCTCCTTGTATGAAAAAAGAGACAGAAGATGTTAGGTTTGTTTGCCAACAACATATTGCAAGCGCAAGCGTTGCCCGGTGATAATTTCCAAGAGGATGGACGAACTTCTTTCTTTTGCTCTTTTGAATAATTCCATTCCTTCAGGAAAGCTTTGCGTGAATAACGACGTTAGCGGAAAACCACTTCAAATTTTGCTTGTTTATAATTAACTTCTGTTGAGGAACTTAATAGCTTTTTTTCTTACTTATTCCGTTCTCTATATGTGTAAAATGACAAAATGATTCACACGTTGTCTTCCCCTTCAAAATCCATTTGTTAAATCGTCGTGATTCGCCACCAAGAGCTGTGGGAGAATAATTCTTTATTAGAAAATCAGTTTCGTTGCACAGACCATCATCAGGTGTCTTAAAACTTTTACAACAGGCGATATAAAATCCATGGTACCAAATAATGTAAACCATGACTCGTCACTGTTATCAAATCTACACTACTGAACGTCTGAACCGGTCGCGCAGTTCCACTTGCAGGGTGCCTTTATAACAGCTTCCAGGATATAAAGAACTGTTCGGGAGGACGACGGTTCAATCCCGCGTCCGGCCATCCTGATTTAGGTTTTCCGTGATTTCCCTAAATCTCTCCAGGCACATGCCGGGATGGTTCCTCTGAAAGGGCACGGCCGACTTCCTTCCCAATCCTTCTATAATCCGATGAGACCGATGACCACGCTGTCTGGTCTCCTTCCCCAAACCAACCAACCAACCAACTGTTATCCATTTTTCATTCATATAATTATAGAACTAATTTAAAAATTTAAACTGCTGTCACGATCTGCTCATTAAGAGGTAGAATCTTACGTTACATGTTCAACAAAACAGGAGAAGCATTAGAAACAGTCTATATGTCCTGAGGCAACAGAACTTCAGACTCGAAAATTACACACAGCAAATACGAGCATGAGCCGCTAGCTATTTCCAATAAACTTTTCGAAAAATATTAAATGTTACCCAAAATTTTTCGTGGTGTCTGGTAAGAATAGTAAGTACCAGTACTGCTGTTGCTAAGATTATAGGGTAGGCAACTATTAGAGGTAACAGTACGGACCAAACCAAGAAAAAAATGTCCAGTATATACGGGCTCCAAAATGAATACCTGAGGAGCTATTAGCCCTTGTTCGCTTTCGCTAGTGTGAAACACACTTCTGTTGAACAAGTGATCATAGCTCTTAGGATAATTGAAAAAACAGTCTTGATCGCAAATTTCTTTTAATCTGAGTGACCGGTTTCAGTCCTTAAGGATCATTTTCAGACTCTCAAATAACACACGTATACATAGAGGGTTCCTTACAGTAACGTACATACACTGAAATAAGATTACAGACTACATATACCGGAATGGCAGGTGGACTTCCATGGAGCAGGCTGAGCCTATCCACGACGCTGAAATTACTGTTAAATGGATAGACATAGAGTGGTCTTAAATAGCACTAGTCTCATTCACCGTCCTGTGTGTGACATCAGTGTTAACCAATCAAAAGTAGAGTGTGTACTGTTACGTTGGTGACATTTGTTACGTTATATATAAAAAAATTATATATATATATATATATATATATATATTATTTTTAGTTTATCAGCATGAATTTTTCTTTTGTTAGAGCATGATTCTTTCTCTCAGGGAAATGATCTTTTCTTATCACTTTTACTAACGTGCAGAAGTAAATATGAAACGGGTTCTTGAAGGGCCGCTGTTATTCATGTATCAACTTTAGTTTTTGAACGTGATGACTAAAATATAGTTGCTGTTAACTGAATTGAATGTAATTTTGTTAATTTCTATTTTTTGATTGCAAAACAAGGCTCGAGAGAATTTCGACTGTTGCCGTGGAGTGGCCAAGATAAAACTTACTGAACTCATGGAATCTGTATAATTTAAAAAATGAGCTTTAACGTAAATTAATTATCTGTTTCAATTCAGACAGGTTCTTACAGCGAAATCTCTCGCATTTACAGTTACTGTTAACACTTTAAAAAAATAAATTAATACTTCGGTGCGTAATGGCCGACCAGAGGCTGCATCAGACGATGAGCATGCCGCAGCGCAAATTACTGAAAAACTGCTCATTAAAAATAATTATCCACTGCGAGCATTTGAGGTGACAACTATTACAAGGAAATCCATTTTGTGATAACAATATTTAGTTTATTTCAGCAGAATACAGAATAACTTACATAAAATATGTCTAGCCGCTGAATGGCTGCCTTCCGTATCGCGAAACAAAACAGTGTGTGTACCATAAAATACGTCCTTCCTCCATGGCCGTACAATCGCGTCTCTTTTCGATCCTTTTTTATTTTCATAGACATGTATCAATAAAGATGTTACTCTTAAATTATCGCTGCATATCAGTAGTTTCAAGAACATTAACTGTATCTTTTATACTAATTACATTCATAAAATACGCTAACTACGGTTTGCAACCGATAAAAATGTCAATAATCATGTGACGTACCGTCACAGTACTATTAGCATAAAATGTATTACAACAGTCCACATTACTAAGATTTGAAGAAGAGTTATAGGTAAAATACATCGCAAAATTGCTATGAAATAGCTATTCGTCAAAAAATATAAACTGTAGTAAATATTAGCTTAAAATAAAGTAGTCAAGGCTGCCCTCTGTTATCCGTTCGGTAAGATATATGGAAGATATATGGAATAGCTGTCAAAGGTTGCTATAGCGATAGAGAGGAGCTACTAGCAAAGATGATCTATATGGACGTTGAGGGTTACCGTGGCATCCAATATCGATGCAACATTCTGAAAAGCTGCCACAGAGTACTGTAACGAAAGCAAAGACGATCTATGTAAGTGTTAAGGGTTGCCATAGAAACTCCACTTCGATTACAAGAAATTTTATTTTTTTATTTATTTATTTATTGTTCCGTGGGACCAAATTAAGGAGAAGTCTCCATGGTCATGGAATCAGTCAATACATGGAATTATAATACGGTAGTAGAAACAGATAAAATGAAATATAAAAAACATATTCAGGCGATAAGTCTTAAGTTTAAATAAAGAAAATCAACAATGTAATACTGGAATTTGCTTAATTTTTTAGCTTTTCCAGGAGCTCCTCGACAGAATAGGAGTGAGCCATGAGGAAACTCTTCAGTTTAGACTTAAAAGAGTTTGGGCTACTGCTAAGATTTTTGAGTTCTTGTGGTAGCTTATTGAAAATGGATGCAGCAGAATACTGCACTCATTTCTGCACAAGAGTCAAGGAAGTGCATTCACATGCAGATTTGATTTCTGCCTAGTATTAACTGAGTGAAAGATGCTAACTCTTGGGAATAGGCTAATATTGCTAATAGCAAACGACATTAAAAATAATATATACTATGGGGGCAATGTCAGAATTCCCAGGCTATTGAATAGGGGTAGACAAGAGGTTCTCGAACTTACACCACATATAGCTCGAACAGCCACTTTTTGTGCCAAAAATACCCTTTTTGAATCAGAAGAATTACCACAAAAAATAACACCATACGACATAAGTGTATGAAAATATGCGAAGTAGACTACTTTTCGTGTTGAACTGTCACTTATTTCAGATACTGTTCTAATGGTAAATAAAGCAGCATTTAGTTTCTGAACAGGATCCAGGACGTGGGCTTTCCACAACTGCTTACTATCTATCCGAACGCCTAGGAACTTGAACTGTTCCGTCTCGCTTATAATATGCCCATTCTTTCTGATCAAAATATCGGTTCTTTTTTAATTGTGAGTTAGAAACTGTAAAAACTGAGTCTTACTGTGATTTAGCATCAAATTATTTTCCACAGGCCACGAACGTATTTCATGAACTACATTATTTGATACTGTTTCAATATTACTCACAAGATCCTTCACTACCAAGCTGGTGGCATCAGCAAACTGAAATATTTTAGAATCACCTGTAAATCTAGAAGTCACATCATTTATATAAATAAGAAACAGCAGTGGCCCCAGCACCGACCCTTGGGGAATGCCCCATTTAACAGTGCCCCATTGGGACTGAACATCATTACCACTCTCAATAATTCGGAGAATTACCTTCTGCCTTCTGTTCTTAAAGTAAGAGGCGAACCAATTGTAAGCTACTCTCCTTACTCCATAATGGTCCAACTTCTGCAGTAATATTTTGTGGTCAACACAGTCAAAAGCCTTCGTTAAATCAAAGAAAACACCTAGCGTTCGCAACCTTTTATTTAATCCGTCCAGAACCTCACAGAGAAAAGAGAATGGTTCAAATGGCTCTGAGCACTATGCGACTTAACTTCTGAGGTCATCAGTCGCCTAGAACTTAGAACTAATTGAACCTAACTAACCTAAGGACATCACACACATCCATGCCCGAGGCAGGATTCGAACCTGCGACCGTAGCGGTCACGCGGTTCCAGACTAAAGCGCCTTTAACCGCACGGCCACACCGGCCGGCAGAAAAGAGAATATAGCATTTTCAGTTGTTAAATCGTTTCTAAAACCAAACTGTACATTTGACAGCAAATTATGTGAATTTAAATGCTCCATTAACCTTATCTATACAACTTTCTCGATAACTTTAGCAAACACCGATGGCAGAGAAATAGGTCTAAAATTGTCAACATTATCCCTATCTCCCTTTTTATAAAGTGGCTTCACTACCGAGTACTTTAATCGGTCGGGAAACCGACCACTCCTAAAGGAAAAGTTACAGATATGGCTAAGTACTGGGCTAACATACATAGAACAATACATCAGTATTCTGCGAGATACCCCGTCATATCCATGAGAGTTCTTGGTCTTTAGTGATTTAATTATTAACTCAACCTCCTTCTTGTCAGTATCATGGAGGAGCATTTCAGGTAACAGTCTCGGTACACTTTTTTCTAAGAGCGCTATGTGATGCCCTGTTGGAACTATGTTTCTATTTAGTTCACCTGCTATATTCAGAAAGTGATTATTAAATATTTTACATATACGCGACTTATCAGTAACACGGACATTCCCACTACGCACTGATTCTATATCCTCGACCTGTCTCTGCAGACCAGCCACTTCGTTTACGACTGACCATAAGGTTTTAATTTTATCCTGAGACTTAGCTATTCTATCTGCATACCACATACTTCTTTCCTTCCTAATAACATTTTCAAGCACCTTACAATACTGTTTGTAATGGGCCGTTGCATTTAGATTTTGCCTGTTTCTGACGTTTTGATATAATTGCCACATCGTTATACAAGATATTCTTATCCCTCTAGTCAGCCACCAAGGCTGCCTGTTTATGCTAGTACCCTGTTTTGATCGCTCTAACGGAAAGCAACTTTCAAAGAGCACGAGAAAAGTCTTGAGAAAAGCATTATATTTATCATCTACTGTATCAGCGCTATAAACATCTTGCCCCTCTTGTTCCTTGATAAGGTTTACAAAGGTCTCTACAGCAACTGGATCAGCTTTCCTAAACAGTTGATAACTATATTTAACATGTGTTGCAGCACAAAAATCTTTTAAAGTTAAAATTTGTGCATCATGATCTGAAAGGCCATTCACCTTTTTGCTAACAGAATGCCCTTCTAGTAATGAGGAATGAGCAAAAATGTTTTCTATGGTAGTTCTACTGTTCCCTTGCACTCTCGTTGGAGAGAATACGGTTTGCATAAGATTATATGAATTAAGGAGCTCTACCAGCATCCTTTTCCTTGTTCAATCACTTATACAATTAATGTTGAAGTCACCACATGTAACTAACTTTTTGTATTTCCTATAAAGTGAACCAAGAACCTCCTCTAGCTTTAGCAAAAATGTTGTGAAATCGGAGTCTGGGGATCTATAAATAACAACAGTTAGAAGTTTAACTCCATAAATTTATCCACACCTACACAACAATTAAACACCTTTTCAGTGCATTACTTTGAAATATCAATTGACTCAAATGGGATGCCGTTTTTCACATACATGGTTACTCCCCCACACCGCAAAGAGCTCCTAGAAAAGCTGCCAGCCCACCTGTATCCTGGTAAAGGAAGCCTCTGAATTATCTCCTTATTTAAGAAGTGTTCAGATACACCAATAACTTCAGAGTCCACATTTATAAGCAGTTCACTAACTTTATCTCTAATACCTTGTATATTTTGATGAAATATACTAATTCCCTCATTACTCGGATACCTAAGCTTTGTCAAAAGTGATTCCTTTGTTAGAGAGACTTCCCTTAAGCAGGAATACCTATCATCTGACTTCAATGTAAAAAAGGTGCAGCTCTAACACCCACTACTGCCGGAATTTTCCCATGAGTGATCCCACCACCCCCACCTATGCTGTCACCTATAAGTTTTGCCAACCTCCCCTTCCCATACCTGTTGAGGTGCAGGCCATGTCTAGTGAAACCCGTCCTGCTGATAGACTCCACCGACACCACTGAAATGTGACTCATGCTTTCTGTCATCAGCGCACCCCCAAGTCTCATGTTATTACGCCTGACGGCTGTATTAAGATGAGGCCGATCGTGACGCTGAAACAGTTCCACGAAATGTACATTCGTGTTGCCAGTCTGAGTGGCTATCTTTTCCAGGTCACCATCTATGTCATACTCCCCATCCCTATCAATACTATTACCAGCCCCACCCACAATCACTACCTGATCCTTTTTAGTAAAATCCCTACATACCCCCCCCCCCCCCCCTATTTTAACGGAGACAATCCTGCATTTGGCTTCACAATGCTGGTGACCTGGTACTCACTCCCCAATACTTCCTGCAACTGCTGGCCTACACCTCTACCATGAGAACTACCTAACAGCAGAACCTTTTTCTTTCTCTTCGACTTTGCAACTGTCCTAGCCACCGTAACTGCTGAGGTCTGCTGCATACCTCCTACATCTACAGCTACTAGAGATTCCTCTCCACTAGACTCTGGCAGTTGGTCATATCTATTGCAAACACCAGTAGTAAAACTATCTGTAAATCTTCTTCTCCTAGCAGATCTCTTGTCAACAGCCAGCTCCCATTCCCCAACCCCCTTCTCCATCCTCATCCTATCTAGCTCCTCCTGTACGTTTCTCAACTGCCCCTGAAGGGCACAGATCTTACGCTCCTGCTCCTCTATCAACTTACTCTTGCCACATAACCTGCAGTTCCACGAGAGGATCTCACCAGAATGCCCACTGGCTTCCCCACTGCATTCCCTCCCGTGAAAATTCTTCGAACAAGTCTCACACCGCAATCCACTACTCACGAACCTACAGCAAAACCCTCACTTCTCACTCATGGTAAAATTTTACACTTACTGAAACAAGAAAACTACTTATCTAAGTTCCGCTACTACAATAAAAAGATGTTAAAAACCTGACTGCAATAATCACAGAAATACTCTACACGGGAAGTAACTACTATTATTAACAGTATTAATCAACAACAAATGAGGATATAACAAAAGCCTAATACAGAAAGAGATTCAAACGTCTAATGACACAGTAACGAAACTGAAAACAGTTCCCAAAAGGATCTTCTGAAATTATTTCACCAGAAAACACCAAGAACATCGGTTGAAGACTACTAAAGTTCCTAAATAAAACCACTATACATACACAATTAATTAGTACTTAGCTTTCGATGCGCCGCTACAGCTGCAACTGGTCAGCGCGGAATGTAAACACAGATAAGAGGTTAAGTTGCTCGATACGAAACACTCACAAATATCTGGCCACAACACAAGAAAGGCAGAGGTGAATGAAGAAACCACTAATAAGTCACTTATATAGTAAATAATATCACAAAAACCGTTAAAATATGTATCTGAAATCTAAAAATATATTAAGACTTAGAGAGCGATGTCAGACGCAGTCACTCACTTATGACGTCACACCATAGATCAAGACTGCTTTTTTACGTGTCATATTAATATAAGATCGCTGATAATGTTTTCAAAAAATTTATAACTCTTAAGATATGCATTTGGAGCCAGTGTTCACCAGATATTTTTTTCCTGTTTTGGTTGATACTACCACATCTGAGAGCTCCCTGCCCTCCAGTCTAACAACAGCATCATCTATGGATGCATTCCACTGTCAGAGATATTTTCCAGTACAAGATCCCTTACCTTAAATACACTCCTGGAAATGGAAAAAAGAACACATTGACACCGGTGTGTCAGACCCACCATACTTGCTCCGGACACTGCGAGAGGGCTGTACAAGCAATGATCACACCCACGGCACAGCGGACACACCAGGAACCGCGGTGTTGGCCGTCGAATGGCGCTAGCTGCGCAGCATTTGTGCACCGCCGCCGTCAGTGTCAGCCAGTTTGCCGTGGCATACGGAGCTCCATCGCAGTCTTTAACACTGGTAGCATGCCGCGACAGCGTGGACGTGAACCATATGTGCAGTTGACGGACTTTGAGCGAGGGCGTATAGTGGGCATGCGGGAGGCCGGGTGGACGTACCGCCGAATTGCTCAACACGTGGGGCGTGAGGTCTCCACAGTACATCGATGTTGTCGCCAGTGGTCGGCGGAAGGTGCACGTGCCCGTCGACCTGGGACCGGACCGCAGCGACGCACGGATGCACGCCAAGACCGTAGGATCCTACACAGTGCCGTAGGGGACCGCACCGCCACTTCCCAGCAAATTAGGGACACTGTTGCTCCTGGGTTATCGGCGAGGACCATTCGCAACCGTCTCCATGAAGCTGGGCTACGGTCCCGCACACCGTTAGGCCGTCTTCCGCTCACGCCCCAACATCGTGCAGCCCGCCTCCAGTGGTGTCGCGACAGGCTTGAATGGAGGGACGAATGGAGACGTGTCGTCTTCAGCGATGAGAGTCGCTTCTGCCTTGGTGCCAATGATGGTAGTATGCGTGTTTGGCGCCGTGCAGGTGAGCGCCACAATCAGGACTGCATACGACCGAGGCACACAGGGCCAACACCCGGCATCATGGTGTGGGGAGCGATCTCCTACACTGGCCGTACACCACTGGTGATCGTCGAGGGGACACTGAATAGTGCACGGTACATCCAAACCGTCATCGAACCCATCGTTCTACCATTCCTAGACGGGCAAGGGAACTTGCTGTTCCAACAGGACAATGCACGTCCGCATGTATCCCGTGCCACTAAACGTGCTCTAGAAGGTGTAAGTCAACTACCCTGGCCAGCAAGATCTCCGGATCTGTCCCCCATTGAGCATGTTTGGGACTGGATGAAGTGTCGTCTCACGCGGTCTGCACGTCCAGCACGAACGCTGGTCCAACTGAGGCGCCGGGTGGAAATGGCATGGCAAGCCGTTCCACAGGACTACATCCAGCATCTCTACGATCGTCTCCATGGGAGAATAGCAGCCTGCATTGCTGCGAAAGGTGGATATACACTGTACTAGTGCCGACATTGTGCATGCTCTGTTGCCTGTGTCTATGTGCCTGTGGTTTTGTCAGTGTGATCATGTGATGTATCTGACCCCAGGAATGTGTCAATAAAGTTTCCCCTTCCTGGGACAATGAATTCACGGTGTTCTTATTTCAATTTCCAGGAGTGTACATACTTCTACCGTTCTCCCTCATTCTTGAAAGTTTGTAATATTATCACAGAATCACGCCGTGTATATACATACGTAAACTGCCGTCGCCGCCTGTAGCTTGACGCTGTGTAGCGTTACTGAATGACACTTTGGACATGGGTTCTTATCTTCATATTGCTCCTCAAGACACCTTCCACATCGCCACGAAGTTTGTCGGTGTAATTTTGAGGCACCGTATCGATACTGAAAAGCAGGATCCGTTATTTTGAAGAGGAAATAAGGCTGATTCTGTTGATACACAGATTCGGTCTTGAAGATAACTTATATTTTAATATATATAGCGCCTAATAAATTTAATTAACCGAAATACAGTAAATAATAAAATTTAAAGTTTTTAATACATAAAGTAGCTCCAGTTTCTCATAACGAAATTAATTAATGAAAGAAATTTTAATAGAATTTTCGAATATAATACATATTATTTTATCCAAGACGCTACACTAACAGCAAGGAATTTTGCGTCGGAGGACATGATTACACACCACCTACAACTTTTAGTGTTAAAGATATACATTTTTATCATTTTTAGAGAACTATTCATAAATTTACGAAGTTTTGGCTGCAATTCAGAGTTAATTAGATGTACGTTAAATCTGATTGCGGTTGAAAGAAGAGCAGGTGAAATCCTATAAGACAAAGGTACATGTCTATATTGTAATTAAGGAAGGCACAGGGATCACGAAATGTTGTAACCAAAACATTTGCTGACAAAATTTGGGTTTCTTTAAAATTAATTTGTGGTCAAACTACCGCACTTAGAACTCTATCACTTTTGTTTTAGCCTACAATCACACAATGACGCATTCAGATTTTTAATTGAATTTGTACATAAAAAGTTAAAAGAGAGGTTGATGATAGCATTAACTCATTAAGGAACGAAAAAGTTTGGATTTTTCGGGGAGGAGTGCGCGAAGGGCTTAAATGGGCGGCGGGCGTCTCATTCTTTCGTACTGTTCAGGACGGATGGGTAGAGACAAGACTATGCTACTCTAAGCAATAATAGGGCCACCCGCTTTCGGTGACGGACATTTTTGCGTAGTTGTTCGCGACACTTAGAAACATTCCGTGTCAGTTCAGTGAGGACTTAGAGATATTCTGCAGTGATGAGAACTGTTCTATTTCTGGCGATTGTTCAGCGGATCTTGCATTTGTGCGCCGGAGTCGGTTTTGAACTCTGATTTAATTGCAGTTAGTCTGATATTTAACTTACTTTTGCAGTAGGGACTTTAATTTTTTTCGCCATTGATCGTCACTTAAGATTATTAAATCGAGTGTCGATTACGCTATCATTTATTTGTGTTAGTGTGGAGTTTGTCTCCGATTAATTTCAGTCGTGAACATCGCCTGCGGTTTCCACCTGTTTCATTCATTTTACTTATCGTGTGTTTGGTCACAATTCTACTGGGAGCTCGAGCTAAACTTAAGTTCATTTATTTACCTAGAGTTTATCACCAGCCTACGAAATTTTGCGTGGTGTTAAGAAAAATAAATTGTTTTTTGTTAAAGGTAAGATTTACTTAGATTTGCTGCGCTTAGGATGAAGCTAATATTTCTTAAATCTGATTACTACATTACGGTGAGTTTTATTACATCATTTTTACTTAAAGTGACGATAAATTATCACTCACTTAAGATGAACTATTAAGGGCTATGGCTGACAGTCGTCGCAAAACGAGGAAGGGTGGGGAGGGGAGAGGAATCGGTGGTTGCTGGTAGTAATACTGTAAGGTGGACAGGTTATTTTGATTTTTGTGTATTATAGAAGTGCATGTCAGACAGACAGAGAGAGAGAGCAAGTTACGTTGCAGTTAAACAAACTTCTGTCTTGTTATGGCATAGTCTTTGCCTCTGCATAATCTTATAAGTTCCGACTTGTGATGGTTTTTTTTTTTTTTATTTTCATGGAAGGAGTTTGAGTTTGAGGTGAGACTGCAGCATTGGGCAGCTAGTTTGTAGAAATAATTAGAGAAGACCACCCCACTCCCCTGGGTGCTGACTTGGGATATTAACTGATTAAACTGTTTGGTTTATAGAAATTCTCTGTTAACATTGAATCCCTTTTTAAATCATTGTTCACTTTGTTAAGCATACTACTGTTCAGACTAGTGTTATGTGTGAAGATCATGCAAGATTTTAATCTGCCTATTTGAATACATACTACATTCTAAAATCGTTTTCTTGGAATCTCATTTCGTAGGAACAGTTGCTCTCCCATCCTACTGCTTATCATTGCGCATTGCCATTTTACACCCTGTGGTATGGAGCACTTTGAATATTTATTTAGAAATAGAGATTTAGCCTAGGCACTGCCAGCTTGCTGTTTGTTGTTGTGCATGCTAGAAATCTGTAACAATGTTGTCAAGGCGAGAGGTAAGTGGAAATTTTGATTAGGGGCAGATAACTGTTTTACTTCAGATCCGCATTTCACATAAAAGCAAGTTGTATTCAGACCTTTTTCACTTTAATTAAAATCAGGTTCTGTATCTTCAAAGATAAGGATACTAGTTCTAGTTAGATAACGGGTTTTGGGTACATACCCTTAGTAATACGTACATTTTCTATAGAGTGGGAGATAAAATTTTGGCTAAAATCCATACAGAAACAATAAAATATACCGGGGAGGTTAGAACACAAACTACAAAATTACATCGTCAACAGTAAAACTGTTCCAGGGGCTGTATATACTGTGACTCTATCGTAACTTTGTACTGAGTGTTATTATTGTTACAGCAGAATCTGACATTTTTACGACAAACGATGTCATTGTATTATTATTTAACAAAACTAGCGAATCACGAATTTTATATTATTTGACACTATTGATTTTATGTCGCCCATTGAGCTGATTTAATTTTTTTTGGCATCTGATGATAGTCTGTGGACTGAAACTGTGTTCCTAGCAAAGAAATTTTCGTCACTAGCTTTTGGTGGTTAGTCGTGATGTGTGTTAAATATTTATGAGCCGTGGCAACCGCCTCGCTGTGATTCTTACAATAATAATAAGCGTTGATACTAAATGAATTATTTTACGCAGTTCTACATAGGTTACAAACTATTTGATTAAGTGCATAGTACACAGAATCTTCGGTTAGGAAACCTCGTTTATTGCCCAAACGATGAAATTAAGTATTATTCGTCTAAAACGTTCCCCATCTTAGTTGCCATACCTCCTTCCACTTACTGTTCATAGAAACTAATTGTAAACATTTGTCACAAAAATACTTTGAGCTGTATCTCAATAGTCAGTTAATCTTACCCAGACGACATCTATTGAAAATTAAACTCTAAAATCATTATGCTGATCACACTGGTCGAAAATGATTATTTGCCTGTTCTGAGTACATTACCCGCATCCTCCCCTTTCAACCGCATAGGGCTAACAACGATATTTCAGATAACAATGTAACACCATTGCGAATTTGAGGGTTTTTTTTAACTAGAAGGGAGCAAAATTACATACATAGCTGTAAAAGTTAACACTACTCCCTTAAACTATCGCCAGTTAGGAATTAGCATTCACGTTACAAAACAAAATTAATTTCATTTGAAGGTACGTAATCGGATATTAAACCCCTCATGAATTACGAACACAGTTTGTCGTGAAAGCAGGCGTCACAGATGTTGCTACTCGCGTTTCCTCCATGCACCCTCCTGAGAGCCGCGTAACGAGTTACCCGTTTTCCATCAACGCTGAAAGTTAACACTTAGGGATACATAAAGCAAATATTTACTGATATGTCTAATAAATAGCAAATATACTTGGAGAGTGTCACATCGTTCCATAGTTCTTTGGAATATTTCACATGCTTGAATCTTTCCAAGCATTCAGATGTCAGTGTCATACAAGGGAATGGTCAGACTTGTCATGTCGAAACCTGTGTTGCTTTTTTTACCACTGTGAGTTAACATTGCAAGAAGTCTGTATGCAGAATTTTAGCCTCTGACATGACCTGGAAGTCAGTAAACAATTTTATGAAGTAAGAGATTATTGTCGCATGGTTTCCGCGCTTATAACTGCCTCTTATACAACCCTGACCTCTCTCGCTCTCTTTCCACAGCGGTGAGAGAGCTGATTCCCCCAGTGAAAGCGATCGTATGATAATGAAACATTCCTTGACAAATATGGCTGATATGTTGTCTACAACATTCTCTCCAAATAGCTATGAAATAGACATAAATAAATATACGGTTTAAAACACGTCCAAATTTTATTTCTTGTAATTACCGCAAAAACGCGAAATATTTATACAATGTTCAAAACATAGGTTTTTTTGAGCACCAAGAATATACAAGCGAAGACGATATATGGCAGCCCTGCGAATCACAGACGTGGTTAGATGTCCGTAGACAAAACTGGGCAGGTGTTTGGAATGAATGAGGCCTAGTATCAGTATATTTCGAGGAGTGCCATGCATATTTAATCAAATTCTGAAACCGTGGGGAGCAAAATTGATAATGTACTACTGATTGCAGCTTGAGAATATTGTCACGGTGATAGACAGAAAATTGCAGTGATCTGCACACAATAATTTTCTCTGTTAGTTTTCTGTAAAATGCCTTCCACTGACGGAAAAATTCTCTCTCTAAAGGTTGAATTACGTTCGTCGTGCCGGGTGGAATCTGAAGTATCTCTACTTCTTTGTCAGAGTGGGCTCGAAATACAGCTTTTAATGAATCGGACCTTTTATGACCTGACCACGAATCTACACTCCTGGAAATTGAAATAAGAACACCGTGAATTCATTGTCCCAGGAAGGAGAAACTTTATTGACACATTCCTGGGGTCAGACACATGACATGATCACACTGACAGAACCACAGGCACATAGACACAGGCAACAGAGCATGCACAATGTCGGCACTAGTACAGTGTATAGCCACCTTTCGCAGCAATGCAGGCTGCTATTCTCCCATGGAGACGATCGTAGAGATGCTGGATGTAGTCCTGTGGAACGGCTTGCCATGCCATTTCCACCTGGCGCCTCAGTTGGACCAGCGTTCGAGCTGGACGTGCAGACCGCGTGAGACGACGCTTCATCCAGTCCCAAACATGCTCAATGGGGGACAGATCCGGAGATCTTGCTGGCCAGGGTAGTTGACTTACACCTTCTAGAGCACGTTGGGTGGCACGGGATACATGCGGACGTGCATTGTCCTGTTGGAACAGCAGGTTCCCTTGCCGGTCTGGGAATGGTAGAACGATGGGTTCGATGACGGTTTGGATGTACCGTGCACTATTCAGTGTCCCCTCGACGATCACCAGTGGTGTACGGCCAGTGTAGGAGATCGCTCCCCACACCATGATGCCGGGTGTTGGCCCTGTGTGCCTCGGTCGTATGCAGTCCTGATTGTGACGCTCACCTGCACGGCGCCAAACACGCATACGACCGTCATTGGCACCAAGGCAGAAGCGACTCTCATCGCTGAAGACGACACGTCTCCATTCGTCCCTCCATTCACGCCTGTCGCGACACCACTGGAGGCGGGCTGCACGATGTTGGGGCGTGAGCGGAAGACGGCCTAACGGAGTGCGGGACCGTAGCCCAGCTTCATGGAGACGGTTGCGAATGGTCCTCGCCGATACCCCAGGACCAACAGTGTCCCTAATTCGCTGGGAAGTGGCGGTGCGGTCCCCTACGGCACTGCGTAGGATCCTACGGTCTTGACGTGCATCCGTGCGTCGCTGCGGTCCGGTCCCAGGTCGACGGGCACGTGCACCTTCCGCCGACCACTGGCGACAACATCGATGTACTGTGGAGACCTACGCCCCACGTGTTGAGCAATTCGGCGGTACGTCCACCCAATCCTCCCGCATGCCCACTATACGCCCTCGCTCAAAGTCCGTCAACTGCACATACGGTTCACGTCCACGCTGTCGCGGCATGCTACCAGTGTTAAATACTGCGATGGAGCTCCGTATGCCACGGCAAACTGGCTGACACTGACGGCGGCGGTGTACAAATGCTGCGCAGCTAGCGCCATCTGACGGCCAACACCGCGGTTCCTGGTGTGTCCGCTGTGCCGTGCGTGTGATCATTGCTTGTACAGCCCTCTCGCAGTGTCCGGAGCAAGTATGGTGGGTCTGACACACCGGTGTCAATGTGTTCTTTTTTCCATTTCCAGGTGTGTAGAAGGAGAAGAGATTTGTTTCGTCAGAACGGAAGAAAAGCATGACGCATGAAAAGTGTAACGTTTTCATTTCCCATTTTTCCAGACTTCGATGCGTCTACCACAAGATTGTTTGCGTAGAACTTTCTCCTTTTAACACATGGCCCAAAACTTCCAGTTGGTTCTTGAAGACACACATATAGTTTAGGCAGCAATGAACCATCCAGACTAATTATGGGCATTATAGTGTATGAAAGGGTGAGTGCAGTCGTGGAATGCGCAATCGCCTCAATACGTTTTTCCCCTTTGAATGACAGTGTTATTTTCGCACGCATTTCTTTTTGAAAACCTGACTGATCTGCATTGTACACGTACGATTCACTAAGACTAGCGATCTTATTTTTTGCATTCGTAAGAAAAGCTTCTATCATTTCGATTTGTGTCACTTCATTTTCCGACCTGTTTCTCGATACAAATTTTGTTATTTTTCTTGCCACAATTTTATGTGATCTTTTGAAGCGACTAATCCAACTTTGAGAAGCTGTAAATTCTTAGGGCCTATCGCGTTGGCCATCTCTAACGCCCAATCACGCAAAGTTGTATCGCTGACACTAAATGACTGTTGTCTGGCATCTGTAAATATCTCAAAAAGCCGCGCATTTATCTCCGTCGCAATTTCCAGTCGACTCTTACGTCATCCAGCGATGTCCTTTTACCATCTATACAATTCACGTTCAGAACGGGCAAAGCGATACTTATTTTGAACAGTACTGACACGTAGGCGTTTCTTACCACTTTCGTTCAACCAATACGTCACCGCTTTTTCTTTGTCTGATAAGGTAATTCTAGTTGCTGGTGTTACTTTCGGAGATAATTGATGATGGCACGTGGCACTATCACTCGAAGAGTCTTCATGAGTGCAACTTTCGTCGGTGTCTTCGCCGTCTGCGAAGTCGTAGTCTGTCGTAGTCTGCGATAGCCAGTGTTTCAGTTGTTTCTAGCCACATGCTCGTCTAGAAGTTTAACAACCATGTCGCACAACGCATAGTCTTCACGCGTGTTTTCTGTTGATTGCTTCATTTGACGTCTGTGGTATATCTCCATGGCAAGCAGCAAAACATATACAGGGTCCGCCATCACCTGTGAGGGGAGATGTTCACCGTACAGTGGCTTGCGGAGTATAGATGAACATGTACAAAACATCGTTCACATCTCTAACCAGTTTCAGGACGGTATGTTTCGAAATACGTACCAGAAATTAAAAGGACGTGCATGCCACAGAAACGAATATTCGTTTCCCCTTTCCACCAAAACCGTGCAGCGATATTCCTCTTTAGTGAACGCCACGATAAGACGGCCGGACTTCCCGACCATGTGCACAACGCTTCCGACTCGCCATTTCCAAGGGTGGTCAGCCGTCACTGCAAGCGCCAAACAGGAAACACAGCCATGTTCGTGATTTTTTTTAGGTGACTCCCAGTTCATGTCAGCAGCTACAATTCTGCATACGGACCTTTTGCACAGTTAAATAACAGCGCTAAAAAAAGCAATACATGTTTCGGTATGACAAGTCTGACCATTCCCTTGTTAGAGAGGTTGTAGAACTGTCAACGTTTTATGAAATTTAATTTTAATTTCTATCTTCAGGTTATTTATTAAACGCGTCTTTACTGTATCTCACATAAACTGTAATTTTAATAGTTTGTACATAAAATTTGTTTTTCCATATAATTTATTTGATCTACAAGATAGTTAACAAGATAATTAACTCTTTTATCTTGTACAGTGTAGCAGGAAGCATATTCATGAAGTCTGTGGCACAAGCCCATGAACAGACAATTGCCATGACTGTAGGTAGATTAGAGCCTTTCTTTGCTGCAGCATTAGAAGGGGGAGGGATGGTTGGTCAAGCGTTCCAGGCCCCTTTTACCCCCGCGAAATATCCCTAGTACTAAAAAGAATAAAAAGCCTTTGGCTACAGTTATGGTGTTACAATTTTCATTGCATTATCTATTTCAAGACTTCACGCCTTATCATCAGGTGCACATCTGTACTCTTCTAATCGACGGTTATGTGTGAACAACGTCGCATTTGAGAGTAATGAGTGACGTCTCAAAATCGCTAATGCAGTATATCTTTTAACATCGTAACTGCAGCCTAAGGTTATTTTATTCATTGTTGGTCTTACATGCGGTTGCGTTCGCACCATCCACTATGTAGGATAATAAAGATATTTGTATTCATAATAATAATTAAGTAACAGTCATGGAGGGATTGGGTCCCGAAAAATTCACCTCCCCTACGTGTGATTGAACCTGGGACCTCCGTAGCTGAAGTATGCTGCCCCATCCGCAGGTCCACCATAGCCACAATAGCAAGAATGCTTGATTAAATTTGTTAGGGATTTGAGGGTACACAGGGTCAGAGATGTACTAGACGGAGCTGCAAACGCTGGCAGCAATTATAACACCAATGGGGATCCAGTTAAATTGAACGTTCATGACAGAGTTCATTCGTTTTCGATTGTCTTATGACTGAGGTCACCAGTCGTAGTGGCTGGCTAGGTGTAACGTGTCAGTATCTTGACGACATATGAACAGATGTGATCAACGAGTGAGGTACTGGTAGTCATGGCAAGGGATTTGAGGGTGCACAGGGTCAGAGATGTACTAGACGGAGCTGCCAACGCTGGCAGCAATTATAACACCAATGGGGATCCAGTTAAATTGAACGTTCATGACAGAGTTCATTCGTTTTCGATTGTCTTATGACTGAGGTCACCAGTCGTAGTGGCTGGCTAGGTGTAACGTGTCAATATCTTGACAAAATGTGAACAGATGTGATCAACGAGTGAGGTATTGCTAGTCATGGCAACAGTTGGATACACCAGTACCGACATAGATCAGAACAGAACGGGCAACATGCCGTCTTGCATTATCTTGCTGAACGATAACATGGAAAAGACATATTAGACAGGGGGCACCCAAGAATCGTAACACGATATATATTTTAACTGCTGCTGTCGAGATTACTAGCTATGTGAACCATGTGTTGTGTTGTGGACCAACTGGTACCCTATACCGCCAGCGGATAATAGACCCGTCTGACGATGACAAATGCAATCAGACAACCTTCGTCCTATTCAAAGCTTCCACTTGCGAATTCGTCCATCGCGATGCTGTATGCAGAACGAAGACTCGCCTGAAACGACGACGCGGTGTCACTCCTACGAATAGTGCTATCGTTTGGCGCACGATTGTCGAAGCGCCTTTTTCTCTGCTGCAGCGTCAAATTACAAGTGATCAGTCCGTGATGATCCCATTGTCAAGTCTGGAGTATAGGTATATGCCATGCTGTAAATTAATATTTTGATCAAGGCACGTGATGTGATTGATCCTGTACTGTCCAGTCTATAATCAGTCCTCTTGGGCGCTAGTCGCGTGGAACTGCTGAGATCCTGCTTGACGCCGAGTATCGCCATCCTGAATCTATCGATTCCATTCCTGCACAGCAGTTATAGGGTCCTGACTAGGTGTCAAGGTTCTGCCACTGTCGAATTAAGAGGTGGCCTGAAAGAAGATTTTCAGACGCCCAGTTAAGAGGCACATATTCAGAACTGTCGGTTCTGGAGGTGCACTCGGGAGTGAGACTCTTAAGCCTGCTTGGGGAGAGTACTCGTGGCATGCACATAGAGAATAGAAACACAATCCAAGTCTGTGCGACTGTGCCTGTGCAGCGTATGATCCTTTAACACCGGAAGTTGGATTCAGCAACCTTCACGAGTCGATTCGGAATAAGTTGCAGGGACGGCAATAAATTCCTGATGATGACATCTGCAGACGGTTTGCTTCCCTGCTAACATTACACAGGGCGTTTTACCGTTATAGGCATACACGAAATGGGCGAGTAGTGGACAATGAAATTAGCAAATAATCACGATAAACATACAGCGATCGGACCAAAATATGCGAACACTGCGAGGAATGCATGCTTGAACATAATGTAGATGCTGGCCAAGCTTGCAAGTTGGATTGTTGTATTTGAGCACGAACGACATCTGTGCAATTTCTACAATACGCTGCAACTTTCAGTCGTCATCAGAACAGTACTCTGTGCAGTTGTAATTGCATTATGACGGAGTTAATTCAGTTCAAATGTGGCATATTATTGGTGCTCGTATGGTGGCTGCTTCCGTAACCGAAGTAGCCCAAGTGTTTGGTGTTTCAACAGGTAGCGTATCGGAGCTTTACACCAAATACAGAGAAAGCGGAGCAACATCATCCACTAACCCACAACGTGGACGAAAGTGATTGTTGAGTGGTCGTGAAGGACGGTCATTAAAGAGGACTGTGACAAAGAATAAGATTACAATAGTTGCAAAAGTCACTGCAGAATCATATGTTGCAGTCGCGAACTCTGGTGCCGAAGCAGTGGAAGAAAATCATTTGGTCAGATCAGACTTCATATATACTGTTTCCATATTTTGGCCTAGTTCACGTCCCGTGACTGAAATACGGCGCGGGGTCGCTGATGATTTAGGCGGCAATATCGTGGTATTCTTTGTGCCACATGGTTAATCTCCAAGATCGCGTTACTGCCAAGGGCCATGTGAAAATTTTGGCTGATTAGGTCCGTTCCATGTCTGCTTCCAATGGTGAAGTGTTCCTAGACACAGACCACATACTCACACCGTTTGCAACTTTCAGAATTGGTTTTGCGAGCACGAGGATGAATTATTGCATTTCCCTGGCCACCCCAGTCACCAGATTTAATTAAAATTGGGCCTCTGTGGTCTACTTTGGCAGAGGGGTGGGTGATTGTGACAGTCACTGAAGAAGATTGTGACTAAGAATAGAAGGACAACAGTTGCAGTTGAACAGGTAAGGCACTCACAACACGCCTGGTATTTTGTAATCTACGAGGGCTGACCAGAAAGTAAGATACGATTGATTGCGAAATGAAAATCACAATGAAAATCAGAAATATTTCATTTGTAACAGTTAGCTACACCTTTCAGCTACTTCCCTACGTAGTCGCCGTCCTGACTCAGACATTCGTCGTATCGTTGTACCAACTTTCCAATACCCTCATCATAGAAGGCACCTGCCAGTGCTTTCCGCCAATTCTCTACACTGGCCTAAAGCTCGTTGTCTCTGCCAAAATGTTGTCTTCATAGGCAGCGGTTCGTTTGAGCAGAGATGAAATTGAGTGGGAGACAATTACGGGCTGTATTGTGGGTAACCAAACATTTCCAATTGAAACGATGCAGGAACATCTTCATTCCCCTGCAGAATGAAGCTGAGAATTGTCTTGAAGAAGAATGTAGGTTGCACAGCTTCAGGGGAAAATTCTCACCAGGCCCTCGTACTTGGCGGGAGACACTATTTTCTATAACATCTTTATGCGCTCACTAAGAGCTCAGGAACGAAAAGAGCGACATAATTCTACCTAGAGTCATACTAGAGACACCGCCCAACACATCTTTGCAAAGCTTTATCAGATTTTCATAGTCGTTTCCATTTCGCGATCGATCGTAACTTACTTTCTGGACAGCCCTCGCATGTTCGTCGATGGCATTGTAATTCTGTCAGAGACAGCAAAGGACCTGGAAGAGCAGCTGAACGGAATTGACAGTGTCTTGAAAGGAGGATGTAAGATGAACATCAACAAAAGCAAAATGAGGATAATGGAAATGAGTCGAATTAAACCGGGTGATGCTGCGGGAATTAGTTTAGGAGATGGGACGTTTAAAGTAGTAAACGAGTTTTGCTATTTGGGGAGCAAAATAACTGATGATGGTTGAAGTATAGAGGATACAAAACGTAGACTGGCAATGGCAAGGAAAGCGTTTCTGAAGAAGAGAAATTTGTTAACATCGAGTATAGATTTAAGTGTCGGGAAGTCGTTTCTGAAAGTATTTTTATGGCGTGTAGCCATGTATAGAAATGAAATGTGGACGATAAATAGTTTAGACAAGAAGAGAGTAGACGCTTTCGAAATATGGCGCTACAGAAAACTGTTGAAGATTAGATGGGTAGATCACATAACTAATGAGAAGGTATTGAATAGAATTGGAGAGAAAAGAAATTTGTGGCACAACTTGATTAGAAGAAGGGATCGGTTGTTAGGGCATCAAGGGTTCACCAAAGTAGATTGGAGGGCAGCGTAGAGGGTAAAAATCGTCGACCGAGACCAAGAGATGAATACACTAAACGGATTGAGAAGGATGTCGGTTACAGTAGGTACTGGGAGATGAAGAAGCTTACACAGGATAGAGTAGCATGGAGAGCTGCATCAATCCTGTCTCTAGACTGAAGACCACAACAGCAAACAACCACATGCTCTTGGATGAGGAAACTTGTTGAAGCCTACCTGCAACAGACATCGTGTATACGAGAGGATATTCATACTCGTGGGGTTCGCATCTCACACTGACGGCACTTTTTATTGGGAAGACATATCACAGTTTACACAGAGCATCGCATATTACAGTTTATGATGTTTGATGATGATGGACATCACTTCCAGGTAGAATGAAAGTTTTGAAATTTGCGTTTGTGCCTACACAAAGACATACATATCAGGAAGGTCCTGTGTGATGTAACCGACCCCATATTCGTTAACGTATTAAAATAACAAAAGGATTGAAATATAATTAAAATCCAGAATAAAAACTAATTTATTAATAATTCCACCAAAAAGAAATCACATTGTGTAACATGAGGCGATGCAAACAGTTTGTCAGCAATAAAGTTCTCATTGTTGTGTTACACCCATGTGACTTAATGAGTACACTGAATATCTGTTATATACTCGTACATATACGTCGTTATATGTATATATATACGCCTGGGATCTCTTTCAAACCCCTGCATCGATCTGAGGCAAATCTGGCACAGAAAGAGCAGGTCTCAGTAGTTTCAGAAATGTGAGGTTTCTAACCTCTTAGCTCCAATACGAAGAGATGCAGGCAAAAGCGTGTTTTTCCCAGCCACTGGCGTACAGGCTGCTCTGCATGACAGGCGTGTTGTGTGGCAACACTGTCAGTCTTCCAAACAACCTGCTTTGGCGGGCAGCCGGTATAACAGAGGCAAGATTCGGTTTACTGGGCCGTGACATGTAGTATGGGCGAAAGATGTATTGCTTTGGAGCTTGTTTTGATGAACTGCATTGCAGGAGCTATATGGGCCAGTGACCATGGCTGGGAATGGATGGAGGGGAGGATGGACAGAGCAGACGGGGGGGGGGGGGGCAATGGTCGCAGAGAGGGGAGGAGAACGACAAGATGCATGGGGCAGGAGGAAGTCGTAGTGGGGTAGAGGGCAGGAGGAAAAGGGAGAGCAGGATGTGGAGATGGAAAGAGAGAGGGGAAGGAGGATGTGGTCAGATGGAGGGATAAAAATATGTGGTCAATGACAGGAGGCGGAGGAAATGTACAAACAGAGAGGAAGATAGAGATGAAGAGAGAGAGAGGGGGGGAAGGGAGAGAGTGGAAAGCAGAAGATTGATGGAGGTGAGAGGACGAGGCAGGGAGAGGGAGGATGAAGTGGACGCAGAGAGGGGGAAGGGGATATGTGTCCAATATATGCGTGGAACGGATACATGGGTGAAACCATGGGGAGAAGGCGAGTATGTATATGAAGAGGCGAGTGAGAAAATATGGCTACCAGAGAAACGGCGGTCGACTTCAATGGAAACTTGATTTGCATTACCAGCTTTTGTCGGCTAAACTATGAACTGTCAGCTGAAAATATGTACATCATAAAATGAGAAAACATATGTTTGTGGACGCACCTCGCAAAAACGCTACGACAGATGTGAAAGATCGTCAAGTGTTAGGTTTGTGTTCTTCATGAGACGTGCTGTCGAAGCGGCTGTAAATCAAGAAGAGAGATGGCCTAAAAGTCGTAAGTGTCAACAGAGCGAAAGAGGCAGCTTTGTTTTGTCACCGCAAGGAGAAAGTGGTATAGCACAGCCTTCTCACTATCAAGCGACTGAATTTCACTATCACTTTAGTCAAAACATTAAGCAGTTACAGAAGATAAGAAAATATTGGAGCGTGTAAATAATATGGGGTCTAGCGAAGAAAGGTCTTCCTGTACAATTTATCGGTGTTTCGGTTCGCAGCATCGAGACCACATTAAAGGACTTTGCAGAATTTTTCATTAGAAATCAGCCATTAGACGTCTAATTTGTTTCGAATCAGTGGCCTCATGTAGCATTGTAAAGAGATCACTTTTTCCTAACACGAAACTGCATGAAATAGTTTTGTTCTTCCGGTAAATACACCTGTCACTGTTTCGTTCTTTTTATTATCTTTGTTACTGGATGAAAACCACAGGTTTAGTGTTAGAGCAACCGGTTTCATATGTGGTCAAGCCACCAATAGGTTTTCTTCCTTCAGTCTTCTTATGTGTAAGATTTGGTCCTCTTTCGTTTATCTCCGAGCTGCATTGAGTCTCGTCTTCGAATGTATGTGAATGTATTCCAATTCATCTCTTCCCCTGAAGTTATTACCAAATACGGGTCTGCATCAAGAGTAGTAGAGTTCGTACCCTCTGTCATTTACGATCGCTAATTTTTATATTACGTTTGCCACTAATCTCTTCTTACTACTTCTCAGTACTACCGTCTTTCTTTATTTAACTATCAGTCCGCATTATGTTTTAGTTAACTTTTCACCCCATTAAAATTTTCCTATTAATCCTCACTTTCACTGGTGATAACAATTCCATCATCGAATCCTTTGAATCATATCCTTTGACCCGGAACGTTAATTCCACTCCTGAACCCTTCTATTATTCCCAGCAGTGCCTCTTTGATGTACAGACTGAACCATAGCGATAAAAGACAGCACTCTGGCCTGACGTCCTTTTATAATCCGAGCACTTCACGGTAGCTCTTTCATTCTTATTGTTCCCTTTTTGGCCTTGTATACTGTCTTCTGTCATAGTCTAATAGCGTAGGCGAAATACTATGTGCCTGGTTTATACCCATTTTGATTCGAACACTTTCATTTGTTGTTCACAATACGGCCTGGTCGGTTGGTTTGGAGATCGAAGGGACTAAATTGCATGGTTATCAGTCCCTTGTTCCTTAGTCACAAAGGCCTCAGACTAAAAAATATAACACGGGCAAATGTAGTACAGTATTGTAGCGTTTTTAAACGACGTTTAGCATTTCAGCTTTTGTTCGTTGTTGTACTTTTCTCACAAAAACATCCACTGAAGACGGCTGACTGAGTACCTGGTGTGCATTTTCCTTGGGTTTCAAAATGTTTACTGTCAACTACAGAAAATGAACGAGTTCCGTTACATCGAGTACCTGCCCTATGTATTAGTACTAGGATCTCAAAGTTAATTTTGTGTTACTTTTTTAACAACGTCGAGTTTATGGTAATGATACCGTGTCATAGGTTTTTGGATGAGTACTGAAGTGATGAAGACAAAAAAGCAAAAAATAAAGCCAGTTATTTAGGAACAACGGATGAAACAGTCTTACAAGAAAGGAAATTATATTGGTTGATGACCCCAGGTAAGTAAACACTGTTTGCTTCGTATATTGTTTTCTTTATTTTGCCTGTAGGCATTTGGCGTGCTCGAGATAAATAAGACACTCCGTAAACAGAGTATTACATACATACACACATACATACATTAATCCTTGTTCCATAGATCATGAATAAGATATTTCGTAATGATGTGGAACGTATCACTTTAACATAAGTTTTCTTTAAAACAAAATAATCAGTTAGTTAATTTTTTTTACTGTTACTACTTCACATCTAAGAATTCATCTACTGAGTAGATGGAGTTGTCATTCAGAAATTCTTTTAATTTGCTTTTAAATGCTGCTTGGCCATCTGTCAGTCTTTTAATACGATTTGGCAAATGACCAAACATTTTTCTGGCAGCATAATTCACCCCTTTCTGTGCCAAGGTGAGATTTAATCCAGAATAGTGAATATCATCCTTTCTTCAATTACTTCATTATTCCATTACTAATTACAAAATTGCTCTCTTTCATACATTAAATTAGAAGCAATAGAATAATGCAATAAGTTCAAAAAATGAAAACATCATGCCCAAATGATGCTATACGCGAAAAACGTTCTTGGGAATAGAAATTATTTCTCGAAACGCGCCGTGGAAAAAAAAGGAATAAATTGTGACTGGCAGCAGCTAAAGCTATATTATAAAAAACAGGACCATGTTACGACGGTGGGAAATCTACAAAGGCCCTTCACATAAACATGAGCACCTTTCAAAAACCTGAACAACAGTCTTTTGTTGCACGAAGCGCTACGAGACGTACAAGAAGAGAATGAAGTGCTCAAATGGCTCTGAGCACTATGGGACTTAACATCTATGGTCATCAGTCCCCTAGAACTTAGAACTACTTAAACCTAACTAACCTAAGGACATCACACAACACCCAGCCATCACGAGGCAGAGAAAATCTCTGACACCGTCGGAAATCGAACCCGGGAACCCGGGCGTGGGAAGCGAGAACGCTACCGCACGACCACGAGATGCGGCCAATGAAGTGCTGCAAGGTACCGACAGGGATTGGGATCTATGTTGACTCCAGAGCTGTGGCCAGCTGTGCTATATTTCACAGTTCAGGTTACATTGCTCGAACATTCCGGTAGAGGAGGTCCCACAGAGTCTTGACTGTGTCTAAACAGAGCGAGTTTGGTGGCCGGGGAGTGTGGGTAATTCATCGTGATGCACATCGAACCACGCACGTACACTGCGCGCTGTGTGACAGTTTGCACTGTCCTGCTGGTAGATACCATCCTGCCGAGGGGGAAAAAAAAGATGCATGTAGGAGTGGACATTATCCCCAATGATAGATGCACTCTTTTGTTGATCCAGTGTGCCTTCCAGAATAACTATATTATACAGGGAATGTCACGAAAACATTCCCCACACCATAAAGCTCCTTCCTGACTGCATTTTGCTTTTAGACGTTCCACGCCGTACACACCAAAGATCATGTACCCGACGGAACATAAAACGTGACTCATCTGAGGCGGCCACTAGTCGCCACCCAGTGGACGAACAGTTGCGGTTTTGACATTCAAATTCTAGCCTTCGCTCCGATACAGCAGTCAACATGGGTCCATGAACGAGGCGCCTGCTGCAGAGTCCCATAAGCACCAACGTTCGCTGAACGGCCATAGAGGAGACACTTTTGACAGAAACTCGGTTCATCTGGGAGCTCAGTTTCTCGAAGTTGCATGTCTATTGGCCCATACACATCTCCGCAGCCGTTGTTCACCTCTCTCATCTATGGCCGCGGTCCACCACAGTTGCCACGGCGTTGGTTTTGGATAGCGCCGTTTCGCCACTCACGGTATGCAGTGACAAGACAAAACACTATGACCACTGCCCATCGCGACGTTGGATGCCGCCCGGTGGCCTTGTGGTCACGTGACGCGGTAAAAAAAGTGTGTAAACGGAGCCCTGGGGAAACAGCGATCGTGTGAGACCCAACTCGCTTTATTTGTTCATGAGACCCACAAAATATTAGATACAGGCTCCCAGGTAGATGCTATTTTCCTTGACTTCCGGAAGGCGTTCGATACAGTTCCGCACTGTCGCCTGATAAACAAAGTAAGAGCCTTCGGAATTTCAGACCAGCGGTGTCGCTGGATAGAAGAGTTGTTAGCAAACAGAACACAGCATGTTGTTCTCAATGGAGAGACGTCTACAGACGTTAAGGTAACCTCTGGCGTGCGACAGGGCAGTGCTATGCGACCATTGCTCTTCACAATATATATAAATGACCTAGTAGATAGTGTTGGATGTTCCGTGCGGCTTTTCGCGGATGATGCTGTAGTATACAGAGAAGTTGCACCATTAGAAAATTATAGCGAAATTCAGGAAGATCCGCAGCGGATAGGCACTTGGTGCAGGGAGTGGCAATTGACCCTTAACATAAATAAATGTAATGTATTGCGAATACATAGAAAGAAGGATCCTTTATTGTATGATTATATGATAGAGGAACAAACACTGGTAGCAGTTTCTTCTGTAAAATATCTGGGAGTATGCGTGCGGAACGATTTGAAGTGGAATGATCACATAAAATTAATTGTTGGTAAGGCGGGTACCAGGTTGAGATTCATTGGCAGAGTCCTTAGAAAATGTAGTCCATCAACAAAGGAGGTGGCTTATAAAACACTCGTTCGACCTATACTTGAGTATTGCTCATCAGTGTGGGATACATACCAGATCGGGTTGACGGAGGAGATAGACAAGAGCCAAAGAAGAGCAGCGCGTTTCGTCACATGGTTATTTGGTAACCGTGATAGCGTTACGGAGATATTTAGCAAACTCAAGTGGCAGACTCTTCAAGAGAGGCGCTCTGCATCGCGGTGTAGCTTGCTCGCCAGGTTTCGAGAGGATGCGTTTCTGGATGAGGTATCGAATATATTGCTTCCCCCTACTTGTACCTCCCGAGGAGATCACGAATGTAAAATTAGAGAGAGTAGAGCGCGCACAGAGGCTTTCAGACAGTCGTTCTTCCCGCGAACCATACGCGACTGGAACAGGAAAGGGAGGTAATGACAGTGGCACGTAAAGTGCCCTCCGCCACACACCGTTGGGTAGCTTGCGGAGTATAAATGTAGATGTAGATATGGGCTGCAAATGGGGAAATCCATCGACATAAGCGACCTTGACAAAGGGCAGATTATGACTGTGCAGAGCCTGTGAACGAGTATCTCGAAAACGGTGATGCAGGTCCAATGGTTGCGTACTACTCTCGCGAGCATATGCGGAAAAAGGTAGGAGGTCGGTGGAACTATTAGTAGGTCCTAAATCTACATCTACATCCATACACCGCAAGCCACCCTTCCATGCCAGTCTCGTATTTTTCCTGGAAAGGAAGATTGCCGGTATGTCTCTGTGTGGGCTCCAATCTCTCTCATTTAATCCTCATTGTCTCTTCGCGAGTTATACGTAGGAGGGAGCAATATACTGTTTGGCTCCTCGGTGAAGGTATATTTTCTAAACTTCAACAAAAGCCTGTACCGAGCTACTGAGCGTCTCTCTTGCAGAGTCCTCCACTGGAGTTTATCTATCGTCTCCACAACGATTTCGCGATTACTAAATGATCCTGTAACGAGGCGCACTGCTCTCAGTTGGATTTTCTCTCTCTCTTCTATCAACCCTATCTGATACGGATCCCACACTGGTGAGCAGTATTCAAGCAGTGGACGAACAAACGTACTGCAACCTACTTCCTTTATTTTCGGACTGAATTTCCTTAGGATTATTGCAATGAATCACAGTCTGGCATCTGCTGTACCGACGATAAATTTTATTTGGTAATTCCATTTTAAATCACTCCTAATGCCCACTCCCAGATAATTTATGGAATTAACTGCTTCCAGCTGATGACCTGCTATATTGTAGCTAAATGATAAATGGTTCAAATGGCTCTGAGCACTATGCGACTTAAGTTCTGAGGTCATCAGTCACCTAGAACTTAGAACTAATTAAACCTAACTAACCTAAGGACAGCACACACATCCATGCCCAAGGCAGGATTCGAACCTGCGACCGTAGCGGTCGCTCGGCTCCAGACTGCAGCGCCTACAACCGCACGGCCACACCGCCCGGCCTAAATGATAAAGGATCTTTCTTTCTTTGTATTCGCAGCACATTACACTTGTCTACATTGAGATTCAATTGCCATTCCCTGCACCATGCGTCAATTCGTTGCAGATCCTCCCGCATTTCAGTACACTTTTCCATTGTTACAAACTCACGATATGCTACAGCATCATCCGCAAAAAAGTCTCAGTGAACTTGCGATGTTATCCACAAGGTCATATATATATTGTAAATAGCAACGGTCCTACGACTCTCCCCTGCGGCACACCTGAAATGACTCTTACTTCGGAAGACTTCTCTTCATTGAGAATGACATGCTGCGTTCTGTTATTTAGGAACATTTCAATCCAAACACACAATTGGTCTGATAGTCCACATGCTCTTACTTTCTTCATTAAACGACTGTGGGGAACTGTTCAAAAAATGGTTCAAATGGCTCTGAGCACTATGGGACTTAACTTCTGAGGTCATCAGTCCCCTAGAACTTAGAACTACTTAAACCTAACTAACCTAAGGACATCACACACATCCATGCCCGAGGCAGGATTCAAACCTGCAACCGTAGCGGTTGCGCGGCTACAGAATGTAGCGCCTAGAACCGCTCGGCCACCCCGGCCGGCTGTGGGGAACTGTATCGAACGCCTTGCGGAAGTCAAGAAACACGGCATCTACCTGGGAACCCGTGTCTATGGCCCTCTGAGTCTCGTGGACGAATAGCGCGAGCTGGGTTTCACACGATCATCTTTTTCGAAACCCATGCTGATTCCTGCAGAGTAGATTTCTAGTCTCCAGAAAAGTCATTACATTCGATTATAATAAGTGTTCCAAAATTCCACAACTGATTGACGTTAGAGATATAGGTCTTTAGTTCTGCACATCTGTTCGACGTCCCGTCTTGAAAACGGGGATGACCTGTGCCCTTTTCCAATCTTTTGGAACGCTACCCTCTTCTAGAGACCTACGGCACACCGCTGCTAATGGTTGGACGTCCACGACTCTTAACAGAATGTGCGGTTCGGCGGCTTGTCTGCTCAGTAAAGTAAGACAGACTGCGGCATATGACATCTCTGCAAAAGAGCACAATGCTGGTGCACACATACAAGTGTTCCGAAACGCACCGTTTATCGTACATTGTTGGACATGGAACACTGCAGCACATCACCTCTACGTACCATCGGGATTCGACCAATGATCAATGGAAAAGTGTTGACTCTTCAGGTGAAGCGCATTTTCGCTACACTAGGTCGATGGTCGTCTCCTCAAACACGGTCATCGAGGTGAACGGCGGATAGAAACTCGTTACGGACGCAGGCTGGTGGTAGAAGTATTATACTATGACAGACATTCTCCTTCGCTTTCATAGGACCTGTGGCAGTAAACGAAGACTCGCTGACAGCTGTGACCCACCTGCATTCCCTCCTGCTTGATGTCGCCTTCCAGCAGTATAAGCGTTCCGTGTCTCGGAGCCAGAACCGCGCTGCAGTGGTTTGAGGAGCATTGAGTGGATTCACGTTTATGTCTCTGTGACAAAATTCGCCTGATGTAAATACTATGGACCCCATTTGGGTCGCTATCGCCTGCCATCACCTCGTAAGCAAATCAGCAAATTATTTAAGCGGATTACATGACCTGTGCGTAGACATCTAAAGAAACATACCTCCATAAACAAACCGTCGGATCCCTAACGCGAGAATCACTAATGTATTTCGTTCCAAAGACGAACAAACGAGCTATTTGGTAGGTGGTTCATGAGTGTGTTTTAACTACGGTGACATGCGAACTGTTTGGAAACTTAGCTGTTTCGGAAAAACTTGCAACCTTGGCAAGAAAGTCAATGCTTATGCGCTTTTGGGTGTCAGATACATCGTTCCGTTTGTGCACTGCAGCAGCGACGTCACTGTTTTCCACGTCCCCTCAATGTGCTTCGTATATCCTTAATTGCTAGTGCTGCCATCTCTAAGAGGTTACTGCACGTTGACTTTGAACGTAGCCAGTGGTCGCATTAATGTGACTGCACCCATGTAGAAGCTACACTGTTTACCGTTATTTCACACCTATGTCAAATATGAATCGTTTGGCGTGCGTTTCAAAGCAATATCCCACGGAGATTTATTCATATTGAGATTAATATGGGAAAATACTTGTGCATTGCTGGTAAACACACCCCTACTTCTGGTATGCTTAGTGAACACCTCGTATCGGTGTTTGGGTAATACTGATGATCTTTTTGAAATGGACATGCAAAACTAGGGGTTGGAGATTCCTCGAGAATATATAGGGGCCTTTTTTAATACCACATCATGACATTTATGTGCCCTGAATTCTTAAGGCATACTCGTCATTTTGGATACTCCAGCTGTTATCATATTACTTTAATTCGTTTAATTCAGGTATTGTGATCCAAGCAACATAGGGTGCAAACTTTGTTAAGTTAACGTAGGTCTCGACGTTGCACACATGTCGAATTTTGAAACCGATTGCGTATTTTTTTAATGGAACTACACATTTTTTATTGTGTGGTAATGGAAAGAGACCTCAAAGAAGATTTCAACAATATAACATGTGTAGAACAATGAAACAGTAAAAATATGACAGCGCCGTATGCCAGTTGCACCCTCCTCCCACTCAAACATCAGATCTGACGCACCAAACACGTAATTCAGGCACCTTTCGTGTGTTTACATGTGCTGAGGCCTGTCTGTGCTTTGCTAGTGTAGCGTTCAGACAACTAGATCGTGGAGCTGGTCACACTTAGTACTCCATTCGACTAAGAGAACATGGTTTTCATGCAAATGTCACCAAACTGTAAGCTGTATAGTAATTATGAACGTGTCAAGCACTCGCCACCTCTTTTACAAACATTGTTACTTAGTCAGTTTAAATCGTTTATGGATCGGTTACACGATTGATCATAATGATGTGGACCGAGTCTCATACCAAATTAATTTTTAAATGTTGCAACGTGCTATTCCACATGAATCCTTTTTTAATCAGATGCAAGTTAGGAATTCACATCCACCACCTTTCCTCATTACATAAATAGAAATACTTCCATAGAATGGCCGAAGTTCTCAAATTTTACTTTGCTGTCTGTCAGAAAATTTATGCCACCGGGTAAGTGATCAAAAATTTTGGTAGCAGCACTGTGCATCACATTTTACCTTAAAGACAACCTCAATTAGGAGTCATGGATGTCTTTTTTTCTTGGCTATTGTAATTATGTACACCACTATTACATCCGAACTGCAGTGGATTTTTTACAACAAACTTCAACAATAAATAAATATACTCTTCCATTTTTTATGACAGAGAAACAACACATTAACACAACACAATTTCAGTTACAGTAGATTTTCAAAAATGCCTCCATTGACACGTAAACAAAGGATATACCGTAGGATCATGTTCTGTCTGACACGGGCAAAAACCCCAGGAGTATCCTGAATTGTTCCTGCTGCTGCTACTATCCGGCAACCAGATCCTCTTCTGATGCAACAGGAGTTGCGTAAACGAGGTTGTGCATCTCTCCCCAAACAAAAATGTCCAGAGGGAACATATCTGGGGATCGAGCAGGCTATGGTACAGGACCACCTCTGCCAATCCACGTCTCTGGGAACCGTCGGTCCAGAAATCGACGTACACGACGACTGAAATGCACCGGCGCCCCGTCATGTTGGAACCACATGCGTTGTCTTGTAGGGAGCGGGACGTCTTCCAGCAATTCTGGCAATGCTCTGGCGAGAAAATTGTAATAGTGCCTGCCATATCATAGTCTAGGCAGCAGATAAGGCAGAATTAAACGGTCCCCAACAACACCGACCCACACGTTAACGAAGAACCGCACTTGACGAGCGCTAGTAACTGTGGCATGTGGGTTATTCTCAACCCAAACATGCGAACTGTGCATGTTGAAGACTCCATCACGCCCGAACTTGCTTCATCAGTAAGCAAAACAGAGGATGGAAATGTAGGAAGCATTTCATACTGTTCCAGGTACCACTGCGAAAACTGTGCTCTGGGTGGATAGTCAACTGCTTCCAGGTTGTGGACACACTGTAAATGAAATGGACGTAACAATTGCTCTCGAAGGACTGTTCTTACATTCGTTTGATTCCTCCCCATGTTACGTGCAATTGCACGAGTGCTGAGTGAAGGATCCCGCTCCACATGCTGCAAGACACGTTCCTCAAATTGCAGCGTTCTTACCGTGCGACGGCGTCCCTGTCCAATAATCTGCTAAATGACCCGGTATCACGCAGACTTTGGTACACAGCAGCAAAGTTCGTATGATGCGGGATACGGCGATTAGGATATTGTTGTTGATAAACCCGCTGTGCAGCTCTTCCGTTGTAGTGCGCTACGTAGTACGCACCAACCATATCAGTGTAATCACTCCCGGTGTATCACTCCACTAGTAAACAGAGACTATGCACTACTACACTGGAGGACAGTAGTTGCCTACAACTGAAGAGCGTAATACGCCCTCTAACAACTGAGGATCGTAATACGGCCTCTAACAACTAAGTGAAGAGCGTAATACGGCCTCCACCGGTTTAAATAATCCTCATAGGAAAGAACGACATTAGGGAAAAATATTTCTTTTGATGTCCCCTACAACCTTCCAGAGTGTGTCGGTTTAAATAATTTTCACCCTGTATATCAATTAACTGATTTCTATCTCCTCAAGATTTGCAATGACTGTAAGTGAAAATGAGGCTGAACTAAGTTGGTATTGGAGTTCTAAAATACTTTTCCCTACGGCTGGTCCCGGCGGAGTTCGTGTCCTCCCTCGGGCATGGGTGTGTGTGTTTGTCCTTAGGATAATTTAGGTTAAGTAGTGTGTAAGCTTAGGGACTGATGACCTTAGCACTTAAGTCCTATAAGTTTTCACACACTTTTTTTTAATACTATTCCCATTTTATATTTTCATCTATGTAAACAAAGTTCCCACACTATTTATTATTTCGTCACCAAGTTTTACGCTTACAACTGATGTGAATGTCTCTAGATGTGCAGAACAGAATATGTTGTGTCTGCTTCAAATTAAAAGTGAGACCATTCACCAAAACCAGTCAGTGACTTAAGAACATCTTTACCATGTCTTCTTTACTGTACGGATGTGTGAATTGGTTACAACACTAACATCACCCGCGACGGAACTAATTCTGCTTGTTGTATGTTAAACAGTAGATCGATCACATGTATGAGGAACAATAGCGGACTTACGATTGAGCCTTGTAGAACCGCCTCCCACCCCCAATACCTCTTTTGTCCCTCGTCGGAAGACTCTGCATGATTACGTTGATAAAGAGAGTAGCTCAAAATATGAAGAACAAAATATTGTAAGCAAGTGATGAGAGAAGTGCAACCAACATTTTAACACGGCAACACACACTCCTCAAGTCACAACGACGTAGCTTGAATTTTCCCAAAACTAATTGCAAACAACATCCAAGAAATACAATGAAGTGTGAAACTCTGATAACGCCTGAAATTCTACACGACATAAAAACTTTAATGAGAATCTAAATCCCTCCGATCGAAACAAGAATTGAGCAAGTGGGCAGCGTTTCAAGCTGAGTTCCTTCTTTTAACTCAGATTCCCTACCATTTAAATTGGACCACGGAATTCCCGCATAGAGGGAACCGAGAAATCGATGCATGAGCAATTAGGTCAACAAACACTACAAAATACTTACATAAATTGTATTCAATTGCGGTAGGAAAAATCATGACCTCACTCAAATTTAAAACAATGGAAGAATTTCGAGACGCCGCCAACACCCCGTAATTTAACCCGAGGTCGTGTGCACACGGTTTCATATTTTAACCAAGTCAAGTGATGCGAAACAGATTCCGATACTATAATCTGTTCATCGTAAGAATAAACCTGATGTAAACATTACGCCACGTATTCTTCCGAGTTTGCTTGAATCTCACTGGATTTCGTTTCACTTGGAGCGGAAATCAATCATAAGGATACGTATTATGCTTTTTTACACGCATATAAACTGAGCGATAAAGCGGGACAACAGATTTATCGGCGTATTAAACTTACAGAGCACTGACCAACCAGCTGGTCTAGCTAACCTGCAATGATGTGAGCAGTTGCAGTTCAGACCAAAAAAGAGATGAGCCAAAAAACAATATAGCTTCGAATGCTATTTAATTTTTAAAAGAATGAAATAATATTCGGAGATATTCCTGCACTACCACGCGCTTCTTACGTGTCCAGACGGAAAGCATAAAACGCTCTCATTCTCACCTAACATAGTCTTCTAATTACAAACAAGAACGGTGAAAATTCCTAACTTAAACACAGGGCAATTTTTCTGAGCGAGCTTTGTATGATGCAAAAGCATACTGCAGAGATTTCATCGTACTGTTGAATACTGAAGCCACTGAAGGTATTAATTAGAGACATTCCTCTTGTAATCTCTTAGCTCCTTCCTTCTCCGAATTCGAGAAATACATTTCAGTTCTGGAACTGTCATCTGCTACGCTGATAACCAGTCTATCAAGAACAGAATCTCCTCTTCTGTTTTGACGTGCCGTTCTATATCTGTCTCGTTCGTGTGAGATTACATCCTTAGTATTAACGATGAACATAGTCCAAATAAAGAGTATCTGGTATTTCATTTCTGCCCTAAAATTTAATAGTTACGTTTTCTTAAATTAAGCTACCTTTATTGACAATCTTACATAAAATATCGAAAATTAAGAACCTATACTTGACATAAGAATAGGAATTTCGAGTGCAGTCTGTAATAAGAAACAAGAAGACATGCATTATTCATAAAAAAGATGAATTTTACAGTTACAAGAGGTAGATATTTCAAATTGAAGGAAAATAAAGAGAATGGAGGCGAGACTTTAACCAGCGATCCATAAACTTCACAGGGTTACCAAGCTACTACGCTACCGGTTTTGCTACATATTCAATGTGTGTGAATATGAACTGTATCACATATAGTCCCTCGGAAAACTGTAAAGCTGATTTTTCCTGTAAATTTATGAAAACATTAAGAACAAGCTATCTCTCAGCACTTTTTAACCGTGTTCCACACGCGTGTTTCAATACGGAACGGGAAGCATCCCCACATATTTTCATGCTGTGTATTAACAGCACAACAATCAGAGAACAACGGTGCAGAGACTGTGACTGTACACGATTTTTGAAATAAAAACTACATATATAAAGCATGATTAAAAAATGTTGATTGCTGTTAATAAATTAAAATATCGTAAAGTTTCATTAACGTACTTGGTAATAATATATCTAAATAGGACCTACTTACAAGAGGGTAATAACACCATCATACGTGTGCTATGGCTTCTGACCTATCATCCGGCTTGTGTTTGTTTACATCAGGTTTATTCTTATGGTGGAGTACAGTGTGACTCACAAAACAGTGTTGGATACCACCCTTCCACCTTACGACGTGGTTCACTCTACTGCCGAAACGGCCGCCTGTTGCTGATCGAGTGATTCTAAAATCTGTCGATCTATGCGTGCCAAGATCCTACGGATTACTTTCGCCACAGAGAAGCGCGGATACATGAGGGTATCGATATCAACCCGGGAGACAACATCTCGTAGTGCTAAGTGACTGGACTTAACTCGAACATATGTTACATACACTGGTCTCGAAAATGAAAGGAACAAACGAAAATTTTGGAACGTTGTGTTTATTTTGCCACAAAACAGTACAAACAGATGATATCAAAGTAGAAACAATGTAAAGATTACACGACGTAAGCAAATGCATTATGCATAACGGTAGACTAAAATGTTCTTCCTTTCTTCCAACTTAATGGATATGCACACACGTTCCGACAACTGGTTAATGTACTCAGTATGGGACCTTTGGAGAGAAGAGAACCACTTGTATGAATATCATGAGCTCAGATGGCAACCCAGTTCTAAGCAAAGAAGGGAAGGCAGAAAGGTGGAAGGAGTGTGTAGAGGGTTTATACAAGGGCGATGTACTTGAGGACAATATTATGGAAATAGAAGAGGATGTAGATGCAGATGAAATGAAAGATAAGATACTGCGTGAAGAGTTTGAAAATGGTTCAAATGGCTCTGAGCACTATGGGACTCAACTGCTGAGGTCATTAGTCCCCTAGAACTTAGAACTAGTTAAACCTAACTAACCTAAGGACATCACAAACATCCATGCCCGAGGCAGGATTCGAACCTGCGACCGTAGCGGTCTTGCGGTTCCAGACTGCAGCGCCTTTAACCGCACGGCCACTTCGGCCGGCTAAAGAGTTTGACAGAGCAACATTCCATTAGAACTACTGATGGCCTTGGGAGAGCCAGTCATGACAAAACTCTACCATCTGGTGAGCAAGATATATAAGACAGGCGAAATACCCACAGACTTAAAGAAGAATATAATAATTCCAATCCCAAAGAAAGCAGGTGTTGACAGATGTGAAAATTACCGAACTATAAGTTTAATAAGTCACAGCTGCAAAATACTAACGCGAATTCTTTACAGACGAATGGAAAAACTAGTAGAAGCGGACCTCGGGGAAGATCAGTTTGGATTCCGTAGAAATGTTGGAACACGTGAGGCAATACTAACCTTACGACTTATCTTAGAAGAAAGATTAAGAAAAGGCAAACCTCCGTTTCTAGCATTTGTAGACTTAGAGAAAGCTTTTGACAACGTTAACTGGAATACTCTCTTTCAGATTCTGAAGGTGGCAGGGGTAAAATACAGGGAGCGAAAGGCTATTTACAATTTGTACAGAAACCAGATGGCAGTTATAAGAGTCGAGGGACGCGGAAGGGAAGCAGTGGTTGGGAAAGGAGTGAGACAGGGTTGTAGCCTCTCCCCGATGTTATTCAATCTGTATATTGAGCAAGCAGTAAAGGAAACAAAAGAAAAATTCGGAGTAGGTATTAAAATTCATGGAGAAGAAGTAAAAACTTTGAGGTTCGCCGATGACATTGTAATTCTGTCAGAGACAGCAAAGAACTTGGAAGAGCAGTTTAACGGAATGGACAGTGTCTTGAATGGAGGATATAAGATGAACATCAACAAAAGCAAAACGCGGATAGTGGAATGTAGTCGAATTAAGTCGGGTGTGTTGAGGGTATTAGATTAGGAAATGAGACACTTAAAGTAGTAAAGGAGTTTTGCTATCTGGGGAGCAAAATACCTGATGATGGTCGAAGTAGAGACGATATAAAATGTAGACTGGCAATGACAAGGAAATCGTTTCTGAAGAAGAGAAATTTGTTAACATCGAGTATAGATTTAAGTGTCAGGAAGTCGTTTCTGAAAGTATTTGTATGGAGTGTAGCCATGTATGGAAGTGAAACATGGACGATAACCAGTTTGGACAAGAAGAGAATAGAAGCTTTCGAAATGTGGTGTTACAGAAGAATGCTGAAGATAAGGTGGGTAGATCACGTAACTAATGAGGAGGTATTGAATAGGATTGGGGAGAAGAGAAGTTTGTGGCACAATTTGACTAGAAGAAGGGATCGGTTGGCAGGACATGTTTTGAGGCATCAAGGGATCACAAATTTAGCATTGGAGGGCAGCGTGGAGGGAAAAAATCGTAGAGGGAGACCAAGAGATGAATACACTAAGCAGATTCAGAAGGATGTAGGTTGCAGTATGTACTGGGAGATGAAGAAGCTTTCACAGGATAGAGTAGCATGGAGAGCTGCATCAAACCAGTCTCAGGACTGAAGACCACAACAACAACAACATGGGGTTTAACCACCTCTGGCAACAATGCGGGTCTGACAACGACGGGGCGTGCTGTGAATAATATTATCAATCTCGTGTTGAGCCAATAACGCCCATTGTACCTGGAGAGCTGCTTGTAAATCTTGAAGAGCGATGCAGCCCGTCTCCCTAGTGTACCACAGACATGCTCTACGGGATTCAAATCGGGGGAACGAGCAGGCAGTGCCATGCGTGCAATATCTTCCGTTTCCATGTAAACATCAACCGGTCTTTCTCTGTGAGGTCGATCATTATCGTCGATCAGTAAGACGTCTGGACCCGTACCAACTCGCAACAACCGCACATGAGGTCCCAAGACGTCGTCATGATACCTGACAGCAGTTCAACCTTACCGATTCACCCACACAATTTCATGAAGAGGTGCTCACGTGGCCAACATAATCCCTGTCCACAACATCGGAGATCCTCCTCGATATCGGTTTCTTTCCGCAAGGTTTTGGTCTCGTAATCGTGTTCCACGTTCACTCCAGATGCGAATGCATCGAGAATCACTCTTAAGACCAAATCGCGAGTTATCTGTTAAATGCACATTGGCCCACTGTTCGACCGCCCAAGTGGCATGTTGACGACTCCATTCTAGATGTTCCCTTCTGTGAAGACGCAACAGAGGCACACATACAGGAGGTCTCCAACAGTATAAGACACTCAGCCAAAGCCTTCTGGACAACGCTTGCCTTGATACAACACGTCCAGTGGATGGTGTGAGGTCAAATGTCAGTTGCCGTGCAGTGGTAAGGCAGTACCACCGTGCCCTTCCATACAAGTAATGGTCTTCTGATATCGCTCGTGGTCGGCCCGGCCCTGGTATTTGGGGTAGTGTTTCGGTCTCTATAAATTGTTGCCACATCCGAGAAACAACAGAACGATCCACATTAAACCATCGGGCCTCATCACTTTACGACTGTATTGCTCCCATGCTTCTTACGGCTCTCCACTGCAGAGAGTCTGGTAGGCATCTTCTCTGTACCATACTGCTACATCGGTGACTGTATACACTGCATGGGGGCTTAATGAAATAAAATGCAAATATTTTTAGTTTTTTGATTTGGTAGCTGTATGTCCGATTACGAATCTCGTAAACGGTTGGCCCTGACTAGTATTTGTACGCAATCTGACTGCATAGAACAACAACAAAGAATGAAATGAAATTTCCGTTAGCACAGTTAATTAATTAAGTCCCCAGCAACTATAAAACCTACGAAACCAAAGCACAAGTACAACTGTTCTGTGTGTGGAAGTATGACTCAACGTACACATCTGGCACGGTTCTTCTTCAATAAGACAAGAAATTTCAAATACCATTTATACTGAAGTGATAAAAAAAATTAGAAATACTATAATTGCGCAAGAAAACCAGAATTACACTCTAATACAAGAACACAAGCCAGATGCTTTGTTGACTGAACCTGTAATGACACATTATTCAGGACATTGAAATAATGAGAAAAAAAAGAAAAGGAGTTTTGTTACCTTCATTTATATTGATGAAAAGCACTCTAATCATTACAATATCTCCACACCGGCTCGGTACTACCACATCTCAACAAGAACTGACTACTGCCACATCTCGACAAGCACTGCACTCCGCTACTTCTCAACAAACACTGCCTACTACGAGTTCTCAACAAGCACTGCCAGTGGAGGCGGCCGAATAATACTCTTTGGCGCAATCTCTGGCGCTGTGGCTCAGTGTAGCCACCTTTCATATGCCCCTCCTCCACGGGCCAGAATTTGATGGTATTTTTGCCAGCATTGGTGGTGAAAATACCACCAAATTCGTCCACAAAAATACAGACAAAAATAAAAGATAATATTAGTACGTAAATATCACATAATTAGATAAAATTTTGGCTTTGCACTGACCTTTCAATAATCTAATATATGAAATACAGTAAGCAATACAAATTCCTTCATACATGTGACTTTACATAATAGTTTACACAATACACAAAAAATCAGTTTATACAAATGTTCACATAACATGCTTTCCATGATTAAAAAAAAAACAAGTAATTGATAGTTCCAGCAGTAGCACCCAGCAATGGTCAACAGGTGCAGACACCAACAAGTGACATCATTCAGCAAAACAGTTCCATTAGTGGCACCCAGCAATGTTGAACAGCTGGAGGCACCAACCAGTGACATCATTTCAGTAGAAGCAGTCCATCAGTGGCACCCGGCAATGTTGAACAGGTGCAGACACCAACAACTCACATTAATTCGGTAGAAGCAGTCCATCAGTGGCATCCAGCAATGTTGAGCAGGTGCAGACAGCAACAAGTGACATAATTTCAGTAGAAGCAGATCCAATAGTGGCACCCAGCAATGTTGAGCAGGTGCAGACTCCAACAAGTGACATTATTTCAGTAGAATCAGTTCCATCAGTGGCCCCCAGCAATGTTGAACAGGTGCAGACACCAACATGTGACATCATTTCAGTACAAACAGTCCATCAGTGGCACCCAGTAATGTTGAACAGGTGCAGACACCAACAAGTGACATTATGTCAGTAGAAGCAGCCCATCATTGGCACCTAGTAATGTTGAACAGGTGCAGACACCAACAAGTGACATTATCTCAGTAGAAGCAGTCCATCAGTAGCACCCAGCAATGTTGAACAGGTGCAGACACCAAAAAGTGACATTATCTCAGTAGAAGCAGTCCATCAGTGGCACCCAGCAATGTTGAACAGGTGCAGACACCAACAAGTGACATTATCTCAGTAGAAGCAGTCCATCAGTGGCACCCAGCAATGTTGAGCAGGTGCAGACAGCAACAAGTCACATCATTTCAGTAGAAGCAGTTCCATCAGTGGCACCCAGTAATGTTGAGCAGGTGCAGACAGCAGTCCATAATATTCACTATCACTAATCACACTGTTTATCAGCAGAAATTAAACATTTCTAAGTAGCACCCATTATGTTGAACAAGTGCAGGTAACAGTCCATAATATTCACCATCACTAATCAGACAGTTCAGGCATGAACAATAGTTTGAATGCACACACAATTGCTTTTACAAAATTATTCTCAATGCTTTTTCACTAAACATACAAAATATAACAAACACACAAATCATATCAGATAATTGTCATATTAACTGTTACAAATACACAAATATCAGTAAAACTATAATATTAATGGGTGTCAGTGCAAGCCACAACAAGCAAGCAAAATAATATTTAGGAGATAGGTCGGTACCAATTTGGGATTGGGAAAGGAAAACACACAAAACACACTCACTCATCTTTCGTCCACATTAGTGCTACTGTGTAATTGAATAGTGTTAACTGTGTAAATGCAATTCTGTCAAAATTGATGTTCATCATGTGTATCAAGTAATAGTGGCAGCAATGTATAACAGTCAATAATACTTAGTCAACGTCATAGTCATCATGTCAATACCAATTTTTGCGAAGCCAGATCAAAATGTACGGTTGCTGAACAACTGTCAGTGAGCCAAGATATGCAATTACTTCCTCTCTCCAAAAAAAGTATATACTGCTTAGTGATTTAACAAAGTGTGTGTGTAGACAATCTTCCTTCTACTTGAGTGTTCTAGTCTGCCATCTTCATCCTCCTTGTTCCATATAAACCAACAAAAAAAATATGCTCCTCACTTACTTTACCTCTTATCCATCAAAACTCCAATTATCATCAGCATCACATAATCTTAATACTTCAATAATACCTCTTACGTCGATACATATAAACCTTATCTTCAATATCATTTACCTTACCTCTTGTCCACCAAAACTCCAATAATCATCAACTTCACATAATCTCAATACCTCAATAATACCTCTTCAATACGTCGATACATATAAACCTTAGCACCAATATCATTTCACTTCCATAACAACTCTTTCCTCTAGTCAGTCTCCTCGAACAAGTACCGATAAAATCCAAGTGCAAACTTCAGTTCATCATCCCATACAATCCGAAGACACAATGTCCACACACAACCTCTGTGTAGTCCACCTGAGCCAAATCTTCTACTCATTATGAATTATAAAGTTCATTTTGGTTACCTTGTCCATCATTAAATAAAAAAAATGCATACATGACCTCTAACAGACTTTAGTTCGAATAACTGTCAGTAATTAAGTACGATTACGGAGTGTGAATGATCATAATATTTCACAGTGCGTACTCCACTTCAAGAATCATGGCAGAAGCAAACATGTGGAGTATTTTTGTGTCAAGTGTCACTTGCTATTTCAATTGCTCACGAAGAATGCAGTGTAATAACTGTCAATGGTCTAACCCTAGCGTTGGTATGTCATGTCGTTAGCTTCCTTCCTATTAGCATAAATTTATACAGCTTCCATAAAACCTCAGCTCATGTGACTTCTATGAAGTTTCTTGTACTAATGTCGTTCGTCGAATTATAGCAGTTCATTTTCTTATCTTAAAAATATAAGGCACTGAGCGTAAGCAAAACACGCAATAGCGAGTAAATATACCAGTGGAGAGCAGAATGTCAACAAGTGGATGCAACACAACTCTTACAACGAGGCTCTATATACCAAATTAAAGAGTAGTTATGACAACAAACAGAAATGTATAAATATGCAATCCATACGCATAGCAGCAAACATATATCTTACATAATAAACAAGTCATTAGCATCATATCAGCATAACCAAATAAATGTTCATATGTCATCTTAATAAGTAAACATGAAGGCGCAAGCAGATAAATCACAAAGTATAACTTACATACATATCAGCACAACTAATCAGGTGACAATTATAATTTAAATAAATTAGCACAGCAGGCACATAATAAAAAAATGTGACATCAGTAAAAGAGCATAGCAGCCAAGCGATGCATAATATACACAAGTAACAACCCTATTCATTAATCAATCATTGTCAAAATCAGTTAATGTACGCAAGCACATCGCTTCACAAGTATATTCATAGAACATGAAATTTGCACAAAGTATGAATCACGTAATCGCGAGCAGCAAATTACGTCTAAAGTACGTACCTAAGTGGAAATATGTTACCTGAAAAATAAACTCAATTAATAGTTACCTTTTTAGTTTATTACTTTCTTCTTCGAAATTACATTCTTCCTTAAATTTTCTCGATAGAAAGTCCTCTTAACGTCGGACACGCACAGACCTGAAGTTCTTAAATATTTTATAGAACCGTATCCTGAAAAATACTGAACGTTAATAACATAATTCATCAAGTCACTATACCTTTATACTGAATTTAATCGGAGAAATTAGACTGTGTATTTGTTTACGGCTGTCAGTGCATTCGCACTGAGCTCTCGATCAGCTGTAGGCGCATGACGTAGGAAGTAGTTGTTTGCGGTCAACGACTGCCTTGTGCGGCGCGCAGACTTGACTGTTGCTTTGAGTATGTGCCACCGCCAAAACACAGCGTGGTATCCTTGTACTCTCCGCATGTTTACATGTAGCTGTTAGTTTCTCAAAAGTATGTCATTCTACAAAAATTTTAACGTTCGATATGTGATGTATTCCCTTAGAGCGTCTTGATTTAAGAGTTTCTACTTTAACAGTGTTATCATGAATAATTTTGCGAATTCTATATTGACCGTTATAAAGCAGAAAAAATTTTGCGACACAAGCCATTTTCCTTTATGAGACAAACGGTGGCACTTAATTAACACCTTCTGACCAACTGACAAGATTTTTAGACGACCAGGATGTTTAGCTGATTTCTCTCTTCTAGCAGCCGCAGATGCAATATTTCGTAGAGCCAGGTTGATAACTTCAGAATGCCGCAGTTTCCGTGCAGGTGGAAAAGGAACTATTTCAGAAATGCGATTTGTCGGTGCTTTGTTTTTTAATATCAGTATAGGTGGTAAAGAAATTGAGTCATTAGGAAGTTCATTCAGAATGTTTTGAAAAATATGAAGATACTGATCCCAAGTTCCGTGATTCTGATGACAATAAAGACGACACAATTTATTGATTTCCGTCATCCATCTCCCTGAAGCGTTAGATTGAGGGTCAAAAAGTGAAATGAAAATTGGTTTAATCTTACGACGCCATAGAGTACGAAGCCAAATTTTAGAGCGAAACTGTGATCCATTATCTGATATAACCTTATCAACATGACCCACTTCTTTAAGAAAATGTTTGATGAAAGCGTTAGATACTGAACGAGCTGTTGCTTTGCGTAAAGGTGTAAAACACACATATTTTGATGTCAATTCCACTGCTACGAAAATGTACGCAAAACCATTAGTAGAACGAACCAATGGACCGAACAAATCGACTGCAGCCACGTCTTTTAATTTCGCTGGAATGATAGGAAACAACGGTGCTCTGTGAGAAATAGTTGGCGGCTTAGCCTTTTGACATAATTTGCATTTGGCAAGAACAGATCGAATACGTTTTTCCATATTACTGAAGTACCAATTTTCTCGTAATTTATGAAAGCATTTTCTGGGACCAAAGTGTGCATAACTGAAATGTGTGTACCAAATCAATTTATTGACCCACTCATCAGGAATACAAACTAACCAAACAGAGTTGTCGACCGATTTTCGTTTAAAAAGAATGTCATTGCGAACTAAATAATGCTGTCTAATCGCTATGTTTTCCTTTCTCCTCCACTTCTCCTTAATGTCCTTCCAGATTGGATCATTATTTTGCTCCTTAGCGATGTCCTGGAGCGAAGACGAAATAAAGTTCTCAAACGCAACACCTTGAATATACATCAAACAATAATTGTTTTCTATACAGTCCTCTTCAGCACTTTGTTTCAAACCCACAGGTGCACGTGATAAAGCATCTGCAATAATATTTGAAGAACCCTGTATGTAAACAATACTAAAATCAAATTCCTGTAGATACAGCGCCCATCGTGACAATCTGCCGTGAGTTAATTTTGTTGATATAAGAAATTCCAGAGCTCGATGATCGGTGTAAACCTTAGTATGTCTGCCAAACAAAAATGTCCGAAATTTTGTGAAAGCCCAAACAACAGCCAAGGCTTCAAGTTCCGTAATCGAATAATTCTTTTCTGATTTAGAGAGAACACGGCTTCCAAATGCAATAGTCTTCTGTACTACAACGCCGTCTTCTTCTATCTCTTGAAATAAGTGTGCACCTATGCCTTTGTATGACGAGTCCGTCGCCAAACAAAAATCTTTAGATAAATCCGGATGTGAAAGAAGTGGAGCAGCAACTAAAGCATCACGATGTTGTTCAAATTCTGACTGAGCTTCCTCATCCCAACACCAATTAGAATTCTTTCCAGATAGTTCACATAAACGAGGTGTGGCCAAATTGTCCAATCTAACAAAGCGTCTAAGAAAATTACAGACACCAAGGAAACTACGAACATCACGTTTTGTGGTAGGAACAGCATAATTACGAATAGCGTCTAGTTTCTCTGGATCAGGAAGATACCTTCTGCAGAAATAATGTGACCGAGAAATTTCACCTGAGAACGACCAAATTCAGATTTTTCCAAGTTCACTGTAATGCCAACTCTTGCAAAAATACGTAATAATGAATCCAAAATTTTGTTGTGCTCACTCCAAGAACGTTTAGCAATAAGAATATCGTCAACATATGAAGTAATATTGTCACGAAGATAAAGAGATAAAATTTCGTTTAAACTACGAATGAATGCTGCAGAAGATACAGTAAGTCCAAACGGTAATTTTCGAAATCACTTTTGGGAAAAATCGTCATATCCGGTTATTCTTTAACGATTCTCTAGATAGATTGATAGTCGAAGAGTTGTTTTGACAGATGCAAAGAATAGTAAAAGAGGAGGCAGCGGTGCAGAAAACTAAAAGGGAAATAGCACCACCACAGCTCGGGGCCCTATGCACGCTACGGCACATATTCACTTAGAGTAGTGAATTTACACAGCTACAATAAAAAAATCCTGACATGACTCTTAATCAGCAACGTCAATTTTCCCGT